>NC_052075.1:1715000-2045000 GCF_015852505.1 Tachyglossus aculeatus
TCCCCCTTCCTAATCCACCGAGGGACCCCCTGCTCCGATGCGGAGAGCCGTTCCTGCCCATAATAATTCTACTACTAGTAATATTAATGATGGCATTTATTAAGCACTTACTATGTAAGCGCTCTCCCCCTTCTAGACTGTGAGCCCGCTGTTGGGTAGGGACCATCTCTGTATGTTGCCAACTTGTACTTCCCAAGCACTTAGTACAGTGCTCTGCACACAGTAAGCGCTCAATAAATACGATTGATGATGATGATGATGATAAGGCATCCCCAAACCACGCAGGAATTCCCAGAAATGATATTCCATCTAGACCACCGGATCCGAACGGATACAGCCCTGGTGTGGGAATCAGAAGGACCTGAGTTCTAATCCCAGCTCCGCCGCTTATCTGCTTGTGTGGCCTCGGGCGAGTCGCTTCACTTCTCTGTGCCTCAGTTCCCTCATCTGTCAAATGGGGATGAAGACTGTGAGCCCCATGTGGGACAGGGACTGTGTCCAACCTGATTAGCTTGTATCCACCCCAGCAATTCGCTTGGCACGTAGTAAGCGCTTATCAAATACCATCATTCTTATTATTATTACATTATTATTATTATTCTTACATTATTATTATTATTATTGCCTGGCACATACCCAGAGAAGCAGCGTGGCTCAGTGGAAAGAGCCCGGGCTGCAGAGCCAGAGGTCCCGGCTCCGCCACATGTCAGCTGGGTGACTTTGGGCAAGTCACTTCACTTCTCTGGGCCTCAGTGACCTCATCTGTAAAATGGGGATTAAGACTGTGAACCCCCCGGGGGACAAGCGTGATCACCTTGTAACTTCCCCAGAGCTTAGAACAGTGCTTTGCACATAGTAAGCGCTTAATAAATGCCATCATTATTATGATTAACTAATACCACGATTATTATTTTTATCTCACCATCCCTCCCGCTGTACCCGGCCCGTGAGGAGAAGCAGGGGGAGGCAGGATTGGACGGGCCGGGGTCCGTGGACATCGTCGTGGTGAAGGCCGCGCAGGGCGGTGAGCTTAGTCGGCCCCCGGGCTCAGAGGGGAACGCCTCGTTGGGAAACATGGCAGCTTGCTGCCCCAGGAATGGTTCGGATTAAAGCTTTTTTTGGAAGCGCGGAAAGTGAGAGCGATGACTGAGCTTTCCCTCCGGAGTCGTCTTTCGTCCTCTCAGGCGGTCAGTATAGTACTCTGCGCCTAGTAAGCGCTCAACTTACAGGATCAGCGTGGCTCAGTGGAAAGAGCCCGGGCTTTGGAATCAGAGGTCATGGGTTCAAATCCCGGTTCCACCACTTGTCAGCTGTGTGACTTTGGGCAAGTCATATATGTACATATTTACTATTCTATTTATTTTATTTTGTTAATATGTGTTTTGTTTTGTTGTCTGTCTCCCCCTTCTAGACTGCGAGCCCGCTGTTGGGTAGGGACCGTCTCTAGATGTTGCCAACTTGGACTTCCCAAGCGCTTAGTACAGTGCTTTGCACACAGTAAGCGCTCAATAAATACGATTGAATGAATGAATGAATGAATGAATAAATGAAAGTCACTTCACTTCTCTGGGCCTCAGTTCCCTCATCTGGAAAATGGGGATGAAGACTGTGAGCCCCCCATGGGGCAACCTGATCACCTTGTAACCTCCCCAGCGCTTACAACAGTGCTTTGCACATAGTAAGCGCTTAATAAATGCCATCATCATCATCATCATCATCAACAGATACCATTGATTGAACCGTATCCGGCCCCCGTTTCCCGTCAGTTATTCATTCGATCATATTGAGCGCTTACTGTGTGCAGAACACTCTACTAGGCTCTTGGGAGAGTACAGTACAACAATGAACAGACGTATTCCCTGCCCACAACAAGCTTACAGTCTAGCCGCCGTGGCCTCCGGTTGCCCCCCAGCTCAGCTCACCCAGTTTTTTTTTCCCCACTCCCGGCGGATGAGGGGAGAACCCGATTCTTCCCGGAGGTGGAGGAGGGGGATGTTTTTCCCAGGGAGAGACCGTTTTCATCGGCGGAAACATCCAGGTTAAAAGATCGGTCTTAACTTCCAGGCACCATTCATTCATGCAATCAGTCGTACTTATTGAGGACTTACTGTGTGCAGAGCACTGTACTAAGCGCTTGGAAAGAACAATTCAGCAAAAAAGGGAGACAATCCCTGTCCACACCGGGCTCACGCCAGAGCCATTGTTGTTTGGTGTCTCAAGAAGCAGCCTGGTGTAGTGGATGGAACCTGGGCCTGGGAATCAGAAGGTAATAATAATAATAATAATAATAATAATAATAATAATAATAATAATAATAATAGCAGTTATTAAGTGCTATCTTGAGAAGCAGAGTGGCTCAAAAGGAAAGAGCCCTGGCTTTGGAGTCAGAGGTCATGGGTTCGTATCCCAGCTCTGCCAATTGTCAGCTGTGTGACTTTGGGCAAGTCACTTCACTTCTCTCTGCCTCAGTTACCTCATCTGGAAAACGGGGATTAAGACTGTGAATCCCATGTGGGCCAACCTGATCACCTTGTAACCTCCCCAGCGCTTAGAACAGTGCTTTGCACATCATAGTAAACGCTTAATAAATGCCATTATTATTATTATTATTATGTGCAAAGTGCTGTTCTGGGTTCTGATCCCGGCTCCGCCACTCATCTGCTGACTATTGGGCAAGCCACCTTACTTCTCTGGGCCTCAGATTTCCTCATCTGTAAAATGGGGATGAAGGCCACGAGCCCCACGTGGGACAGGGACTGTGTCTAAATCAGTTGGCTCTTATCCACCCCAGCACTTAGTACAGTACCTGGCACTTAGTAAGCGCCTGGCAGATACCACCATTGTTATTCCCCACACATGGTGGATTTTGTGGTTTTGCCCAGTCTGGTTTCGGGAACCGAGACGGGTCTCTCCTCCGCCCCCGCCGCGGGGCAAGCCCCAAACCGGAGGGTTATTTTTAAGCTGTGGTTAGCCAGTGACCACGGAGTTGATTCCCGGTTGGCCGGGTGTCGTGGGAAGGGCCGATTTGCCGTCGTGCGAAAATCAGTCCGGTCCGGTGCTGCCCGCGTGTGAAGGAACACCAGCTGTATCCTGGCCAGGCGTAACCCCTTCTGCTCCCATTTTCCCAGGGTCTCCCGGAGCGGGAAGGTTGGAGAAGTGGGGACCCCCCACCCCCAAACCCGGGCTCTTTGCGCCTGGATGCCCCGGCAGAATTGCGCCGGCACTAATTGGAGCCGTCGATCACTGTCTTGCTCTTTCTGTCTTCTTCTCGGAGGATTCATTTGGTAGGGTTCTTTGCATCAGTCAAGAAAATGGCTTCGGTGGAATTACCGGGACCCATAATAAAGGTAATTTAGCTCGTTTTTTCCCATAAAGGGTAAGACAGTATAACTGTCCCGTGCCCGGTGCCAGCTTGAGTGATACCTTCTTAATCGAAGAGAGGCCGGGGGCGGGGAGAGAAAGTCAAAGTTTGTCATTGACCCTGATTTCTAGAACGGTGTCGGAAGGAGAGAGGCTCCTGGCCTCCATTAGTCGACGGTATTTATTGAGCACTCGCTATGTGCAGAGCACTGTTCTAAGTGCTTGGGAGAGTTGTGAAGCAGCGTAGTCTAGTGGGTAGAGCCGGGCCTGGGAATCGGAGGGACCTGGGTTCTAATCCCGGCTACGCCGCTTGCCCGCTGTGTGTCCTTGGACAAGTCAGGTTGGACAAAACAAACGTATTTTGTTAATATGTTTTCTTTTGTTGTCCGTCTCCCCCTTCTAGACTGTGAGCCCGTCGTTGGGTAGGGACCATCTCTCTATGTTGGCAACCTGGACTTCCCAAGCGCTTAGTACAGTGCTCTGCACACAGTAAGCGCTCAATAAATGCGATTGAATGAATCCGCTTCACTTCTCGGCCTCAGTTCCCTTATATCAATCAATCGTATTTATTGAGCGCTTACTGTGTGCAGAGCACTATATATATATAATTATATATTATATATTATATATAATATATATTATATTATATTATATAATTATATGTAAAATGGGGATTGAGACTTTGAGCCCTATGGCTGCTGTGTGACCTTGGGGAAGTCACTTCCTTTCTCTGTACCTCAGTTATCTCATCTATACCTGTTACTGAGTAGAGATTGTCTCTATTTGTTGCTGAATTGTACTTTCCAAGTGCTTAGTACAGTGCTCTGCACACAGGAAGCGCTTAGTAAATACGACTGAAGGCATGAATGAGTCTGTAAAATGGGGATTGAGACTGTGAGTCCCATGTGGGACAGAGTCTGTGTCCAACCTGAGTAGCTTTTGTCTACCACAGCGCTTGACACATAGTAAGTGCTTAGCAAATACCATCTTTATTATTTTGTGGGACAGGGACTGTGTCAAACCCGATTATCCCCAGCGCTTAGTACAGTGCCTGGCACACAGTAAACGCTTAACAAATACCATAATTGTTACAATCCAACAGAATTAGTAGACACAAATAGTAGCAGTGGTATTTATTGAGTGCTCATTAGGTGCCTTGCCATATACTAAGCCCTTGGGAAAGTCCAGCATTCATTCATTCATTCATTCAATCGTATTTGTTGAGTGCTTACTGTGTTCAGAGCACTGTACTAAGCGCTTGGGAAGTACAAGTTGGTAACATATAGCGACGGTCCCTACCCAATAGCGGGCTCACTGTCTAGAAGCGGGAGACAGACTACAAAACAACACATATTAACAAAATGAAGTAAATAGAATAGTAAATATGTACAAGTAAAATAGAGTAATAAATCTGTACAAACATATATACAGATTTATTACTCTATTTTACTTGTACATATTTACTATTCTATTTATTTTATTTATCAGGTGCTGTGGGGAGGGCACAAGACTTTTTCCCGTACCACAGAGAGCGTAGACTCTACTGTGTGTTGGGGGTGCGGGGGGAGAGGGTGACTGCAAATATTTTCAAAGAGCATAATTAAAATTAATCAATTGACTACATAATTGGTAATTTTATATTTGTGTGTGCCAAGGGAGGATGTACATTCTAAGCTTCTTGAGGGCAAGATTGTGTCTCCTGTCTTTATCGTCCTCTCCCAAGGGCTCTGCGCAGAACTTTGCATGCAATAGACTGGAAGCTCCTTGAGGGCAGGCATCCCCTTTACTACCTCTGTTGTCCTCTCCCCAGCCTTCAGTGTGGCATTTCACCCACAATAGATTGGAAGCTCCTTGAGGGCAGGATTGTATCCACTATTGCTCAAGCACTTAGTACAGTGCTCTGCACACAGTAAGTGCTCAATAAGTACGATTGAATGAATGAATGTTGTCCTCTCCCAAGGGCTCAGCGCAAGGCTTTGCACGCAATAGACTGGAAGTTCCTTAAGGGCAGGGATCCTGGCTACTAACTCTACTGTCCTTTCCCTAGCACTCAGTACAGTGCTTTGGGTACAACAGACTAGAAGCCCTTTGAAGGCAGCAGTCCAGTGGTGCTTCTTCAAGCGCTCAGTACAGTGCTGTGCCCACTGTAGGGGCTGATAAGTACCATTCATTCCTTCATTCATTCAATCGTATTTATTGAGCACTTACTGTGTGCAGAGCACTGTACTAAGCACTTGGGAAGTCCAAGTTGGCAACATATAGAGATGGTCTCTACCCAACAGCGGGCTCACAGTCTAGAAGGGGGAGATGGACGACAAAACAAAATATGTGGATGGGTGTCAATCGTCAGAACAAATAGAATTAAAGCTAGATGCACATCATTAACAAAATAAATAGTAAATATGTACAAGTAAAATAGAGTAATGAAGGTGTACAAATATGTATACAGGGGCTGTGGGGAGGGGAAGGAGGTAGGGCGGGGGGGATGGGGAGGAGGAGAGGAAAAAGGGGGCTCAGTGTGGGAAGGCCTCCTGGAGGAGGTGAGCTCTCAGTAAGGCTTTGAAGGGAGGAAGAGAGCGAGCTTGGAGGATGTTCATTCATTCATTCAGTCAATCATATTTATTGAGTGCTTACTGTGTGCAGAGCACTGTACTGAGCGCTTGGGAAGTCCAAGTTGGCAACATATAGAGATGGTCCCTACCCAACAGCGGGCTCACAGTCTAGAAGGGGGAGACAGACAACAAAACAAAACATAGTAACAAAATAAAATAAATAGAATATGTACAAGTAAAATAAATAGAGTAATAAATATGTACAAACATATATACAGATATATACAGGTGCTGTGGGGAGGGGAAGGAGGTAGGGCGGGGGGGTGGGGAGGAGGAGAGGAAAAAGGGGGCTCAGTCTGGGAAGGCCTCCTGGAGGAGGTGAGCTCTCAGCAGGGCTTTGAAGGGAGGAAGAGAGTGAGTTTGGCGGATTTGAGGAGGGAAGGAGGGCATTCCGGGCCGGGGGGGGACGTGGGCCGGGGGGCGACGGCGGAACGGGCCAGAACGAGACCCAGTGAGGAGGTGAGCGGCGGCGGAGGAGTGGAGGGTGCCGGCTGCGATGGAGAAGGAGAGAAGGGAGGTGAGGTAGGAGGGGGGCGAGGTGATGGACGGCCTTGAAGCCCAGAGTGAGGAGTTTTTGCTTGATGCCTAGTTTGACAGGCAGCCACTGGAGATATCGATTGATGAGTGTGTAAGAGGTAGAGGGAGGTGCCTGGTGGGTGATTTGGCTTGAAGAGTTAAAGATAATGATATTAATATTGATGGTATTTGTGAAGTGAATTCTATTTATTTTATTTTGTTAGTATGTTTGGTTTTGTTCTCTGTCTCCCCCTTTTAGACTGTGAGCCCACTGTTGGGTAGGGACTGTCTCTACATGTTGCCAATTTGTACTTCCCAAGCGCTTAGTACAGTGCTCTGCACATAGTAAGCGCTCAATAAATACGATTGATGATGATGATGATGATGAAGCGCTTACTATGTGCAAAGCACCGTTTTAAGCGCTGGGGGGATGCAGAGTGATCAGGTTGTCCCACATGGGGCTCACAGTCTTAATCCTCATTTTACAGATGAGGTCACTGAGGCACAGAGAAGTGAAGTGACATATCCAAAGTTCAGCCCCAGCCCCTAGGGAATTAGAGTGCTTTGACTCCCTCCTCTCGGGATTCCCGGTGGGGCACCTCACCTTCTCTCCAGGTTGCCCACCCCTCTCAACTCTGCCTTCTCCTAGCCTGCCCCCCTGCCCCCCTTTTTATAATAATAATAATGATGGCATTTATTAAGCGCTTACTATGTGCAGAGCACTGTTGTAAGTGCTGGGGAGGTTACAAGGTGATCAGGTTGTCCCATGGGGGGCTCACAGTCTTCATCCCCATTTTCCAGATGAGGGAACTGAGGCCCAGAGAAGTGAAGTGACTTGCCCAAAGTCACACAGCTGACAAGTGGTGGAGCTGGGATGTGAACCCATGACCTCTGACTCCAAAGCCCAGGCTCTTTCCATTGAGCCACGCTGCTTCTCTTTTATGTTATTTTTAAGCACTTATTATGCTCCAGGCGCCATACTAGACAAGTGACCTCATCTGGAAAATGGGGATTAAGACTGTGAGCCCCACGTGGGACAACCTGGTCACCCTGTATCCCCCCAGCGCTTAGAACAGTGCTTTGCATGTAGTAAGCGCTTAACAAATACCATCGTTATTATTATTATTATTATCCTTGATGAACCAAGCTGGCTGCAGCCGAGCAGCAGAGCTCTGCACGCCCCCCACCCCACCACCACGTGAGCCCACCCTGAGCAGTTCAGGAGAGAAAAGCCCCCCATTCCCACTCCCCAATCCGTGCCCTCCTCCCCCCAGCCAGGGTGGTCCCGGGGCAGGGCCGCAGGGGAAGGGGGAAGAAGCCTGGTTTTGCAAATGGCCGAGGAGAAGCCAAATAAAGCGGCAGGAAAGTTTCGATAAAATATTTATGGCGGCAGCATCTTTCATCTCGTGTCACTGAAGAGTGGAGCGAGAGGCGAACCGGGAGTTGCAGTACATTATCAGCAGCGCATTATCAATTCCCATCTCCAATTGAACCGAACCAGCCGCTAATGTGGGGTGCTTGCCCAGTGACTCGCTTCCGGGCCCCGGTAATCGACTGAACCCCATGATCTCTTTCCCTCCTTTCAGAGAAAAACCCCAGAAAACAAATCTGGCGGTCAATCGGTGGTATTTATGGAGTGCTTAATATGTGCAGAGAACTGTTCATTCAGTCATTCAATTGTATTTAATAATAATAATAACAAGGATAGCATCTATTAAACGCTCACTATGTGCAAAAGCGCCGGGGAGGTTACAAGGCGATCAGGTTGTCCCACGGGAGGCTCACAGTCTTCATCCCCTGTATATATGTTTGTACATATTTGTTACTCTATTTGTTTATTTTACTTGTACATATCTATTTTATTTTGTTAGTATGTTTGGTTTTGTTCTCTGTCTCCCCCTTTTAGACTGTGAGCCCACTGTTGGGTAGGGACTGTCTCTATATGTTGCCAACTTGTACTTCCCAAGCGCTTAGTACAGTGCTCTGCACACAGTAAGCACTCAATAAATACGATTGATGATGATGATGATCCCCATTTTCCAGATGAGGGAACGGAGGCGCAGAGAAGTGAAGTGACGTGCCCAAAGTCACCCAGCTGACAATTGGCGGAGCCGGGATTTGAACCCATGCCCTCTGACTCCAAAGTCTGGGCTCTTTCCACTGGGCCATGCTGCTTCTATTCCAGCGCTTAAAACAGTGCACATAGTAAGCGATTAAAAAGGACCATAATTATTGAGGTCACTGAGGCTCAGAGCAGTGAAGTGACTTGCCCAAAGTCACCCAGCTGACAATTGGCGGAGCCGGGATTTGAACCCATGCCCTCTGACTCCAAAGTCCGGGCTCTTTCCACTGAGCCACGCTGCTTCTATTCCAGCGCTTAAAACAGTGCACGTAGTAAGCGATTAACAAGGACCATAATAATTGAGGTCACTGAGGCTCAGAGCAGTGAAGTGACTTGCCCAAAGTCACCCAGCTGACAGGTGGCGGAGTCAGGATTAGAACCCATGACCTCTGACTCCCAAGCCCGGCTCTTTCCACTGAGCCACACTGCTTCCCTCCCTCTATTCACCATCACCCCCTCAGCCCCACAGCACTTATGTTCCTAACCATAATTCATTCTAGCCTGTGAGCCCGCTGTTGGGTAGGGACCATCTCTACATGTTGCCAACTTGTACTTCCCAAGCGCTTAGTACAGTGCTCTGCACACAATAAGCGCTCAATAAGTACGATTGAATGAATGAATTTATTTCTATTAATGTCTGTCTCCCCCTCTAGACTGTAAGCACACCGTGGGCAGGGAATGTGTCTATTATATAGAATAATAATTATTACTATGGCCTTTGTTAAGCGCTTACTATGTGCCAGGCTCTATACTGAGCCCTGGGGCGAATTCAAGCAAATCAGGTTGGACACAGTCCCTGTCCCAGGCGGGGCTCACCCTCTCCATCCCCATTTTAGAGATGAGGTAACTGAGGCTCAGAGAAGTGGAGTGACTTGCCCAAAGTCACACAGCGGGCAAGTAACCAGAGAAGCAGCGTGGCTCAGTGGAAAGAGCGCGGGCTTCGGGTTCAAATCCCGGCTCGGCCAACTGTCATCTGTGTGACTTTGGGCAAGTCACTTCACTTCTCTGGGCCTCCGTTCCCTCATCTGTAAAATGGGGATTAAAAGTGTGAGCCCCCCGTGGGACAACCTGATCACCTTGTGACCTCCCCAGCGCTTAGAACAGTGCTTTGCACATAGTAAGCGCTTAACAAATACCATTATTATTATTATTATTAAGTGGCAGAGCCGGGATGAGAACCCGTGACCTATATATGAGTCTGAGAACGCATCTACCAACTCTGTTACAACGTCTTCTCCTGAGCGCTTAGTCCAGTGCTCTGCACACAGTAAGCGCGTATTAAATACCATAAAGATTGAATCCCTGGGTATGAGCAGTGTTGAGTTACTCCCTTGCTTATTTGTTCATTCTGCTGGGACTTTGGTAGTGTCCGGCCGCCGGGACCGGGTCTGAGGCTGTTCTTGGAGGAGAAGAAGCCACGTGGCCTAGTTGATAGCCCGTTGTTGGGTAGGGACCGTCTATATGTTGCCAACTTGTACTTCCCAAGCGCTTAGTACAGTGCTCTGCACACAGTAAGCGCTCAATAAACACGATTGAATGACTGACTGAATGAATGAATAGAGCCCGGGCTTGGGAGTCCGAAGGATCTGGGTTCCAATCCCGGCTCCGCCACCTGTCTCCTCTAGATTGTACGCTCGTCCTCGAGACTGTCAGCTTGTTGTGGGCAGGAAATGTGTGTGCTTATTGTTATATGCTCCCAGGTGCTTAGTACAGTGTTGTGCACACAGTAACCGCTCAAGAGATACAAGTGAATGAAGGAATGAATGAATGCTGTTGGACCTTGGACAAGTCATTTCACTTCTCTGGGCCTCAGTTCCCTCATCTGTAAAATGGGGATGAAGATCGTGAGCCCCAGGTGGGCCAGGGACTGTTGCTGGTATCTGCCCTGAGCTTCATGCAGTGCCTGGCACGTAATAAATGCATAATAATAATAATAATAATAATAATAATAATAATAATAATAATAATAATTGTAGCATTTGCTAAGCGCTCACTATTTGCCATTCACCTTACTAAGTGACGGGGTGGATACAGCGTGGCTCAGTGGAAAGAGCCTGGGCCTTGGAGTCAGAGGTCATGGGTTCAAATCCCGGCTTCGCCAATTGTCAGCTGTGTGACTTTGGGCAAGTCACTTCACTTCTCTGGCCCTCAGTTACCTCATCTGCAAAATGGGGATTAATCAATCAATCAATCATATTTATTGAGCGCTTACTGTGTGCAGAGCACTGTACTAAGCGTTTGGGAAGTACAAGTTGGAAACATATAGAGACAGTCCCTACCCAACAGTGAGCTCACAGTCTGGAAATTAAGACTGTGAGCCCCCCGTGGGACAACCTGATCACCTCGTAACTTCCCCAGCGCTTAGAACAGTGCTTTGCACATAGTAAGCGCTTAATAAATGCCATCATTATTATTATTATTACAAGCAGATAGAGTTGGACACAATCCCTGTCCCACCTGGGGCTCACAGTCTTCATCCCCATTTTACTGATGAGGTAAAACAAATACCATTTAGAAGCAAAACCACAACTGAGTCGGTAGATAAGTTCCCTGCTTCATAAGGACCATAAAAAAAAAGGAATTCATTCAATCGTATTTATTGAACGCTTACTGTGTGCAGAGCACTGTACTAAGCGCTTGGGAAGTCCAAGTTGGCAACATATAGAGACGGTCCCGACCAAACAGCGGGCTCACAGTCTAGGAATGCGATTTCTTGAGCACCTTCTGGGAGCAGGGCACTCTCTGGGACGTTTGAGAAGTGGAAATAAGCCAGCGACACGTCACCTGCTCAGTGGAAAGCATCTTACCTCCTTCCCTTCCCCACAGCACCTGTATATATGTATATATGTTTGTACATATTTATTACTCTATTTTTTATTTATTTATTTTACTTGTACATATCTATTCTATTTATTTTATTTTGTTAGTATGTTTGGTTTTGTTCTCTGTCTCCCCCTTTTAGACTGTGAGCCCACTGTTGGGTAGGGACTGTCTCTAGATGTTGCCAACTTGGACTTCCCAAGCGCTTAGTACAGTGCTCTGCACACAGTAAGCGCTCAATAAATACGATTGATTGATTGGAAAGAATACGGGCTTTGGAGTCAGAGGTCAGGGGTTCAAATTCCGGCTCCATCGATTGTCAGCTATGTGACTTTGGGCAAGTCACTCTGTGCCTCAGTTACCTCATCTGTAAAATGTGGATTAAGACTTTGAGCCCCCTGTAACCTGATCATCTTTTATCTCCCCAGTGCTTAGAACAGTGCTTCGCACCATAGTAAGCGCTTAATAAATGCCATCATTATTATTAGAGCCCGGGCTTTGGAGTCAGAGGTCATGGGTTCAAACCCTGGCTCCGCCAACTGTCAGCTGTGTGGCTTTGGGCAAGTCACTTCACTTCTCTGTGCCTCAGCTCCCTCATCTGTAAAATGGGGGTTAAGACTGTGAGCCCCCAGAGGGACAACCTAATCACCTCGTAACCTCCTCAGTGCTTAGAACAGTGCTTTGCACATAGTAAGCGCTTAATAAATGTCATTATTATTATTATTATTATTAAAAGGGCTTCCACTCTAATGGAGGCAGGCGGGCATAAAGACAGTCTTCTAGACTGTGAGCCCACTGTTGGGTAGGGACCGTCTCCATATGTAACTTGTACTTCCCAAGCGCTTAGTACAGTGCTGTGCACACCATAAGCGCTCAATAAATACGACTGAATTGAATTGAATTCAAATTGAATAAAGACGTTGCCATTTCTGCTGAGGGAAGCTGGACTCCAGAGCGAAACCCTTCCGAGCCGAGCGTTCCCCGCTATTAAAAGCCCCTTCCCAACTGTGCGGCTGTTGATCGAGGGGGATGAAATATTCATGAAGCGGAGACCACTGTAGTAGACCCTCGGTGGGAACGTTCCTGCTGGGCCGCATCAACGTCTGCAGGCCTCATCGATCAGGATGAAGCCGGGCTGCCTTGTCTCTGAGAACTTGGGTTGGAAAATCAATCCTCTTATCGATCGGGACCACTTGAAACCAGAGCGGGATCGGGGGGCGGTGGGATCGGCCACCGGCGAGGGCTCCCGGATGCCTCCGGCCCGGTCGCTAGGACCGCCGGAGTTTTCCGAGTTTCCTCCTTCCCATAGTTTCCTGTTTGTCCAGGCGTCCGTCGAGGGTGGTTTGCTCCCGGATGCTTCCCGGGAGAAGCAGGCCGGGAGGGCCGTGGCGGATCGAGACCAGACCTGGAGTCAGAAGGACCTGAGTTCTAATCCCGGCCCTGCCGCTCGTCTGCTGGGTGACCGTGGGCCAGTCACTTCACTTCTCTGGGCCTCAGTTACCTCATCTGGAAAACGGGGATTGAGAATGGGAGCCCTATGTCAGACAGGGGTTGGCGTGCCTCCGCCCCAGCGCTTAGTACAGTGCTCTGCACATAGAAAGCACTCAATAAATATGAATGATTGAAGTGTGGCTCAGTGGAAAGAGCCTGGGCTTTGGAGCCAGAGGTCATGGGTTCAAATCTCGGCTGTGTGACTTCACTTCTCTGTGCCTCAGTTCCCTCATCTGTAAAATGGAGATTAAGACTGTGAGCCCCACGTGGGACAACCTGATCACCTCGTAACCTCCCGAGCGCTTAGAACAGGGCTTTGCACATCGTAAGCGCTCAATAAATATGACTGAATGAAGCGTGGCTCAGTGGAAAGAGCCTGGGCTTTGGAGCCAGAGGTCATGGGTTCAAATCTCGGCTGTGTGACTTCACTTCTCTGTGCCTCAGTTACCTCATCTGTGAAATGGAGATTAAGACTGTGAGCCCCACGTGGGACAACCTGATCACCTTGTAACCTCCCCAGCGCTTAGAACAGGGCTTTGCACATAGTAAGCGCTCAATAAATATGAGTGAATGAAGCGTGGCTCAGTGGAAAGAGCCTGGGCTTTGGAGTCAGAGGTCATAGGTTCAAATGTTGGCTGTGTGACTTCACTTCTCTGTGCCTCAGTTACCTCATCTGTAAAATGGAGATTAAGACTGTGAGCCCCACGTGGGACAACCTGATCACCTTGTAACCTCCCCAGCGCTTAGAACAGTGCTTTGCACATAGTAAGCGCTTAATAAATGTCATCATTATTACATAGTAAGCACTTAACAAACACCTGTATTGTATCTACCCCTGTGCTTAGTACAGTGCCTGGCACTTCTAGACTGTGAGCCCACTGTTGGGTAGGGACCATCTCTATATGTTCCCAACTTGTACTTCCCAAGCGCTTAGTACAGTGCTCTGCACACAGTAAGCGCTCAATAAATATGATTGAATGAATGAACGAATGGATGGCACATAATAAGCACTTAACGAATACCACAATTATCATCATCATTATTAATCATTCTGTTAGTCTGTAGTTGTTTGTGCCCACTGTGAGCAAGGCACTGTGCTGGATGGGGCACTGTACTGAGTGCCTAGTGTGAGCAGAATATTATACCACTGGGAGTCTACTGTTTATTGAACCCTGTACCAGGCATTTGCTGTGTTGTCTCTGTTGCCGAATTGTACTTTCCAAGTGCTTAGTACAGTGCTCTGCACACAGTAAGCGCTCAATAAATACGATTGAATGAATGAATGCAACCGACACATTCCCTGCCCACAGTGAGCTTAAGGTCCAGAGGGGGAGACAGACATTGATAAAAATAAGTAAATATAAGCAATTTACCTATATAAAATGTGTCCATTCATTCAGTCATATTTATTGAGCACGTACTGTGTGCAGAGCACTGTACTAAGCGCTTGGGAAGTCCAAGTCGGCAACATATAGAGACGGTCCCTACCCAACAGCGGGCTCACAGTCTAGAAGGGGGAGACAGCCAACAAAACGAAACAGACAAAGCATGTCAATGAGTAATTACATAAATAATAGAAGTAAGTAAATGAGAGATGTGGCCAGAAGTGCTGTGGGGTTGGGTGATGTGTCAATTCGTTCATTCAATCGTATTTATTGAGCGCTTACTGTGTGCAGAGCACTGGACTAAGCGCTTGGGAAGTCCAAGTTGGCAACATATAGAGACGGTCCCTACCCAACAACGGGCTCACAGTCAGGAAGGGGGAGACAGCCAACAAAACGAAACAAGTAGACAAAGCATGACAATGAGTAATTACATAAATAATAGAAGTAAGTAAATGAGAGATGTGGCCAGAAGTGCTGTGGGGTTGGGCAGGTGGCCAGCCTGATTCATTCTTTCATTCATTCGTTCAATCGTATTTATTGAGTGCTTACTGTGTGCAGAGTACTGGACTAAGCGCTTGGGAAGTCCAAGTTGGCAACATGTGGAGACGGTCCCAACCCGACAGCGGGCTCACAGTCTAGAAGGGGGAGACAGACAACAAAACAAAACATATTAACAAAATAAAATAAATAGAATAGTAAATATGTACAAGTAAAATAGAGTAATAAATCTGTTTAAACTATATACAGGTGCTGTGGGGAGGGGAAGGAGGTAGGCTGGGGGGGTGGGGGGGAGAGGAATGGGGGGCTCAGTGTGGGAAGGCCTCCTGGAGGAGGTGAGCTCTCGGTAGGGCTTTGAAGGGAGGAAGAGAGCTAGCTTGGCGGATGTGCGGAGGGAGGGTGTTCCGGGCCAAGGGGAAGATGTGGGCTGGGGGTCAATCAATCAATCAATCGTATTTATTGAGCGCTTACTGCGTGCAGAGCACTGTACTAAGCACTTGGGAAGTACAAGTTGGCAACATATAGAGATGGTCCCTCCCCAACAGTGGGCTCACAGTCTAGAAGGGGGAGACAGAGAACAAAACCAAACATATTAACAAAATAAAATAAATAGAATAGGTATGTACAAGTAAAATAAATAAATAAATAGAGTAATAAATCCGTACAAACATATATACAGATATACAGGTGCTGTGGGGAGGGGAAGGAGGTAAGGCAGGGAGGATGGAGAGGGGAAGGGGGGGAGGAAAGAGGGGGCTGAGTGTGAGAAGGCCTCCTGGAGGAGGTGAGCTCTCAGTAGGGCCTTGAAGGGAGGAAGAGAGGTAGCTTGGCGGATGGGCAGAGGGATTGGGGGCATTCCAGGCCCGGGGGATGACGTGGGCCGGGGGTCGATGGCAGGACAGGCGAGGATGAGGCCCAGTGAGGAGATTAGCGGCGGCAGAGGAGCGGAGGGTGCGGCCTGCGATGGAGAAGGACAGAAGGGAGGTGAGGTAGGAGGGGGCGAGGGGATGGACAGCCTTGAAGCCCAGAGTGAGGAGTTTTTGCTTGATGTGTAGGTTGACTGGTAGCCACTGGAGATTTTTGAGGAGGGGAGTGACAGGCCCAGAGCGTTTCTGCACAAAGATGATGCGGGCAGCAGCGTGAAGTATAGACTGAAGCGGGGAGAGACAGGAGGATGGAAGATCAGAGAGGAGGCTGATGAAGTCATCCAGTCGGGATAGGACGATGAGGCCCTGGGGTCACCGGGTTGCGGGGCAGCAGGTCTGGCCCCCCAGGGGACTGAGGGGTGGTCCTTCATCCTCCTCCCCCCTACATTCATTCATTCATTCAATCGTATTTATTGAGCACTTATTACGTACCGAACACTGTACTAAGTGCTGGGGAGAAAAAGCTACGTAGATGTGAAAAGATCAAGCTCTCTGATTCCACTGTATGAAAAAATCGAACTTTTATATATATGTATATACTGTACAGATTTATTACTCTATTTCACTTGTACATATTTACTATTCTATTTATTTTGTTAATGATGTGCATCTAGCTTTACCTCTATTTATTATGATAACTTGGCACCCGTCCACATGTTTCATTTTGTTGTCTGTCTCCCCCTTCTAGACTGTGAGCCCGTTGTTGGGTAGGGACCATCTCTATATGTTGCCAACTTGGACTTCCCAAGTGCTTAGTACAGTGCTCTGCACAAAGTAAGCGCTCAATAAATGCAATTGAATGAATGAATGGATGAATGAGAGTATAGTAGAATAACAGACACATTCCTGCCCACAATGAGCTCACAGTCTAGAGGGGGAGGGGGACATTAATATAAATAAATAGATAAATAAATGAATAAATAACAGATATGCCCACTGTTGGGTAGGTATCGTCTCTATACGTTGCCAACTTGTACTTCCCAAGCGCTTAGTACAGTGCTCTGCACACAGTAAGTGCTCAATAAATACGATTGAATGAATATGTACAGCGTGGCTTCATGGAAAGAGCCAGGGTTTGGGAGTCAGAGGTTGTGGGTTCTAATTCCGGCTCCGCCACGTATCAGCTGTGTGACTTTGGTCCCGTCACTTCACTTCTCTGGGCCTCGGTGACCTCCTCTGTCAAATGGGGATGAACACTTTGAGCCCCACGTGGGACAACCTGGATTACCTGGTATCTGCCCCAGTGCTTAGAACAGCGCTTGGCACATAGTAAGCGCTTAACAAATACCATTATTATTATTGTTATTATTACAGATCTATATATATACCTGTGGGGATGGGAGGGAGGATGAATGAAGAAGCAAGTCAGAGCGGGGCAGAAGGGAGTGGGAGAAGAGAGGAGAGCTGCCGAGAAACAGCACCTGTATATATGTATATATGTTTGTACATATTATTACTCTATTTATTTATTTATTTATTTTACCTGTACATATCTATTCTATTTATTTTATTTTGTTAGTATGTTTGGTTTTGTTCTCCGTCTCCCCCTTTTAGATTGTGAGCCCACTGTTGGGTAGGGACTGTCTCTATGTGTTGCCAACTTGGACTTCCCAAGCGCTTAGTCCAGCGCTGTGCACACAGTAAGCACTCCATAAATACGATTGATTGATTGATTGATTTTGTTGCCTGTCTCCCCATTCTAGACCGTGAGCCCGTTGTTGGGTCGGGACCGTCTCTATCTGTTGCCAGCTTGTACTTCCCAAGTGTTTGGTACAGCGCTCTGCACACAGTAAGCGCTCAATAAATCCGAATGAATGAATGAATCCCAGGGCCCAGTCGGGAAGGCGGCGAGTGTCCCTATGGTCCAGACGTCCACTTTCCCGCCCACCCGCCTTCCCCCCCGGATCTTTCCCGTCAACTCGGCCAGGGAGGGGGGCCAAGCTGGGCCGCCCACCCGGAAAAGGCGTTTAACCCCGGCCCGGCCTGCCTTTGAACCTCCTTATCAGGGCGGCCCGCAGCCCAGCGGGCCCCGGCCTGTTGTCCCGCCGAAGGACCTCAGTTTGTTTGGAAAACAAAGTGGCTCCTATCACAGCACCGGCCGAGGGAGAGCGAGGACGGACTGACCCACGGACGGACGGACGGATGGATCACCGGTCCCGTCCGCCACAGTCAGAGGCGTTGGCCGGGAAGCCGGGGCCTAGGCCGACGAGCTGTGGTGGCGGAGCCTGGCCTGCTCTTTCCCTCCTTCTCCTCCTAATAATCAATCAGTCGTATTTATTGAGCACTTACTTAATAATAATAATAATAATTGTGGTGTTTGTTAAGCACTCATTATGTACCAGGCACTGTTCTAAGCACTGGGGTAGATAAAAGCTAATCTGGTCGGACACAGTCCCTGTCCCACGTGGGACTCGCAATCTCCATCCCTATTTTACAGATAATAATAATAATAATTGGCATTTGTTAAGTGCTTACTATGTGCAAAGCACTGTTCTAAGCGCTGGGGAGGATACAGGGTGATCAGGTTGTCCCATGTGGGGCTCACAGTCTTCATCCCCATTTTACAGATGAGGTAACCGAGGCACAGAGAAGTTAAGTGACTTGCCCAAGATCGCACAGCAGACATGTGGTGGAGTCGGGATTCGAACCCACGACCTCTGACTCCAAAGCCCGTGCTCTTTCCACTGAGCCACGCTGCTTCTCTGAAGGAGATGAGGGAACTGAGGCTTAGGGACTATTACTCTATTTACTTATTTATTTTACTTGTACATATTTATTCTATTTATTTTATTCTGTTACTACGTTTTGTTCTGTTCTCCGTCTCCCCCTTCTAGGCTGTGAGCCCACTGTTGGGTAGGGATCGTCTTTATACGTTGCCAACTTGGACTTCTCAAACGCTTAGTACAGTGCTCTGCACAAAGTAAGCGCTCAATAAATACGATTGATTGATTGATTGATTGATTGATTGATTGTGAGCCCACTGTTGGGTAGGGACCGTCTCTATATGTTGCCAACTTGGACTTCCCAAGTGCTTAGTACAGTAAAGTAAGCACTCAATAAATACGATTGATTGATTGATTGATTGTGAGCCCACTGTTGGGTAGGGACCGTCTCTATATGTCGCCAACTTGGACTTCCCAAGTGCTTAGTACAGTAAAGTAAGCGCTCAATAAATACGATTGATTGATTGATTGATTGATTGTGAGCCCACTGTTGGGTAGGGACCGTCTCTATATGTCACCAACTTGGACTTCCCAAGTGCTTAGTACAGTAAAGTAAGCGCTCAATAAATACGATTGATTGATTGATTGATTGATTGATTGATTGTGAGCCCACTGTTGGTTAGGGACCGTCTCTATATGTCACCAACTTGGACTTCCCAAGTGCTTAGTACAGTGCTCTGCACACAGTAAGCGCTCAATAAATACGATTGAATGAATGAATGAATCAATCAATCGTATTGATTATTGATTGAATGAATGAATGAATGAATTAGGGAAGGGAAGGGACTTGCCCGAGGCCACCCAGCAGACAAGTGGCGGAGCCGGGATGAGAACCCTGGTTCTTCTGAGGCCCGGTTTGTGGCCACTACGTGGCTAGTGGCTAGAGAAGCGCTTAGTACAGTGCTCTGCACATAGTAAGCGCTCAATAAATGTGATTGATTGATAGAGAAGCAGCGTGGCTCAGTGGCGAGAGGGTGGGTTTGGGAGTCAGAGGTCGCGAGTTCTAACGATTTTGACACTTGTCTACGTGTTTTGTTTTGTCATCTGTCTCCCCTTTCTAATCAATCAATCTTATTTTAGCATACTAAGTGCTAATCAAGCGCTTAGTCCAGTGCTCTGCACACAGTAAGCGCTCAATAAATACGATTGATTGATTTTAGACTGTGAGCCCGTTGTCGGTCTCTATATGTTGCCGACTTGGACTTCCCAAGCGCTTAGTACAGTGCTCTGCACACAGTAAGCGCTCAGTAAATAACGATTGAATGAATGAAGGTCACGGCCGTCACAGGCATTTCCTCCGCCCTCGCCCAGGACTGCGAAAGGGCCAGCTTGCCCTCTGGGAGCCAGAGGTCAGTTAGCGATTCATTCACTCGTTCATTCAATCATATTTATTGAGCGCTTACTGTGTGCAGAGCACTGTACTAAGCGCTTGGGAAGTCCAAGTTGGCAACATGGAGAGACGGTCCCGACCCAACAGCGGGCTCACGGTGGGAGACGCGTGGCATAGTGGATCGAGAACGGGCCTGGGGTCGGACCGGACCATCAGATCGGTCTCCGTTTAAGAGGGAGAGGGGTAATAACAATAATGATGGCATTTGTTAAGCGCTTACTCTGTGCAAAACACTGTTCTAAGCGCTGGGGAGGTTACAAGGTGATCAGGTTGTCCCACGGGGGTGCTCACAGTCTTACTAATAATAATAATGAAGGCATTTGTTAAGCGCTTACTATGTGCAAAGCACTGTTCTAAGCGCTGGGGAGGTTACCAGGTGATCAGGTTGTCCCACGGGGGGCTCACAGTCTCCATCCCCATTTTACAGATTGAGGTCACTGAGGCCCAGAGAATGATGATGATGGTATTTGTTAAGCGCTTACTATGTGCAAAGCACTGTTCTAAGCGCTGGGGAGGTTACCAGGTGATCAGGTTTCCCACGGGGAGCTCACAGTCTCCATCCCCATTTTACAGATGAGGTCACTAAGGCCCAGAGAATGATGATGATGGTATTTGTTAAGCGCTTACTATGTGCAAAGCACTTTTCTAAGCGCTGGGGAGGTTACAAGGTGAGCAGGTTGTCCCACGGGGTGGGGGGGTGGGGGCTCACAGTCTTCATCCCCATTTTCCAGATGAGGTAACTGAGGCCCAGAGAAGTGAAGTGACTTGTCCAAAGTCACACAGCTGGCAATTGGCAGAGCCGGGATTTGAACCCATGACCTCTGACTCCAAAGCCCCGGCTCTTTCCACTGATGCCAGGCACTGTAGTAAGCGTTGGGGTGGGTTTTGATGCTATTGATACCTGTCTACTTGTTTTGTTCTGTTGTCTGTCTCCCCCTTGTAAACCGTGAGCCCGTCGTTGGGTAGGGACCGTCTCTCTCTGTTGCCGATTTGTCCTTCCCAAGCGCTTAGTACAGTGCTGTGCACACAGCAAGCGCTCAATAAATATGATTGAATGAATGAATTCAATCATTCCTCCCCCTCCCCATCCCCCCACCTTACCTCCTTCCCCTCCCCACAGCACCTGTATATCTGTATATATGTTTGTGCGTACTTATTACTCTATTTCTTTGTACATATTTATTCTATTTATTTACTTTTGTTAATATGTTTTGTTGTGTTCTCTGTCTCCCCCTTGTAGACTATGAGCCCGTCGTTGGGTAGGGACCGTCTCTCTCTGTTGCCGATTTGTCCTTCCCAAGCGCTTAGTACAGTGCTCTGCACACAGCAAGCGCTCAATAAATACGATTGAATGAATGAATTCAATCATTCCTCCCCCTCCCCATCCCCCCGCCTTACCTCCTTCCCCTCCCCACAGCACCTGTAAATATGTATATACATTTGTGCGTATTTATTACTCTATTTATTTATTTATTTTATTTGTACATATTTATTCTATTTATTTTATTTTGTTAATATGTTTTGTTCTCCGTCTCCCCCTTCTAGACCCTGAGCCCGCTGTTGGGTAGGGACCATCTCTATATGTTG
Organism: Tachyglossus aculeatus; assembly: GCF_015852505.1. Classification (NCBI taxonomy): domain Eukaryota; kingdom Metazoa; phylum Chordata; class Mammalia; order Monotremata; family Tachyglossidae; genus Tachyglossus; species Tachyglossus aculeatus. Next base: position 1,736,431 of record NC_052075.1, read on the forward strand.
CCAACTTGGACTTCCCATGCGCTTAGTCCAGTGCTCTGCACACAGCAATAAGAATAATAATAACGACATTTATTAAGTGCTTACTAGGTGCAGAGCACTGTTCTAAGCGCTGAGCACTGTTCTAATTGCTGGCGCTCAATAAATACGATTGATTGAATGAATGACTGAATGAATGAATAAGGCTTTGAAGGGGGGGGAGGCCAGTTTTCTAGACCGTGAGCCCACTGTTGCTCTATATGTTGCCAACTTGTACTTCCCAAGAGCTTAGTACAGTGCTCTGCACACAGTAAGTGCTCAATAAATACGATTGATTGATTGACTGATTGATTGACTGAATGAATGAATAAGGCTTTGAAGGGGGGGAGGCCAGTTTTCTAGACCGTGAGCCCACTGTTGCTCTATATGTTGCCAACTTGTACTTCCCAAGCGCTTAGTACAGTGCTCTGCACACAGTAAGTGCTCAGTAAATATGATTGATTGACTGATTGATTGACTGAATGAAAGAATAAGGCTTTGAAGGGGGGGAGGCCAGCTTTCTAGACTGTGAGCCCACTGTTGCTCTATATGTTGCCAACCTGTACTTCCCAAGCGCTTAGTCCAGTGCTCTGCACACAGTAAGCGCTCAATAAATACGATTGATTGATTGATTAATAATAATAATTGGACTTCCCAAGCGCTTAGCCCAGGCTCTGCACACAGTAAGCGCTCAGTAATGAATGGTGGTAGTTCATTCATTCAGTCATATTTGTTAAGCTCTTACCACGCGTCGGGCACTGTACTAAGCGCTGGATGCGGCTCCTCATGGCCGGGCCGGTCTGCAGGGGCAGCCCGGGCCTAAGTGGGCACCCCGATCTCCAAGCCCGTCCCCGCGGCCTGGGCCAGTTTGGGGTGGCGGACCGTGGCTCAGTGGAAAGAGCCCGTGCTTGGAAGTCAGAGGTCGTGGGTTCAAATCCCGGCTCCGCCACTTCATCATCAATCGTATTTATTGAGCGCTTACTATGTGCAGAGCACTGTACTAAGCGCTTGGGAAGTACAAATTGACAACATATAGAGACAGTCCCTACCCAACAGTGGGCTCACATCAGCTGTGTGACTTTGGGCAAGTCACTTTCTGGGCCTCAGTTACCTCATCTGTAAAATGGGGATGAAGACAGTGAGCCCCACGTGGGACAACCTGATTACCTTGTATCTACCCCAGCGCTTAGAACAGTGCTTTGCACATAGTAAGCGCTTAACACATACCAACATTATTATTATTATGCCCGTGGCGCATCACCCGACTGGGGTCAATGGATCAGTCAATCAATCAATCGCATTTATTGAGCGCTTACTGCGTGCAGAGCACTGTACTAAGCGGTTGGGAAGTCCAAGTTGGGGTTCCGGGGGGCAACGGAGCGGTTATCCCGCCTTGTTGGGCCCGCTTCGCTCCCTCCCAGCTGGCCCCGCCGCACAATGGGTAATTGTTGCCTCTTGCGGGGCAGATGCTGTTGCAGATGGAATCCTGTACCTGCATGCGTGGCCAATGAATTAGGCCGGCCGGCCCCTTTAGAAAGCATAAATATGTAATTTGTTCAGCTGTTGTAATTAAATATGTATGTGTGAAACCGGCAGCAGCCAGGTCATTAGCGCCACGCCAAATTGGAGCTCGCAGGCAGTAAATGCACGGCGGGCATCGAGGGAGCCGTGTCCGCCGCGCGCCCACGGCCCAGAATAATAATAATAGCGATGATGGCATTTATTAAGCGCTTACTGCGGGCAAAGCACTGTTCTAAGCACTGGGGAGGGTACAATAATAATAATAATAATGATGGCATTTATTAAGCGCTTACTATGTGCAAAGCTCTGTTCTAAACACTGGGGGGTACAATAATAATGATAATAATAATAATAATGGCATTTATTAAGCGCTTACTATGTGCAAAGCACTGTTCTAAGCACTGAGGGGGTACCATGATAATAATAATAATACTAATGATGGCATTTATTAAGCGCTTACTATATGCAAAGCTCTGTTCTAAGCACTGGGGGGTACAATAATAATGATAATAATAATAATAATGATGGCATTTGTTAAGCGCTTACTATGTGCAAAGCACTGTTCTAAGCACTGGAGGGTACAATAATAATGATAATAATAATAATAATAATGATGGCATTTGTTAAGCGCTTACTATGTGCAAAGCACTGTTCTAAGCACTGAGGGGGTACAATAATAATAATAATAATAATGATGGCATTTATTAAGTGCTTACTATATGCAAGCTCTATTCTAAGCACTGGGGGGTACAATAATAATGATAATTATAATAATAATGATGGCATTTGTTAAGCGCTTACTATGTGCAAAGCACTGTTCTAAGCACTGGGGAGTACAATAATATTAATAATAATAATGATGGCATTTATTAAGTGCTTACTATGTGCAAAGCTCTGTTCTAAGCACTGGGGAGGTACAATAATAATAATAATAATAATAATGGCATTTATTAAGCGCTTACTATGTGCAAAGCACTGTTCTAAGCACTGGGGGGTACAATAATAATAATAATAATGATGGCATTTATTAAGCGCTTTCTATGTGCAAAGCTCTGTTCTAAGCACGGGGGGTACAATAATAATGATAATAATAATAATAATAACGGCATTTATTAAGCGCTTACTATGTGCAAAGCACTGTTCTAAGCACTGGGGGGTACAATAATTATAATAATAATAATGACGGCATTTATTAAGCACTTACTATGTGCAAAACTCTATTCTAAGCACTGGGGGGTACAATAATAACAATAATAATAATAATAATGATGTCATTTGTTAAGCGCTTACTATGTGCAAAGCACTGTTCTAAGCGCTGAGGATTTTACAAGGTGATCAAGTTGTCCCACGTGGGGCTCACAGTCTTAATCCCCATTTTCCAGATGAGGTCACTGAGGCCCAGAGAAGTGAAGTGACTTGCCTAAAGTCACCCAGCTGACAAGTGGCGGAGCCGGGATTTGAACTCAAAGCCCGTGCTCTTTCCACTGAGCCTTGCTGCTTCTCAGCGTCTGCCGTATCACCCTGGGCAAGTCCCTTCACTTCTCTGGGCTTCAGTTGCCTCATCTATAAAAGGGGAATTGAGACCGTGAGCCCCACGTGGGGCAGGGACTGCGTCCAACTCGATTTGCTCGTATCCGCCCCAGCGCTTAGTACAGTGCCTGGCACAAAATAAGGGTTTAACAAATACCATAATTTGTATCATTATTCCCTGCCCATAGTGAGCTCACAGTCTAGAAGGGGAGACAGACATCAGCTGAACGTCTCCAGGCCTTCCAGACTGTGAGCCCACTGTTGGGTAGGGACCGTCTCTATAGGTTGCCAACTTGGACTTCCCAAGTGCTCAGTATAGTGCTCTGCACACAGTTAGCGCTCAATAAATACGATTGATTGATTAATTGATTCTGCTGGGGGCCGGGCGATCTATTTTTAACTGGGATTTTGTTGTGACGGTCCATCCTGAGGCCTCCCGCTCTCCTCATCTTGACCTTCGCGGCCGCAGGGCGAAGCTCTCCGAGTTAATTCCGTCTCCTTGGCAGTTGGGAACAGAACATTCCCCCCGGGATCGTCTTACACCGTCCCTCATTCATTCATTCTTTCATTCCATCGTATTTATTGAGCGCTTACCGTGTGCAGAGCACTGGACTAAGCGCTTGGGAAATACAAATAGGCAACATATAGAGACAGTCCCTACCCAACAGCGGGCTCGCAGTCTAGAAGGGGGAGACAGAGAACAAAACATATTAACAAAATAAAATAAATAGAATAAATACTCATTCATTCAATCGTATTTATTGAGCGCTTACTGTGTGCAGGGCACTGTACTAAGCGCTTGGGAAGTACAGGTTGGGAACATGTGGAGACGGTCCCTACCCAACAGTGGGCTCACAGTCTAGAAGGGGGAGACGGAGAACAAAACATATTTCTCCGGAGCGGCCTTCCCTCCTGCATCCCTCCCTTCCCAACTCGGGAAGATCCCGTGGCTCAATGGAAAGAGCCCGGGCTTTGGAGTCAGAGGTCATAGGTTCAAACCTCGGCTCCGCCAATTGTCAGCCGTGTGACTTTGGGCAAGTCACTTCACTTCTCTGGGCCTCAGTGGCCTTATCTGTAAAATGGGGATTAAGACTGTGAGCCCCCCATGGGACAACCTGATCACCTTGTAACCTCCCCAGCGCTTAGAACAGTGCTTTGCACATAGTAAGCGCTTAATAAATGCCATTATTATGATTATTATTATTATTATCCCCTCCTGCCAGCCTGGCCGAGGACACGCTGTCTGTAAGAGACACCTATAAGACCGTGTTGAAAGTACAATTGAGACTTTTTCCTCTTGGCTGGGTTATCACAACCCTATGTTACGAAATATTTGGACAGTGTTAACAGCCATTGGAAAACGTTTAGTATATATTTACTATTCTTTTTATTTTGTTAATGATGGGCATCTAGCTTTAATTCTATTTGTTCTGACGATTTTGACACCGGTCCACGTGTTTCGTTTTGTTGTCTGTCTCCCCCTCCTAGACTGTGAGCCCGTTGTTGGGTAGGAACTGTCTCTATATGTTGCCGACTTGTACTTCCCAAGCGCTTAGTACATATGTTTGTACGTATTTATTACTCTATTTTATTTGTACGTATTTACTCTATTTTATTTTGTTAATATGTTTTGTTTTGTTGTCTGCCTCCCCCTTCTAAACTGTGAGCCCGTTGTTGGGTAGGGACTGTCTCTATATGTTGCCAACTTGTACTTCCCAAGCACTTAGTAAAGTGCTCTGCACACAGTAAGCGCTCAATAAATATGATTGATTGATTGATTGATTGATTCCCAAGCACTTAGTAAAGTGCTCTGCACACAGTAAGCGCTCAATAAATATGATTGAATGACTGAATGAAAGTGCTCTGCACACAATAAACGCTCAATCAATCAATCAATCAATCAATCGTATTTATTGAGTGCTTACTGTGTGCAGAGCACTGTACTAAGCGCTTGGGAAGTACAAGTTGGCAACATATAACTGGCATGTTATTGCCAGCTGGGAAGCGTTGGCAATGATTGAAAGAATGAATGAATGAATGAATGGCGCCCCGGGGCCCGGCCCCGGCCTTCGGCGAGCAGTGTGGACCGTCACCGTCCGGGGAGCCACCGTCGCTCTGCGCCCGGGCATCTCCATCAGTCGATCGATCCATCAGCCAGTAGTACTTATTGAGCTCTTACTGCGTGCTGAGCACCGTAGAGACAACATCAGAGAGTTGGTAGGCCCTCATCGAGCTTATAGTCCAGAGCGGGAGACATTCATTCATTCCTTCATTCAATCGTATTTATTGAGCGCTTACTGTGTGCGGAGCACTGTACTAAGCACAAGTTGGCAACATATAGAGACGGTCCCGACCCAATCAATCAATCAATCAATCAATCGTATTTATTAAGCGCTTCCTGTGTGCGGAGCACTGTACTAAGCACAAGTTGGCAACATATAGAGACGGTCCTGACCCAATCAATCAATCAATCAATCAATCAATCAATTGTATTTATTGAGTGCTTACTGTGTGCAGAGCACTGTACTAAGCGCTTGGGAAGTACAAGTCGGCAACATATAGAGACGGTCCCTACCCAACAGTGGGCTCACAGTCTAGAAGAGGGAGACAGAGAACAAAACAAAACATATTAACAAAATAAAATAAATAGAATAGATATGTACAAGTAAAATAAATAAATAGAGTAATAAATACACTCCCTTCTGCTTCACCCTCACATTCATTCAATCGTATTTATTGAGTGCTTACTGCGTGCAGAGCACTGTACTAAGCGCTTGGAAAGTACAAGTTGGCAACATATAGAGACGGTCCCTACCCAACAATGGGCTCACAGTCTAGAAGGGGGAGACAGACAACAAAACAAAACAAGTGGACAGGTGTCATATTGGATTTGCACCCTTTATTGACTCCTCCCACAGCACTTATGTGTGTATCCGTCATTTATTAATTTATATTAATGTCTGTTTCCATCTAGACTCCAAGATTGTTGTGGGCAGGGAGTTAGGCATTAATTTATATTAGTGTCTGTTTCCATCTAGACTGCAAGATTGTTGTGGGCAGGGAGTTAGGCATTAATTTTTTATATTAATGTATTAATGTCTGTTTCCATCTAGACTCCAAGATTGTTGTGGGCAGGGAGTTAGGCATTAATTTATCTTAATGTCTGTTTCCATCTAGACTCCAAGATTGTTGTGGGTAGGGAGTTAGGCATTAATTTATCTTAATGTCTGTTTCCATCTAGACTCCAAGATTGTCGTGGGCAAGGAGTTAGGCGTTAATTTATCTTAATGTCTGTTTCCATCTAGACTCCAAGATTGTTGTGGGCAGGGAGAATGCCTAACAATTCTATTGTACCCTCCCAAATGCTTAGTAATAATAATAATAAGGGCATTTATTAAGCACTTACTACGTGCAAAGCACTGTTCAGCGGGCTCCCAGTCTAGAGACAGACACAAATGTCAGTCGATTATGGATTTGGATGTAAATGCTGTGGGAATGAGGGAGGGGTGAGGAAAGGGAGCAAATCCAAGTGCGTGGGCGGAGCAGAAGGGAGTGGGAGAAAAGGAAACTAGGGATTAATCGGGGAAGGCCTCTCGGAGGGGCCGGCTGCCCTGCTCAGTTGATTCACCTCCTCCGGGAGGCCTTCCCAGACTGAGCCCCTTCCTTCCTCTCCCCCTCGTCCCCCTCTCCATCCCCCCCCCATCTTACCTCCTTCCCTTCCCCACAGCACCTGAATATATGTAGATATGTTTGTACATATTTATTACTCTATTTATTTATTTATTTTACTTGTACATATCTATTCTATTTATTTTATTTTGTTAGTATGTTTGGTTTTCTTCGCTGTCTCCCCCTTTTAGACTGTGAGCCCACTGTTGGGTAGGGACTGTCTCTATATGTTGCCAACTTGGACTTCCCAAGGGCTTAGTACAGTGCTCTGCACACAGTAAGCGCTCAATAAATACGATTGATTGATTGATTGATTGAGTCCCACGGGCCTCCGCGGGAGCGGCCCAGGTTTCTGGCTCCGGGGAGGCCCGGGCACGGCGGGCATCGTCGTCGACCGTGTCAGTCCCCCCGTCCCGGGCCGTACGCAAAGGAAGCGTCGGTCGTCCGGCGGAGCAAGTGACCCGGCCGCGGGCGACCTCCCATCCGTCTCCCGCTTCCTGAAAACTTGGAAAAGTCCACGGGCCGGCCCTCCCGTCCTCCCCACTGCCCAAAAGCTTCCCCACCTAACTCGTGGCGAGGGGGCGAGGGGGCGAGGGACCGGTTCCCGGGCCATCCAGCGCCCGCGGGACCCGGGCTCCGTCGGCCGGGCCCCCTTGGCCTGGTCTGCCGTGAACACTTTCGCCTGGATATTGGTTTTCCGTTGGCGGCCTCGGCGGCCCCGCTTGAACCGCAGCCAGAGGCAAATATTTATACATCCGACCGTGCGGCGTTCAACCGGTCGGGCCCAGCAGCGGGGAGGAAGGGCGAGATCCCGGGACTCTTTAGCCAGAGAGGACGTGTGTTTGTGTTTGTGCGTGTCTGCGCGCACATGACAGTGGAGCGGGATCCCGCCCGAGGTCGCCCAGATCCGGCCGCCCCCGACCTGCCCGGCGGCCCCTCTCCCCCTCCGCTAATTCGTCTTGGACAGCTTACAGTTAATATTTTCCCTGGAACGCTGTCAAGCTCTCCACAAAGCCCGAGTGTACGCCGAACTGTGAAATCGAGACGGGGAAGCGAGTTGTGAGAAATCTGTTTCTACTCAAACCGCCCCGGTGGAGGAGAACTTCCAGCGGGGGTGGCGGGGGGCCGGGTTTAGCGGAGGGTGGGGAGGCACGTCGGAGGAGGAGGAGGAGGAGGAGGAGGAGGAGGAGGAAAGGGCCGCGGCCGGAGCGGAGGGAGTCCGCCATTTTAAGGATTCAGCAAAGGGTGCCGCTCGTACATGGCGGCCGTCTTTCCCGCGTCCCCGGCCAATTGCGCAGGCCGTGCCGGAGCACGTGACCCGGCCATGGGTGACCTCCCATCCATCTCCCGCTTCCTGAAAACTTCCCAAAGTCCACGGGCCGGCCTTCCCGTCCTCCCCACTGCCAAAAACCTTCCCCGCCTAACTCGTCGGGGCCGACTGGCCTCCGTCCACAAAGTTCTCCCGGTCGGTAATAAGCGTCTGAGCCCTCGAGCCCAGGGCGTCCTTTATGTGAAGTGGATTTCCCTCCCTGGCCCCCGGCCAAGGGCACCGCACACTGACGGGCTGAGAGACCGGGGGGCCTGACGCGCTCGCGTCTTTTGGCTTCCGACCAAGCGTGCTAGACGGATGCCAAAATCCGACAAAATAACACGTTATTGTGGAACAGGGACAGCGCTCCGAGCGAGGAAGAGCGCCGAGGAGCCGGGCCCTTGCCAGCCCTTCCACCCCACGTCCGGGACGGGATCCCCGGCACCGCCTAGCACGAGGCCGCGGGAAGGCCGGGACGGCCTTTAGACTGTCTTTTAGTCTTTAGTCACGTCTTTTAGACTGTGAGCCCACTGTTGGGTAGGGACTGTCTCTATATGTTGCCAATTTGTACTTCCCAAGCGCTTAGGACAGTGCTCTGCACGTAGTAAGCGCTCAATAAATACGATTGATGATGATGATGACGGAGGAGAGGGTAGAACGGGAGGGGAGATGCGGCCTCCGGCTGGGAAACGGGAGAAGGACGGGAAGCCGGCTTGAGCGGGCGTCACTCCCACCCAAGCACAGCCGCACGCTCAATTCCCGCTGCCTTCCGGCCTTCCCTGCACCCCGGGCGCTGGCGGGCACGGCTTTTATTCGGATCCCGGATCCGTCTTCCCTGGTTGAGTGGAAAATCCTCTGGAAGGGCGAGACTGTCGGTTCATTCATTCACTCAACGATATTTATTGAGCACTTACTGATGATGATGATGATGGTATTATTAAGCACTTACTATGTACAAAGCACTCTTCTAAGTGCTGGGGGGATACAATAATAATAATAATAATAATAATAATGGCATTTATTAAGCGCTTACTACGTGCAAAGCACTGTTCTAAGTGCTGGGGAGGTTACAAGGTGATCAGGTTGTCCCACAGGGGGCTAACAGTCTTCATCCCCATTTTACAGATGAGGTAACTGAGGCCCAGAGAATCAATCAATCGTATTTATTGAGCGCTTACTGTGTGCAGAGCACTGTACTAAGCGTTTGGGGAGTACAAATTGGCAACATAGAGAGACAGTCCCTACCCAACAGTGGGCTCACAGTCTAGAAGGGGGAGACAGAGAACAAAACCAAACATATTAACAAAATAGAATAGATATGTACAAGTAAAATAAATAAATAGAGTAATAAATATGTACAAACAAGAAGTCAAGTGATTTGCCCGAAGTCACACAGCTGACAGTTGGCGGAGCCGGAAGGTGATCAGGTTGTCCCACGGGGGGCTCCCAGTCTTCATCCCCGTTTTCCAGATGAGGGAACTGAGGCCCAGAGAAGTGAAGTGACTTGCCCAAAGTCACACAGCGGACAATTGGCGGAGCCGGAATTTGAACCCGTGACTTCTGACTCCAAAGCCCGGGCTCTTTCCACGGAGCCACGCTGCTTCTCTGTTGCTACTGCACGCAGAGCACTGTACTAAGCGCTTGGGAGAGGACAATATCGCATTAGTGGGTGGAATCCAGGCAGTGGTGTTCCTAGGCCCAATCGTTCAATCGTATTTATTAAGCACTTACCGTAGTTTTACTGAGCGCTTGCCCCTCACCCGTCCGGGGCCTCCCAAGCACTCAGTCCAGTGCTCTGCACACGGTAAGCGCTCAGTAAGTACCATTGACTGCCTGAGTGACTGGCCTTCGTCTCCGACTGCGGGATGGCCACCCTGAACTGAGAGGGTGGGGAAAATCAATCAATCAATCGTATTTATTGAGCGCTTACTATGTGCAGAGCACTGTACTAAGCGCTTGGGAAGTACAAATTGGCAACATATACAGACAGTCCCTACCCAACAGTGGGCTCATAGTCTAAAAGGGGGAGACAGAGAACAAAACCAAACATACCAACAAAATAAAATAAATAGAATAGATATGTACAAGTAAAATAAATAAATAAATAAATAGAGTAATAAATATGTACAAACATATATACATATATACAGGAAAACCAAGCATCATGGGCGACCTCCCTTCCTCTGCCCTTCCCCGTTCCCTAGCTGCCCTGGGAAAGTTCAGTCAATCAATCAAGCCGATCAGTGGCATGTATTGAGCGCTTGCTGCGTACTTGGGAGGGGACAATCCAATCCAATCGAATACAGTACAACGGTAGACACATTCCCTGCCCGCAGGACGCTTTATGGGCTAAAGTGGAAGACAGATATTAAAAGTAATTACAGATCTGAACGTAAGTGCTGTGGGGCTGAGGGCGGAGTGGCTATCAAGTGCTCAGAGGGTACAGATCTTAGGGGGTTGGTGATGCAGAAGGGCTCTGGGTAACTGGAGAAGCAGCGTGGCTCAGTGGAAAGAGCCCGGGCTTTGGAGTCAGAGGTCACGGGTTCAAATCCCTGCTCCACCACTTGTCAGCTGGGTGACTTTGGGCAAGTCATTTCACTTCTCTGTGCCTCAGTTCCCCCATCTGTAAAATGGGGATTATGACTGAGAGCCCCGCCTTGGGATAACCTGATCACCTGGTAACCTCCCCGGCACTTAGAACAGTGATTTGCACATAGTAAGTTCTTAATAAATGCCATCATTATTATTATTATTATTATTATTAACTGACATTCTTAATGGGAGAGAGAGGAGAAGAGGTGTGGCCTAGTGGAAATAGCCTGGGCCCAGGGGTCAGAGGATCTGTTTCTCATCCCCCGTTGTTGGATAGCGACCATCTCTATATGTTGCCAACTTGTACTTCCCAAGCGCTTAGTACAGTGATCTGCACACAGTAAGCGCTCAATAAATACGATTGAATGAATGAATGAAGCATGAACGAATCCCCGTTCTGCCACTTGTCTGCTGAGTGACCTTGGGCTAGTCATTCATTCATTCAATCCTATTTATTGAGCGCTTACTGTGTTCAGAGCACTGTACAAAGCGCTTGGGAAGCCCAAGTCGACAACATATAGAGACGGTCCCTACCCAACACCGGGCTCACAGACTAGAAGGGGGAGACAGACGACGAAACAAAACATGGAGACGGGTGTCAAAATCGTCAGAACAAATAGAATTAAAGCTAGATGCACATCATTAACAAAATTAATAGTGAATATGTACAAGTAAAATAAATAGAGTAATGAATCTGTACAAATATATATACAGGGGCTGCGGGGAGGGGAAGGAGGTAGGGCGGGGGGATGGGGAGGAGGAGAGGAAAAAGGGGGCTCAGTCTGGGAAGGCCTCCTGGAGGAGGTGAGCTCTCAGGAGGGCTTTGAAGGGAGGAAGAGAGGTAGTTTGGTGGATTTGCGGAGGGAAGGAGGGTATTTCGGGCCAGGGGAGGATGTGGGCCGGGGGTCGACGGCGGGACGGGTGAGAACAAGGCCCAGTGAGGAGGTGAGCGGCAGCAGAGGAGCGGAGGGTGCGGGATGGGATGGAGAAGGACAGAAGGGAGGGGAGGTAGGAGGGGGCCAGGGGATGGACAGCCTTGAAGCCGAGAGGGAGGAGTTTTTGCTTCTCTATGCCTCAGTTCCCTCATCTGTTAAATGGGAACTAAAGACCGTGAGCCCCATGGGGGACGGGGACCGTGTCCCATTTGATTATCCTGTTATCTACTCCAGTACTTAGTACAGTGTCCGGCACATAGAAAGCGCTGAACAAATACCATTTAAAAAAAACAAAACACAAAACAAAAACACAGCTGAAAGGAAGGAGAGATGTGCTCAGCCGCATTCTTGTAATTCAGAGAAGGGCCTCTCTCCGGAAACCCCTCGAAGTTCTGACTATTAATAACCCTGCTGAGGGCATGACAGGCTCTTCCATTGTGCTCTGCCCGGGAAAGCTAGAGATTCCCCCGGAAAGGAAGGGGTGTGGAGAGGGCTGGGGTTGGAGAGACCGGACTTCTAGAGAGGCAGCGTGGCTCAGTGGAAAGAGCCCGGGCTTTGGAGCCAGAGGTCGTGGGTTCAAATCCCGGCTGTGCCGATTGTCAGCTGTGTGACTTTAGGCAAGTTACTTCACTTCTCTGGGCCTCAGTACCCTCACCTGTAAAATGGGGATGAACACCCACGTGGGACAACCTGATCACTCTGTATCCCCCCAGCGCTTAGAACAGTGATTTGCACATAGTAAGCGCTTAATAAATGCCATTATTATTATTAATTGTTAGCCTCCTCTTCCTCCTCCTCCTCCTACTCCTCTGCGTCTGACCCAGTTTGCTTGTATCCACCCCAGCGCTTAATCCAGTGCCTGGCACATAGCGCTTAACAAGAGAAGTGGCGTGGCTCGGTGGAAAGAGCCTGGGCTTTGGAGTCAGAGGTCGTGGGTTCAAATCCCGGCTCCGCCAATTGTCAGCTGGGTGGCTTTGGGCAAGTCACTTCACTTCTCTGGGCCTCAGTTCCCTCATCTGTAAAATGGGGATTAAGACTGTGAGCCCCCCATGGGACAACCTGATCTCCCTGTAACCTCCCCGGCGCTTAGAACGGTGCTGTGCACATAGTAAGCGCTTAATAAATGCCATCATTATTATTATTATCAATTATTATTATTCTAGTCCTAGCTCTGTCCCTGGCCCGCTGTATGACCTCGGGCAAGTCGCTTCACCTTTCTGGGCCACAGTTTGCTCCACTGTAAAACGGAGACGACTCCCGCTCTCCCTTGCTCTTCGACCCAGAGCCCCGTGAGGGACGGGATCTGGGTTCAGATCTTCCCCTGCTCTGAGGGCTGTTCCTCTCAGCCAACCGCACCCGCCACGTGGATTTCAGCAGGGGAGAAAACCATTAGCCGACGTCAGCGACGCGGAGTTCGTCTGAAAATTGTCAGAGTAACAACCATCGTATTTATTAAGCATTTATGACAAGCACCGCTCAAAGCGCTTGCTGCTAACTTGTACTTCCCAAGCGCTTAGTACAGTGCTCTGCACACAGTAAGCGCTCAATAAATACGATTGAATGAATAAATGAATAGATACAAGATCACCGGGTTGGGCGCAGTCCCTGTCCCACCTGGGGCTCACAGTCTTCATCCTCGTTTTTCAGATGAGGTAACCGAGGCACGGAGAAGTGAAGAGGCTTGCCCAATGTCTCCCAGCAGACAAGTGGCAGAGCTGGAATTAGAACCCAGGTCCTTCCAACTCCCAGGTCCGGACTCTATCCACTAGACTGTGTCATCCTCCTGGAGTTTCAACAGCAGCGCCCAATTCCACCTCAGCCTCTATTCATTCAGTTGTATTTATTGAGCGCTTTCTGTGTGCAGAGCACTGTACTAAGCGCTTGGGAAGTACAAGTTGGCAACATAAAGAGATGGTCCCTACCCAATAACAGGCTCCACTGGGGCGGAGCGGGGAAATTTGTCTTAAATTGGAGGTGGGGCTTGGTAACAGGAACCGGAGCCAGATTGGACCCCCCAGCGTGGGCAGGGACCCCCTCCCCAGTCCCCACCAGGGGAAGGAAAAGCGGGATTCTCCGGTGGGAAATGGGAGAGGCAGTGAAAGCAGCCTGTTGATTTTGTTTGACGGCTCACAATTTCTCTAGTACTAGGGCATTAGGGTACTAGAGAAGCAGCATGGCTCAGTGGAAAGAGCCCGGGCTTTGGAGTCAGAGGTCGTGGGTTCAAATCCCGACATTGTCAGCTGTGTGACTTTGGGCAAGTCACGTAACTTCTCTGTGCCTCAGTTACCTCATCTGTAAAATAGGGATTAAGACCGTGAGCCCCCTGTGGAACAACCTGATCTTTTAACCCCCCAATGCTTAGAACAGTGCTTTGCACATAGTAAGTGCTTAATAAATGCCATTATTATTATTAATTGTTACTCAGCCTCCTCTTCCTCCTCCTCCTCCTCCTCTGCCTCCTCCTCTTCTGAGTCTGACCTGACTGTTTCATATTTACCCCAGGACTGAATACAGTGCTTGGGACATAGTAAGCACTTAATAAATACCACAGTTAATTAAATTCTCACTCAAACTGAGTTCCATGTAAATAGGAACCGGGCCTGGCGTGAAAATCTTGGCTCTCCTCCGAATATTTGGGGCAGTACTTGGCACATAGTGAGCACTTAACCAATGCCACTATCATTATCATTATTATTATTCCCCCTCTTGCTCCTCCCCTTCCTCTTCCTCTTCGAGCTGTGGCTTTATCCTCTGGGAAAAGCTTTCTCCCTTTATTGTTTCTTCCCTGTTGAACTGGGAGTGGGTGATGGGGCAGACAGGGCAAAATAAGCATCAGTCGAGGTACTTGCAGCAAGAAATCTCTCTCCCCCTTGTTTCCTCTGTGCTCTCCCTTGTTTGTCTTTCATCTCTCTCTCTCTCTCTCCCTTAGTCCCTCTATCCTTCTGCCCTTTTCCCCATTGTCCTTCTCTCCTTCATTCCCTTTCTCCTTCTTTCCCTCATTTCCTTTCTCCTTCTCTCCCTTGTTCCCCTTTTCCTCTCTCCCTAGTTCCCCCTCTCCTCCTCTCCCTTATTCCCTTTCCCCTTCTTTCCCTCATTTCCTTTCTCCTCCTCTCCCTTATTTCCTTTCTCCTTCTCTCCCTCGCTCTCTCTTTCTCTCCCTCATTCCCTCTATCCTCATCCCCTCCCACTGTTTTTTCTCTCCCCCTTTCCATCTCTCTTTCTCACCCTCTTTCCCTCTCTTCTCTCCCTCATTCCTTCTTCCCTTTGCTCCCTGTTTCCCCCTCTCCTCCTCTCCCCCTCTCCCTGGTTCCCATCGGCTCCTGTTCTCCTCCTCCCACCCCATCTCTCCATGTCTGTCTCTGTCTCTCCTCATCTCCCTGCACCCTCGGCCCAACATTGAGAGCGGTATCCCCGGATGGAGTCTGTCCCCAGCAGTGAGGAGATGGTTTTCCAGTCCTCCCCTGAGTGTCACCTCCTCCAGAAGGCCTTCCCGGATAAGCCCCACTTTTCCTATGCTCCCCCTCCCCTCCCCATCGTTCCCACTCCCACCCCCCGCTCCACCCTCTTCCCCGCCCCACAGCACTTGTGTGTATATATTTTATAAATGATGTGCATTATATCTATAATTCTGTTTATTTAAATTGATGCTGTTGATGCCTGTTTACTTTTTTGATATCTGTCTCCCCCCTTCTAGACTGTGAGCCCACTGTGGTCAGGGATTGTCTCTGTTGCTGAATTGTACTTTCCAAGCGCTTAGTATAGTGCTCTGCACACAGTTAGCGCTCAACAAATACGATTGAAAGAATGAACGAAAGCCACTGCAGGTTCAGCTTGGGGAAAACGGCCGTCAAAAACGTCCGTGTCCGTTTCCCCCCAACCCCCTCGCCGTCCCATCGGACAGCCTAAGCGGAGCTGGACATTTTTTGCCTGGTTTCGAGTGCCATAAAAAGGAAGAGTTTGAGGGGATTTTTCACTTCCGACATCTTTTACTGGAAATGTCGAGGGGGCTCCCGGGGAATTCCAGGTCTAGAGTGGGCACCAAGGACATGGCCCGGGATGATCCATCGCCCGATCCGCTTGTTCGGTCCTCGGGCCTCCTCGGGCCTCCTCGGCTGGGCCGCGAGGGCTGTTTCTGGACGTCCTCCATCCCCTGGGATAGAGGGAGGCCCACAGGCCTCACTGATGGCAGCAGAAAGCCGCTCCTACCCCTGCCTTTTCGACGTGTCACCCGGTCGCCGCCTCCCCCACTCACCGCAACCACAAAACGGTGTTTGTTAAGTGCTTATTATGTGGCAGACACTGTAGTAAACCAATTTGTACTTCCCAAGCTCTTAGTACAGTGCTCTGCACATAGTAAGCGCTCAATAAATACGATTGATTGATAGTAAACACTGGGGTGGATATTAGCAAATTGGGCCGGACACGATCCCTGCCCCACGAGGGGCTCGCGGCCTCAATCCCCATTTTCCAGATGAGGCAAGAGACGTGAAGCGACTTGCCCAAAGTCACGCAGCAGACAAGTGGCGGAGCCGGGATTTGAACCCATGACCTCTGACTCCCAAGCCTGGGCTCGATCCATTTTATTTGCTGCTTTAGGGAAGCAGCGTGGCTCAGAGGAAAAAGCCTGGGCTTTGGAGTCAGAGGTCATGGCTTCAAATCCCGCCTCCGCCATCTGTCAGCTGTGTGACTTTGGGCAAGTCATTTAACTTCTCTGGACCTCAGTTCCCTCATCTGCAAAATGGGGGTTAAGACTGTGAGCCCCCGTGGGACAACCTGATCACCTTGTAACCTCCCCAGTGCTTAGAACAGTGCTCTGCACATAGTAAGCACTTAAATGCCATTATTATTATTATTATTATATTATTATTATTATTATTACCACCAACCCAGCAGCATGGCTTAGTGAGTAGAGCCCAGGCTTGGGAGTCAGAGGTCGTGGGTTCTAATCCCGGCTCTTCCGCTTGTCAGCTGTGTGACTTGGGGCAAGGAACTTCACTTCTCTGGGCCTCAGTTTACATCATCTGTAAATGGGGATAAAGAGTGTGAGCCCTACCTGTGACAACCTGATAAACTTGTATCTCCCCCAGCACTTAGAACAGTGCTTGGCACATAGTAAGCGCTCAAGAAATCATCATCATCATCATCATCATCAATCGTATTTATTGAGTGCTTACTGTGTGCAGAGCACTGTACTAAGCGCTTGGGAAGTATACCATTATTATCAGCGTTTAGAATAGTGCTTGGCACATTTAAGACTGTGAGCCCCCCGTGGGATAACCTGATCACCTTGTAACCTCCCCAGCGCTTAGAACAGCGCTTAATAAACGCCATTATTATTATTATAGTAAGCGCTTAATAAATACCGTCATTATTATTACCTTCTCTCAGTCCATCTCCTCCCCCCCAACAACTTCTCACACTTTGGCCCCTCGAACTTGGGTCGCCCTCGGCAGAAGGTTTTTCGAGTTTTTTGCCACGTTTCCACCAGGTACGAGTTCTGGAAGGGTGGTTCCATCGTCACCAGGAGGCAGGGAGATTTTACGTTCAATTAGTTCAGTTTGGGGGAAATCGAGGAAAGGTTCTCTTCGGGTGCGCGTGGCTTGATGACAGAGTTTCAGACGTCGGGGGGTTTATTTACATATTGCGGCAAACTTTTCTGTTAAGGGTAAAGTGGGCTGAAATGCAGCTTGGTAATCGTGAGAAAAGAGAAGCACTGTGGCCTAGGAGAAGCAGCGTGGCTCAGTGGAAAGAGCCCGGGTTTTGGAGTCCGAGGTCATGGGTTCAAATCCCGGCCCCGCCAATTGTCAGCTGTGTGACTTTGGGCAAGTCACTTCATTTCTCTGGGCCTCAGTTACCTCATCTGTAAAATGGGGATTAAAACTGTGAGCCCCCCGCGGGACAACCTGATCACCTTGTAACCTCCCCAGTGCTTAGAACAGTGCTTTGCACATAGTAAGCGCTCAATAAATACGATTGATGATGATGATGCTTTGCACATAGTAAGCGCTTAACAAATGCCATCATTATTATTATTATTAGTGAGAAGCCACATGGCTTAACAGATAGAACAGGGGGCCTGGGAATCAGAAGGTCATGGGTTCTAATCCCGGCTCTGCCACGTGTCTGCTGTGTGACCTTGGTCAAGTCACTTCACTTCTCTGGACCTCAGTTTCCTCATCCATAAAATGGGGATGAAGACTGTGAGCCCGGCATGGGACAACCTTGATGACCTTGTATCCCCCCCAGCACTTAGAACAGTGTTTGGCACATAGTAAGCACTTAACAAGCATCATTATTATTATAATAATTATTATTATTAGTGGAAAGAGCACAGGTCAGGCAGCCAAGCATCTTGGGTTCTAATCCCAGCTCCATCACTTGCTTGCTATGGGACCTTGGGTGAGTCATTTCCCTTCTGGGCTTCAGTTTCCTCCTTTTCAATTTGGGGATTTAATACTTCCTTCTCCCTTGGACTGTGAGCCCTGGACGGGGCAGGGGCTGAGCACGGCATAGTGGCTAGAGCTCCAGCCTGGGAATAGGAAGGTCATGGGTTCTAATCCTGGCTCCGCCACTTGTCCGCTGTGTGACCTTGGACAAGTCAACTTCCCTTCTCTGGGCCTTAGTTACCTCATCTGTAAAATGGGGATTGAGACTCTGAGCCCCTCATGAGGACTGTATCCAACCTGATTTGCTTCTAGCCACCCCAGCGCTTAGTACCGTGCCTGGCACGTTGTAAGCGCTTAACAAATACCATCATTATTATTATTATTATTATTATCTATGATGTCAACCCTGGCACTTGACAGTTCTTGACCCATATTCATTCATTCAGTCGTATTTATTGAGCACTTACTGTGTGCAGAGCGCTTGGGAAGTACAAGTTGGCAACATGTAGAGACGGTCCCTACCCAACAACAGGCTCACATCATCATCAATCGTATTTATTGAGCGCTTACTATGTGCAGAGCACTGTACTAAGCGCTTGGGAAGTACAAATTGGCAACATATAGAGACAGTCCCTACCCAACAGTGGGCTCACAGTCTAGAAGGGGGAGACAGACAACAAAACAAAGCATGTGGACAGGTGTCAAGTCATCAGAACAAAACCCATAGTAAACGCTTTACAAATACCAGTTCATCCAGTTGTCCGGTCGACAAGGTTTGGCTGATACAAACTAATAGGTAAAGAGCGCGAGTGCCCAGTGTCATCAGTCAGTGGTATTTATTGAGCACTTACTGTGTGCAGAGCCCTATGGAGAGCCCAATTCAGTAGAGTCATTTTTCCCAGCAGGTTCGTATTTTTAGAACGGACCTCTGAGGAACAGTCCCTCCAGACTGTAAGCTCAGTGTGGGCAGCGAAAGTGTCTGTTTATTGTTGTATCGTCCTCTCCCGGGTGCTTAGTCCAGTGCTCTGCACACAGTAAGCGCTCAATAAATACGACGGACTGACTGTTGCCAACTTGTACTTCCCAAGCGGGAAGGCCGGGCCAATAAATCAATCCATCAACTGTATTTATTGAGTGCCTACTTGTGTGCAACGCACTGTTCTAAGCTCTTACGAGAGTACATTATAATAGAGTTGGTAGACACATTCCCTGCCTGTAACGAGCTTACAGTCTGAGATGCCTTCGGGCTTTGAAAGAGGACGATATTCGATCAAAATAATCAAGGGATTTGTTAAAGACTTATTTGGTGCCAAAGGCCAGAATGATGCAGTAAACTGATGCTAGATTAAAAGCTCGTTGTGGGCAGGGATTGTGTCTGTTTACTCTCATATTGTTCGCTCCCAAATGCTTAGTACAGCGCTACAGCACGGCACAGTGGATAGAACACAGTCCTGAGAGTCGGAAGGTCATGGGTTCTAGTCTCAGCTCCGCCACTCGTCTGCTGTGTGACTTGGGGCAAGTCACTTCCCTTCTCTGTGCCTCAGTTACCTCATCTGTAAAATGGGGATTGATACCGTGAGCCCCACGAGGGACAGGGGCTGTGTCCAACCCGATTTTCTTGTATCCACCCCAGTGCATGGTACAGTGCCTGGCACGTAGTAAGCGCTTAACAAATATTATTATTGTTAATAAATACAATTGACTAGCTGATTTACTATAAGCCCACCCAGCTTATTTTCCACTTAGGGCTCTCACTCTAAAGGCGAGGGAGAACAAGGTAACCAATCAATGGTATTTACTGAGCGTTTAATGTTTTTGGGACCACTGTACTAAATGCTTGGGAGAATATCATATACGTGGTAGATACAACCTCTGCCTTTAAGGAGCTTATTTTACCTCATTTTACAAGTGGATTTGCTGTCTTTATTCTGCCCTCCCCCAGCCCTGCAGCCCTCTCTCCCTCCCTCCCTCCCTCCCTTCCTTCCTTCCTTCCTTCCTTCCTTCCTTCCTTCCTTCCTTCCTTCCTTCCTTCTTCCTTCCCTCCTTCCCTCTTTCCCTCCTTCCCTCCTTCTCTCCTTTCTTCCTTCCTTCCTTCCTTCCTTCCTTCCTTCCTTCCTTCCTTCCTTCCTTCCTTCCTTCCTTCCTTCCTTCCTTCCTTCCTTCCTTCCTTCCCTCCTTCCCTCCTTCCCTCCTTCCTTCCCTCCTTCCCTCCTTCCTTCCCTCCCCCAAAGTCACACAGCTGACAGGTGGCGGAGCCAGGATTTGAACCCACGACCTCTGACTCCAAAGCCCGGGCTCTTTCCACTGAGCCCCACTGCTGGGACCCCCATCATCTGGGACCTTTCCGGAATTCCCTCATGTTCCCCGGGTAACCCGCTCTGCCATCTGGCCAAGGCGAGTAGGATGCTCAGGACCTTGAGGCCCATTCCTGGGGATGCCTCCCTCCCCCTCACCAAATCCCAGGAACTACTGGTGTAGCTCAAGTCCCCACTCCAGGGGGGAGGGAATACGTCCACCTCAACGAGCTGATCCAGAGACGAAGGTCTGCCAGAAGGCTCCCCGGAATGGACTCTGCGGTCTGGGGTTGCCGTCAGAGACGAGAGGATGCTCTTACCGAGGCCCAAGGCCACCCAAAGCGCCTTCTGCCTCCATCCATCCATCGGTCACTCGGTGAATGGTATTTGAGTGCTTCCTGGGTTCAGAGCGCTTGGGAGAGCACGGTACCACCGGTAGGCATGGTTCTCCTTTCTTGGGCTCGCCCCTGCCCACCCTACCCCAGGATCACACTCCTGAGGGCTCCGCACTCAGGAATCACCCAATCTTCGATGGATTGATTGCCACCGCGTCCAGCCCGCCCTGGAGACGCGGGGCTCCCTTGCCTTGCCGACCGTGACTTGAGAGCGCGGGCCCGGACCCGAACCCGGGGCTCCCAGCTGGTAGAGTAGCGCCATATGTCATCGGCACATGTCGGCCTAATTAAAATTTGAAATCGCGTGCGTCGCTGTCTGCCAGCTTGCAGGCCAGGGTGGCAGGGACCGCCTCGCCCTCGACTCCCTTCCCTCCAGCCGGAGGGATCCGGCTGCCTCCTTGCCCTCCTTGGGGATGGGGGGGAGTTTCAGATGGTGCCACCCCCCTGAATCCCCCCACCCCGGCCTTCTTCCCTCCATTCGCCCAGGAGGGTGAGCCCAGCCAGAGTTCGGTCCGGTGTTCCCAGCTCTGATGGGGGCTGCAGAGCGAAGTTGCATCCCAGCTGGACTGGACGCTCGGTCCGATTCCCGGCCTCCCCTTTCCCATCTGGGAGCCAGGATCATCCGGGCGTGCTGCTGGGAGCTGCCAGGGGCTCATTGCCTGGGGCGGGGGGATGACAGGCTTATCATCATCATCATCATCATCATCAATCGTATTTATTGAGCACTTACTGTGTGCAGAGCACTGTACTAAGCGCTTGGGAAGTACAAGTTGGCAACATATAGAGACAGTCCCTACCCAACAGTGGGCTCACAGTCTAAAAGACTGCGGGAAGGCCCGAGGGGTGTGGGAATCGGGAGGGAGGGTCTTCACGATGCAGAGGGTACAAGTGGAACTTCCAGAAAGCCTTCCCGGAGGCGAGGGAGGCCTGTGGAGAATGACAGCGAGCAGGTAGAAACCCTGCAGTCTCTGGCCCTGAATAGGGAAAGCTCATTAAGTATCGGTTAGGGCGCTTACTATGTTTCAGGCACTATACTAAGTGGTGGGATAGACATAAGGTGGACACCATCCCCGTCCCACAGGGGCCTCACAGTCTTCATCCCCATTTTACGGGTGAGGGAACTGAGGCCCAGAGAGTTACGCTTAATCCTCTAAAGAGAAGAGCGTGGCTCAGTGGGAAGAGCCCGGGCTTGGGAGCCAGAGGTTGTGGGTTCTAATCCCGGCTCCACCACTTGTCAGCTGTGTGACTTTGGGCAAATCACTTCACGTCTCTGTGCCTCAGTTACCTCATCTGTAAAATGGGGATTAAGACTGTGAGCCCTACGTGGGACAACCTTATCACCTTGTATCCTCCCCAGTGCTTAGAACAGTGCTTTG
The DNA here is from genome assembly GCF_015852505.1 of Tachyglossus aculeatus. Taxonomy (NCBI): domain Eukaryota; kingdom Metazoa; phylum Chordata; class Mammalia; order Monotremata; family Tachyglossidae; genus Tachyglossus; species Tachyglossus aculeatus. Next base: position 1,758,453 of record NC_052075.1, read on the forward strand.
CACATAGTAAGTGCTTATTAAATGCCATTATTTTTATTATTATTATCAGTGCTTAATACAGTGCTCTGCACACAGTAAGCGCTCAATAAATATGATTGAACGAATGAATGAATCAGGAACAGTCCGTGGCACACATGGGGCTCACATTCTAAGTAGGAGAGTGAACGGGTATAGAATCCCAATTTTACAGATGAGGAAAATGAGGCCCAGAGAAGTTTAATGATTTGCCCAAGGCCATCCAGCAGGCGAATTACGGGACAGGGACTAGAACCCAGGTCCTCTGACTCCCAGTCCCGGGCCGTGTTCATTATAAAGCCCTTCTGAAATTCCACCTCCTCCAGGATGACTCTCCCGATTCATCTCTCCTTCTTCCCCGGGTCACATCCTTCCATCTTCCACCTCCGCACTTAGGCACTCACAACCACCCGTAGCACTTTGGACGTATCGATTTCCTGCCTCTGCTCTTTAAGCGCTGATTTATTCACCTATCCATCTTTCCAGTCTCTCTCCGCCGCCGCCTGACTATGCGAAGATCATTCTGTGTCAGCTTCCCCCGTTCGATTAAAAGCTCCTCGCGGGTCCTCAGGAAAACACTTGGCGCAAGAGTGGACACCCAGTACGGTGCCTGTCCTCGGCAGGCCGGTTGTCCATCACTTGGGGAAGGGAGGTGGGTCGCGGGGCTCTGCCGGAGGGTCTCCCGGCCTTGGCGATCCACTGAGGAAGCCCCTTCTCCGGCAGTTGACTCGAGCACACCGGGATGGGGGAACTGTCGAGCGTCTGCTCGGGACTCGGGGGACGGAACCAAGGCCCCCGATCGACATTCTCTCCCCACAGGCTGCAGAGAAATGAGAGGGTGGAAACGAGAGGGTGGGCGGGCAGGCTGCGGTGCTATATGTTGCCAATTTGTACTTCCCAAGCGCTTAGTACAGTGCTCTGCACACAGTAAGTGCTCAATAAATATGATTGATGATGATAATGATGATGATTCGGCTCCATTTTGGGCGTACGGCCACCAGCCTTCTGACTCCCGGCCGGCATTCTATCCATTACGCCACGCTGCTTCTTCCGAATTGCTAAAGTACTTTGTCCAGCTGGTCGTGGGTTCAAATTCCGGCTCCGCCACTTGTCAGCTGTGTGACTTTGGGCATGCCACTTAACTTCTCTGTGCCTCAGGCACCTCATCTGTAAAATGGGGATGAAGACTGTGAGCCCCACGTGGGACAACCTGATCACCTTGTATCCTCCCCAGCACTTAGAACAGTGCTTTTCACATAGTAAGCGCTTAATAAATGCCATTATTATTATTATTCTTATAATCAGAGCAGGAACAATCTGTGGCACACATGGGGCTCACATTCTAAGTAGGAGAGAAAACAGGTATAGAATCCCCATTTTACAGATGAGGAAAATGAGGCCCTGGAAGCCCCCGACCGGGACAACTCTCTCTGTGCGTAGTGTCTCTGTCATTTTATCTCCCTGCCTGCCCTCCTGTCTCTTCTTATCTCTGTCTGTCTCTCTCACACGTGAAACACACACACCATCCTCTTCTCACTGCCTTTGTGAGCCTCCCATTCATTCTGTAGAGTCAGGGAAACACAGCAAAGTGTGAAAAGAAGAGCCACCCCTCGGAACCTGATTTAAAAATAGAAAATGTTCCTCCAAGCAGCCGCCTGTTTAGGCAGGAGATGCAGGAAGCTCACCCTCTTCTAGTGGGTCAGGGATCTTTTTTCACGGATAATAATAATAATAATAATGGCATTTATTAAGCACTGGCTATGTGCAAAGCACTGTTCTAAGCGCTGGGGAGGTTACAAGATGATCAGGTTGTCCCACGGGGGGCTCACAGTCTTCATCCCCATTTTCCAGATGAGGTCACTGAGGCACAGAGAAGTGAAGTGATTTGTCCAAAGTCTCTCGGCTGACAATTGGCGGAGCCGGGATTTGAACCCACGACCTCTGACTCCAAAGCCCGTGCTCTTTCCACTGAGCCATCCTGCTTGGGCAGCTCATTTGTGCCCGTGGAGGGCGGACTGGCGGCTGCCCTTCCCGCCCCACATCGTGCAAGATGGCAGTTGAGCTTTTTATGGTATTTGTTAAGCGCTTACTATGAGCCAAGCGTTGTACTAAGCGCTGGAGTAGCTACAAAGTAATCAGATTAGAAACACTCCCCATTTTGATCCCCAGTTTATAGATGAGGTCACAGAGACACTGAGAAGTGAAGTGAGTTGCATTGTCACACGGCAGACAAGAGATAGTGGCAGAATTAAAACCCAGGCCCTTCTGTCTCCTATGCCTGGGCTAAGTTTTTATCCAAGTCTAAATTTTGCTGAATTAGAGGCTTGTGGTGTTTGTCGAGGTCTTTTTGTGTGCTAAATAATAATGATAAGGATGGTATTTGTTAAGCACTTACTACGTGCCGGACACTGTACTAAGCTCTGGGGTGGCTACAAGCAAATGGGCTTTGGGTCCCTGTCCCACGTGGGGCTCACAATCTTAGTCCCCATTTTACAGATGAGGCAGCTGAGACTCAGTGAACTGAAGCTGTAATTGTATTTATTTTTACTAGTGATGTGTGTATATCTAGTATTCTGTTTATTTGTAATGATGCTACTGATGCTTGGTCTCCTAGTGAACTAATGGAAAGAGCTCTGCCCGTCACCTTGAGCAAGTCACGTAGACCCACTGGGCCTCAGTTTTCTCCTCTGCAGAATGGGGATGACTTGCCTGCTCTCCCACCCCCTTGCACTGTGTGCTTCATGTGGTACAGGGACTGTGTCTCACCCAGTTATTTTGGTGTCTACCCCAACTCAGTAACAATTATCATTATTACTATCATTAACTCTGGGCATGTAGTAAATCCTCAACAGCTGCCAGTGTGGTGGTATCAGAAATCACCGAACATTCGCCCCAAGTTCCAGCGAGGGCCTGGGATTCAGAAGGACCTGGGTTCTAATCCTGGCTCCGCCACTTGCCTGCTTTGTGGCCCTGGGCACGTCACTTTAGACTGTAGACACTTCTAATAATAATAATAATAATGATGATGGCATTTATTAAGCGCTTACTATGTGCAAAGCACTGTTCTAAGCGCTGGGGAGGTTACAAGGTGATCAGGTTGGCCCACGGGGGGCTCACAGTCTTAATCCCTTAAAGTGTGATTTTTTCTCTGGTCTCCCCACAAACTTTTTTATTTTTTAATGAGTATTTGTTTAACTTTTACTGTGAAGTAGTGACTGTACTAAGCACTGGGGTAGATATAACCCAATCAGGTGAGACACAGTCCATGTCTCACGTGGGGCGCGCGGTCTTCAACCCCATTCTACAGAATAATAATGATGGTATTTGTTAAGCGCTTACTATGTGCAGAGCAATGTTCTAAGCGCCGGGGAGGTTACAAGGTGATCAGGTTGTCCCACGGGGGGCTCAACAGTTTTAATCCCCATTTTACAGATGAGGTAACTGAGGCACAGAGAACTTAAGTGACTTGCCCCAAGTCACGCAGTTGACAATTGGCAGAGCTGGGATTTGAACCCCTCACCTATGACTCCAAAGCCCGTGCTCTTTCCACTGAGCCACGCTTCTTGTAGACTGTAAGCCCGGTGTGGGCAGGGATTGTCACTCTTTATTGCTGAATTGTACTTTCCAAGCGCTTAGTACAGTGCTCAGCACGAAGTAAGTGCTCAGTAAATACGATTGAATGAAAGAATGAATGAACTTTACTTCTCTGGGCCTCAGTGACTTCATGGGTCCCAATCCCAGCTCCGCCAATTGTCAGCTGCGTGACTTTGGGCAAGTCACTTCATTTCTCTGGGCCTCAGTTCCCTCATCTGTAAAATGGGGATTAAGACTGTGAGCCCCACGTGGGACAATCTGATCACCTTGTAACCTCCCCAGCGCTTAGAACAGTGCTTGGCACATAGTAAGCGCTTAACAAATGCCATCATTATTATTCTGTAGAATGGGGTTGAAGACTGCGTGCCCCACGTGAGACTTGGACTGTGTCCCGCCTGATTAGGTTATATCTACCCCAGTGCTTAGTACAGTTACTAGTACACAGTAAAGGTTAAACAAATGCCCATTAAAAAATAAAAAAGTTTTTGGGGAGACCAGAGAAAAAGTCACACTTTAAACATCCCTGAGAGTTCTTCAGCCCGTCGGCTGGCCATGCCTTGAAACTGTACCAGGGTGGGAAATGCGCGAGGCGAGTTTTTGCTGTTAGGTCGGGATCCCCCAGCCCATCCAGGGATCCCCCAGGAGAAGCAGCATGGCTCAGTGGAAAGAACCTGGGCTTTGGAGTCAGAGGTCATGGGTTCAAAATCGGCTCCGCCAGTTGTCAGCTGGGTGACTTTGGGCCAGTCACTTCACTTCTCTGGGCCTCAGTTACCTCTTCTGTAAAATGGGGATGAAGACTGTGAGCCCCCCATGGGACAACTTGATCACCCTGTAACCTCCCCAGCGTTTAGAACAGTGCTTTGCACATAGTAAGCGCTTAATAAATGCCATTATTATTATTATTATTATCCACTCATTTTGTGGGCGTCTCTCTCCTTCTCTCTCTCTCTCTGTCTTTCTCTCTCTCTCTCTCGTGACCCGATAAATCATCCCGGAAGAGAGCGGATTTTCTCCCCCAGCCCGATCTCCATGGGTCCCCCATTGATGGAGTGGGGAAATCGTCCCCGGCGACCCCCGAGGTGGGGGACGTCGGGACGCTTTGTGTCCTGCTCGCTTTGGCCTGGGCTGTGCCCCCAGAGGGTTTATTTGCCCAGTGAGGGGCTGAGGAGGGGAAGGGGGCCGAGCTTGGGCACCTCAGGGTGGGAGAGAGGGGGCAGAGCTCGCTGGAGGGCTTCGCCACATGCCAACCATCTCGGCACTGATTGTCGGTGGATAGGTGGCCAAAGTCAAATTACTCTATTTATTTATTTATTTTATTTGTACATATTTATTCTATTCATTTTATTTTGTCAATACGTTTTGTTTTGTTGTCTGTCTCCCCCTTCTAGCCTGTGAGCCTGCTGTTGGCTAGGGACCGTCTCTATAGGTTGCCAACTTGTACTTCCCAAGCACTTAGTACAGTGCTCTGCACACAGTAAGCGCTCTATAAATACGATTGAAAGAATGAGTGAATGAATTGTGGGTCTCCCCCTTCTAGACTGTGAGCCCGCTGTTGGCTAGGGACCGTTTCTATTTGTTGCCAACTTGTACTTCCCAAGCGCTTAGTACAGTGCTCTGCACACAGTAAGCGCTCAGTAAATACAACTGAATGAATGAAAGTCTCGTGGACCTTGGTGCCTCCCAAAAGCCAGGGAGCCTTTCTGCCCGGGATCATGGCCTTGACCGTGGCAGCTCATTCCTCCCGGACCCTGCCTTCCCTGGAATGCCACCCTGACTTTTCACCTCAGGAGGCGGAAAGAGGGCACAGGCCGGGTGCCTAACTCCGTCCTGTCGGAGCGGTGGTGATGCGTGATAATAATAATAATAATAATGACATTTGTTAAGCGCTTACTATGTGCCAAGCACTGTTGTAAGCGCTGGGGGGAATACAATAATAATAATAATAATGTTGGTATTTGTTAAGTGCTTACTATGTGCCAAGCATTGTTCTAAGCGCTGGGGTAGATACAAGATAATCAGGTTGACCCACGTGGGGCTCACAGTCTTCATCCCCATTTTCCAGATGAGGGAACCGAGGCCCAGAGAAGTAAAGTGACCTGCCCAACGTCACACAACTGACAATTGGTGGAGCCGGGATTTGAACCCATGACCTCTGACTCCAAAGCCCGGGCTCTTTCCACTGAGCCACGCTGCTTCTCCGGGGATGGCGGGGAGCCTCCTGTGAGCCCCTTGTGTGACCAGTATTGTGTCCGACCTGCTGATCTAGGTCTCCCTCAGCCCCTAGCACAGTGTTCGGCACGTGGTAAGGGCTCAACAAATACCCCCATCATCGAGGTTATTATTGTCCTTGTTGTTGTTTCTGGAGGATGTGGTGGATTCAGGCAAGTCACTTCACTTCTTTGTGCCTCAGTTCCCTCATCTGTAAAATGGGGATTAAAACCGTGAGCCTCCTGTGGGACAACCTGATCACCTTGTCACCTCCCCAGCGCTTAGAACAGTGCTTTGCACATAGTAAGCGCTTAACAAATGCCGCCATTATTAATGTTATTATTATTATTCAGACTTGCCCACTCAATCCCGGCAGGAAGGTCTTGGAGGGGAGGGGATGTCGGGAAGCGTCCTCTCAGGACATTGGACCAACAGAAGAAGCAGTGCGGCCTAGCGGAAAGAGCCCTGGACCTGGGTTCTGATCCCGGCTTTGCCGGTTGCCTGCTGGGTGACCTTGGGCGAGTCACTTAACTTCTCTGGGCCTCAGTTGCCTCAACTGTAAAATGGGGATTAATCACCTGTTCTCCCTCTTACTTCATCATCAATCGGATTTACTGAGCGCTTACTGTGTGCAGAGCACTGGACTAAGCGCTTGGGAAGTACAAGTTGGCAACATATAGAGACAGTCCCTACCCAACAGTGGGCTCAGAGTCTAAAAGGGGGAGACAGAGAACAAAACCAAACATACTAACAAAATAAAATAAATAGAATAGATATGTACAAGAAAAATAAATAAATAAATAAATAGAGTAACAAATATGTACAACCATATATACATATATACAGGTGCTGTGGGGAAGGGAAGGAGGTAAGATGGGGGGGTGAAGAGGGGGACGAGGGGGAGACCCCCTCCCCCTTAGACCGGAGACCCCCAGCTGGCTTTTTCTTGTGCAGGAGCAAGGAGGAAGAGGAAAGGGAAAAAGAAGGGGTCTGATCTGGAATGTTCTGGATCTGTCAGGGGCGATTGGGCGTGGGGTGCCGGCCATAGTTCTGACTCCAGAATCCCACTTTATCATTCCCTTACAACCAATCTTCCTTTCATTCAAATAAATCTCCAGAAAACGTTCAATGCAAAAGCATCCTGGCCTAGTGGATAGAGCCCGGGCCTGAGAGGTAGAGCACCTGCGTTCTAATGTCGCTGTTCATTGTCGTATTGTACTTTCCCAAACGCTTAGTACAGTGCTCTGCACACAGTAAGCACTCACTAAATACGATTGAATGAATGACTGGATGAATTCTGGCTCCGCCACTTGTCTGCTCTACAACCCAGGGCAAGTCACTTCTCTGGGCCTCGGTTCCCTCGTCCGTAAAATGGGGATTAAGACTGTGAGCCCCGTGTGGGGCAGCGTCTGTGTCCATTCTGACTAGCTTGTAGCCACCGCAGCGCTTAGTACAGTGCCTGGCCCATAGTAATGCAGAGACGTGGTGAATTGGCTAGGGGATGGACGTTCCCGTGGCCCGAACGGGACTGAGAGCCATTTTGGGATCACCCTATCTATCCTCTCACGCTCTCCTTGAGTGGCTCGGAATGACCGATCACCGCAGCCTGTTCGAGTTAGAACATTAACTCCCTCCCCCGCTCATCTCCCGACAGTGGGCGAGGTGGATTTCTGGCAGCGGAGCCTGAACTATCGGCAGGACGTGGGCTCGCTCGGCATTTTAGTGCGCGTGGGAGGAAGCGCAGGGGCCGCGGAGGGGGAGACCCCCGGCGAGGTGACGGCGGGGCCCGAGGTTCCCAAGGCTCAACTGGAGTTCTGTCAGGGAGGACGAATGAGGACCTTCTCCCCATTTCACACAGAAGGAGCCCGAGGCCCAGGGCGGGTCAGTGACTCGGCCAAGGTCTCACCGCCGGCCCGGATCAGAGCTGCCTTTCCCGACTGCCAGCCCCGCTTTCAGTCAATCAATCAATCAATCAGTCAATAGTATGTGTTGGGCGCTCATAATAAGCTGAGCCCCTTCCTTCCTCTCCCCCCCGCCTTACCTCCTTTCCCTCCCCACAGCACCTGTATATATGTATATATGTTTGTACGGATTTATTACTCTATTTATTGATTTATTTTATTTCTACATATTTATTCTATTTATTTTACTTTGTTAATACGTTTTGTTTTGTTGTCTGTCTCCCCCTTCTAGACTGTGAGCCCGCTGTTGGGTAGGGGCCATCTTTAGATGTTGCCAACTTGTACTTCCCAAGCTCTTAGTCCAGTGGTCTGCACACAGTAAGCGCTCAATAAATACGATTGAATGAATGATGTGCGGTGCACTGAGCTGAGCGCTTCGGAGAGTGCTACACAACACAGTTGGTCGACTCATTCCCTGCCCGGAATGAGCTTACGGTCCAGAGTGGCTTCCCCATCTCGACCTGTCAGCCCGCCCTGCCGTTTTCAACTTCTGCTGTGGATGTGGTCGGTTCTCTTTCCCCCACCAGGTCACTGGAGGCACGATAATAATAAAAGTAATAATGGTAATTGTGGTTTTAATCAATCAATCAATCAATCGCATTTATTGAGCGCTTACTGTGTGCAGAGCACTGTACTAAGCGCTTGGGAAGAACAAGTCGGCAACATATCGAGACGGTCCCTACCCAACAGTGGGCTCACAGTCTAGAAGGGGGAGACAGAGAACAAAACAGAACATATTAACAAAATAAAATAAATAGAATAAATATGTACAAGTAAAATAAATAGAGTAATAAATACGTGCAAACATATATACATATATACAGGTGCTATGGGGAAGGGAAGGAGGTAAGGCGGGGATCTATTTAAATTGAGTTATAAGTGCTTACTATGTGCCAGACACTGTATTAAGCACTGAGGTGAATACAACGGAGTGGCCCAGTGGAAAGAGCCCGGGCTCTGGAGTCAGAGGTCATGGGTTCAAATCCCAGCTCCGCCAAGTGTCAGCTGTGTGACTTTGGGCAAGTCATTTCACTTCTCTGTGCCTCAGTTCCCTCATCTGTAAAATGGGGATTAAGACTGAGCCCCCCGTGAGACAACCTGATCAACTTGTAACCTCCCCAGTGCTTAGAACAGTGCTTTGCACATAATAAGCGCTTAATAAATGCCATCATTATTATTATTATTATTACAAGCAAATCACATTGGACACAGTCCCTGTCCCACGTGGGACTCACAGTCTTCATTCATTCATTCATTCAATCGTATCTATTGAGCGCTTACTGTGTGCAGAGCAGTGTACTAAGCGCTTGGGAAGTACAAGTTGGCAACAACGGGCTCACAGTCTAGAAGGGGGAGACAGACAACAAAACAAATCAAGGGAGTACAAGTTGGCAACAACGGGCTCACAGTGTAGAAGGGGGGAGACAGACAACAAAACAAAACAAGGGGACAGGTGTCCGGACATCAGAACAAGTCTTAATCCCCATTTTACAGATGAGGGAACTGAGGCCCAGAGAAGTGAAGTGACTTGCCCGAGGTCACCCAGCAGACATGTGGCGAAGGCGGCATTAAGACCACTTTTTCTATTTTTCCGGCTTCCATTCCATTTTTCATTTTTCTGGCTTCCAGGCCTGGGCTCTACCCACTAGGCCTCACTGCTGCTCAGTGGAGTGGGAGTGCTGGACCGTCCATGCTCGCACTCAGGTCAGGTGGACAGACTATCATCCTTCAGGCCCAGTTGGTCTTGGCTTCATTTATTTCAGAACTTTTAAGAGGTGCTGAAAGGGTGGGGAAGCTAGTTTTTCTTGTCATCAACCAATCAGTCGGTGGTATTTATCGAGCGCTTACTACGTGCACACTACTGAAAAGCGCTTGGGAGAGTCCAGTACAACAGAATTAGCGGACACATTCCTTGCCCACAACAAGATTACATTCTAGTTCCCAACCGGCTTTAGAGTCGCACGAAGATTTCTTTTCCCGGCACAACGGAGTGGTTCGAACTGGGATCGCACCAAACGCATTCCACATCCAAAGAGAGAGGATCTCGTTGGCTTTTTATTCCGGTAGAGCATTTAAGCCGGGAGCGGGGAATAAAGTAGCACAAAGAATGCCGATTAGGCATGGAGGGAAAAGCCCTTTGTCAGCAAAGGACTTCTGAAATTTTGATCTGAGGTGGGGTTAATTATCACCTTTGATTTTAGCCACGTCGGTCGGGATCGGCAGACCTCAGTTTCTCCCGGGTATGTTCGTTTCTAAAAGCGAGAACGATTAGGATGAGTGACGATCGGGTCAGTTATAATAACGATGGCATTAGTTAAGCGCCTGCTACGTGCAAAGCACTGTAGGGACTTTCTCTATATGTTGCCAACTTGTACTTCCCAAGCACTTAGTACAGTGCTCTGCACACAGTAAGCGCTCAATAAATACGATTGATGACGATGATGATGATCATACATCATTCGCGGCCTTGCCCAGAAAAAGCCCCCTTCTAGTCCTAGGGAGTCTTGTGGGTGTAAGGTGGATGTGACTCTTTAGAAGGCGAGCTTACGTCTCGCCACAGACGTTGCTGCAGAGAAGCAGTGTGGCCTAACAGATAGAGCAAGGCCTAGGACCCGGGTTCTAATCCCGCCCCGCCTCTCGTCTGCCATGCGTAGGAACTCGCTTCATTTCTCTGAGCCTCAGTTCCTTCTCCTGTAAAACAGGGATGAAGACTGTGAGCCCCATGTGGTACAAGGGATGTATCCAACCTGATTTGATTGTATCTACCTCAGTGCTCACCCTCCCCATCCCCCCCGCTTTACCTCCTTCCCTTCCCTACAGCACCTGTATATATGTATATATGTTTGTACATATTTATTACTCTATTTATTTGTTTATTTATTTTACTTGTACATATCTATTCTATTTATTTTATTCTGTTAGTATGTTTGGTTTTGTTCTCTGTCTCCCCCTTTTAGACTGTGAGCCCACTGTTGGGTAGGGACTGTCTCTGTATGTTGCCAATTTGTACTTCTCAAGAGCTTAGTACAGTGCTCTGCACACAGTAAGCGCTCAATAAATATGATTGATGATGATGATGATGATTTATTAGCACTTACTATGTACAAAGCACTGTTCTAAGCACTGGGGATGTCACAAGGTGATCAGGTTGTCCCACGGGGGGCTCCCAGTCTTCATCCCCATTTTACCGATGAGGTAACTGAGGCCCAGAGAAGTGAAGTGACTTGCCCAAAGTCACACAGCTGACAACTGGCAGAGCCGGGATTTGAACGCCCGACCTCCGACTCCAAAGGCTGTTGTGCCCTTTCCACTGAGCCACGCTGCTTGTATCCACCCCAGTGCTTAACCCGGTGCCTGGCACACAGTTAGCGCTTAACAAGAGAAGCGGCGTGGCTCGGTGGAAAGAGCCCGGGCTTTGGAGTCAAAGGTCTTGGGTTCAAATCCCAGCTCTGCCAGTTGTCAGCTGGGTGATTTTGGGCAAGTCACTTCACTTCTTTGGGCCTCAGCACCTCATCTGTAAAATGGGGATTAAAACTGTGAGCCCCCCGTGGGACAACCTGATCACTTTGTAACCTCCCCGGCGCTTAAAGCAGTGCTTCGCACATAGTAAGCGCTTAACAAATGCCATCATTATTATTAACAGATACCGCAATTATTATTATTATGTCTGTTGTCCTGGGCGTCGCCCACCCCTGTCCTCCCCCCGACGCATCAGCGCCGCCACCGCCGTGGAGTCGTGAGGGGTGTTGGCAGAGCCTGATCCGAGTTTAATCACCTCAGGGACTGGCACGCATCCCAAGCAGAGACAGATGGGGTTGCCACTTACTGCCTGGATGATAACCGGACGAGCCGTGTTGGGGGGAAGGGGAGAACTGCAGTGGTGGGGGGCGACGGGGGCCCTGAGGAACTGGGCGCTTAGTACAAGCGCTTAGTACAGTGCTCTGCACACAGTAAGCGCTCAATAAAGACGATTGATTGATTGATTGGGCGACCTCATCCTACCGCTTGCCCCAGGGCCGGCAGGGCCGGCCGAGTGGAGCGGAGGCCAGTCACCCGCTCCCCCTTCTAGCCTGTGAGCCCGTTGTCGGGTAGGGACCATCTCTCTATGTTGCCAACTTGGACTTCCCAAGCGCTTAGTACAGTACTCTGCACACAGTAAGCGCTCAATAAATACGATGGGATGAATGAATGACGAAGAGTAGGAAGGGGGTGGCCGTGGGCTCTGGTCATCGACTGAGTGAGGACCCCAGTTGGCTTGGCCGGAACGGGATGGGGGGATCGGAGACGAGAGGGCGTCCGAGGTGGAAAGCCGCCCGTATCCCGTGATAAATCAATCAATCAATCAATCAATCGTATTTATTGAGCGCTTACTGTGTGCAGAGCACTGTACTAAGCGCTTGGGAAGTACAAGTGAAAAAGCAAAGCTACCACCGAGGAGGACTGTGGGAAGTGCCGTGGCTTAGTGGAAAGAGTCCGGGCTTGTATATATGTTCATACATATTTATTACTCTGTTTCACTTGTACGTATTTACTCTTCTATTTATTTTATTTTGTTGATTTGTTCGTTTTGTTGTCTGTCGCCCCCTTCTAGACTGTGAGCCCACTGTTGGGTAGGGACCGTCTCTAGATGTTGCCAACTTGGACTTCCCAACCACTTGGTACAGTGCTCTGCACACAGTAAGCGCTCAATAAATACTATTGAATGAATGACTGACTGTCTCTATATGTTGCCAACTTGTACTTCCCAAGCGCTTAGTACAGTGCTCTGCACACAGTAAGCGCTCAATAAAGACGATTGAATGAATGAATGAATGGCAGTCAGAAGGACGCCGAGGAGGCCTGTGGGAAGCGCCGTGGCTAGAGTGGAAAGAGTCCGGGCCTGTATATATGTTTGTACAGATTTATTACTCTATTTATTTTACTTGTACATATTTACTATTCTATTTATTTTATTTTGTTAATATGTTCTGTCACACTGTTGGGTAGGAACCGTCTCTATATGTTGCCAACTTGGACTTCCCAAGTGCTTAGTACAGTGCTCTGCACACAGTAAGCGCTCAATAAAGACGATTGAATGAATGAATGAATAACCATCCCTATATGTTGCCAACTTGTACTTCCCAAGCACTTAGTACAGTGCTCTGCACACAGTAAGCGCTCAATAAATATGATTGAATGAATGAATGAATGACAGTCAGAAGGACGCCGAGGAGGACTGTGGGAAGCACCGTGGCTTAGTGGAAAGAGTCCTGGCCTGTATATATGTTGGTACATATTTATTACTCTATTTATTTTACTTGTACATATTTACTATTCTATTTATTTTATTTTGTTAATATATTCTGTTTTGTTGTCTGTCTCCCCCTTCTAGACTGGGAGCCCGCTGTTGGGTAGGGGCCGTCTTTATATGTTGCCAACTTATACTTCCCAAGCGCTTAGTACAGTGCTCTGCACACAGTAAGCGCTCAATACGATTGAATGAATAAATGAATGACAGTCAGAAGGACCTGGGTTCTAATCCCGGCTCCTCCACTTGTCCACTATGTAAACTTGGGCAAGTCACTTCACAAACGGGGATTCAACCTATGTTCTCCCTGCTGCTTAGACTGCGGGCCCCTTGTGGGACTTGGTTATCTTACATCTATTCCAGCGCTTAGTACAGTGTTTGGCTTATAGTAAGCACTTGGCAAACACCCCAGTTATTGATATTACGATGAGAGCGGCACATGGCAGACCGCCGACCATTGACTGATCCCGCAAACCCAGCACTGTTGGTTAGTGGATGCTGGTCCAACTTGTACTTCCCAAGCGCTTAGTACAGTGCTCTGCACATAGTAAGCGCTCAATAAATACCATTGAGTGAATGAATGAATGGTGTCCGAGGAGAATTCCCCCTTGCCCGGCCGGGCCAGTGGGCAGAGTGGGCACTGAGATAGGCGCCCCCCACACCCGATCCCTACTTCCCCCACCCCCCGGCCCCTCCGAACAGCCGAGGTGTCCATCTGTCAGAGACAAAAGCCGTAGCCTCATTACGGAGCGTAATTAGATGTGTGTGTAAATCACTTGGAAAATCAAAAATCCCCTCTGTGGCGATCCGGAGGGCATCCCCTGGGGTGACAGGGTGGAGGCCACCGACCCACAAGGCCATTGGGGGAGCATCCATCCCCATTCATTCATTCAATCGTATTTATTGAGCGCTTCCTGTGTGCAGAGCACTGTACTAAGCGCTTGGGAAGTCCAAGTTGGCAACATTATAGAGATGGTCCCTACCCAACAGCGGGCTCACAGTCTCCCTCTCCCCTGGGAGAGGACCGGCAAAGGAGAGCGTGGCTTAGTGGAAAGAGCACGGGCTTTGGAGTCAGAGGTCATGGGTTCGAATGCCGGTTCCACCACATGTCTGCTGTGTGGCCTTGGGCAAGTCACTTAACTTCTCGGAGCCTCAGTTACCTCTTCTGTAAAATGGGGATGATGACTGTGAGCCCCACGCGGGACAACCTGATCACCTTGTATCCCCCCAGCGCTTAGAACAGTGCCTTGCATCATCATCATCATCAATCGTATTTATTGAGCGCTTACTATGTGCAGAGCACTGTACTAAGCACTTGGGAAGTACAAATTGGCAACATATAGAGACAGTCCCTACCCAACAGTGGGCTCACAGTCTAAAAGACTGCACATAGTAAGCGCTTAACAAATGCCATTATTGTTATTATTATAAGAGGTCCAGGTTGGTCCCCTCTGAGCCTACCGATGACGTTCCCGTCGCCCCTCCGAGCCGGCGTTCCTCGCTCCCATTTCCTCCCGGTCCCGGGTAGGCTGCCCTGACCCGGGTGGGTTCACGGAATGCCAGGGCGCAGTGACCTTGGGAGTCACCCAAGAACTGAGTTGGCAGGTTCCTCTCGCCCAGCGGACGCCCAGCTCAGCGGATTTGTTCGTGGACTTTCTCAGCGGCCAGATGGGTCACGGGATGCCCGGGGCTTGAGTCCTTCCTCTTGGACTGCCGGGAGAGGAGAAGAATAACAACAACAATAATAATAATAATGCTAATTGTATTAGCTTTATGTATTGTATATTGTATGTATGTATGTATTATAATGATGGCATTTACAAAGCACTTACTATGTGCAAAGCACTGTTCTAAGCGCTGGGGAGGTTACAAGGTGATGAGGCTGTCCCATGGCGGGGCTCACAGTCTTAATACCCATTTTACAGATGAGGTAACTGAGGCACGGAGAAATGAAGTGACTTGCCCAAAGTCACACAGCTGACAAGTGGCAGAGCCGGGATTTGAACCCCTGACCTCTGAAAGCCCAAAGTCCGTGCTGTTTCCATTGAGCCACATTGTATATTGTATGTATATACCATATGTATATGGTAGTATGTTAAGCGCTCACTAGGTGCAAGGCCTCGTATTAAGCTCCGGGGTGACTATAGAGAAGCAGCGTGGCTCAGTGGAAAGAGCCCGGGCTTTGGAGTCAGAGGTCATGGGTTCACATCCCGGCTCCGCCAATTGTCAGCTGTGTGACTTTGGGCAAGTCACTTCACTTCTCTGGGCCTCAGTTACCTCATCTGGAAAATGGGGATGAAGACTGTGAGCCCCTCGTGGGACAACATGATCACTCTGTAACCTCCCCAGCGCTTAGAACAGTGCTTTGCACATAGTAAGCGCTTAATAAATGCTATTATTATTATTATAAGCAAATTGGGTCGGACACAGCCCCTGTCCCTAATGGGGACACTTGTCTACATCAATCAATCAATCAATCGTATTTATTGAGCGCTTACTGTGTGCAGAGCATTGTGCAAAGTGCTTGGGAAGTACAAGTTGGCTACATATTTTGGTCCATGTTTTGTTTTGTTGTCCGTCTCCCCCTTCTAGACTGTAAGCCCATTGTTGAGTAGGGAACGTCTCTAGATGTTGCCGACTTGTACTTCCCAAGCGCTTAGTCCAGTGCTCCGCACACAGTCAGCGCTCAATAAATACGATTGAATGAATGAATGAATGAATGGGGCTCAGTGTCTTAAACTCCATTTTACAAACGAGGGATCCGAGGCTCAAAGAAGTGAAGTAACTTGCCCGGAGAAGTGGCTGAGCCGGAATTAGAACCCAGGACCTTCTGACTCTCAGGCCCGGGCTCTAACCACTAGGCCACACTGCTTCATGCCCTGCCACGGCCTCACCGGGAGCCTTAAGCAGTGCTCTGCACACAGTAAGCGCTCAATAAATATGATTGAATGAATGAATGAATGAATTGGTGAGGGTCCCCTCTGGGGTCTGTACCAGACTGAGCCCCCTTTTTCCTCTCCTCCTCCCCATCCCCCCCACCCTACTTCTTTCCCCTCCCCACAGCCCCTGTATATATGTTTATATACATATATATATATATATGTTTATATAACAGATTTATTACTCTATTTATTTTACTTGTGCATATTTACTATTCTATTTCTTTTGTTAGTCATGGGCATTTAGCTTTATTTCTATTTATTCTGACGACTTGCCACCTCTCCACATGTTTTGTTTTGTTGTCCGTCTCCCTCTTCTAGACTGTGAGCCCGTTGTTGGGTAGGGACCGTCTCTATATGTTGCCAACATGGACTTCCCAAGAGCTTAGTACAGTGTTCTGCACACAGTAAGCGCTCAATAAATACGGTTGAATGAATGCATGAATGAATGAATCTAGCTTTATTTCTATTTATTCTGATGACTTGCCACCTGTCCACATGTTTTGTTTTGTTGTCCGTCTCCCCCTTCTAGACAGTGAGCTCATTGTTGGGTAGGGACCGTCTCTAGATGTTGCCAACTTGGACTTCCCAAGCGCTTAGTACAGTGCTCTGCACACAGTAAGCGCTCAATAAATACGGTAGATTGAATGAATGAATGAATACGAGTCCTATCTATTGAGAGTCTACTGTGGGCAGAGCATTGTACTAAGCATTTGGGAGAGTACAATACAACAATCATCATCATCAATCGTATTTATTGAGCGCTTACTATGTGCGGAGCACTGTACTAAGCGCTTGGGAAGTACAAATTGGCAACAATAAACAGTGACATTCCCTGCCCACCGCAAGCTTGTCGTCTAAAGTGGGGGAGACCGACAGCGATACAAATAAATAAAATGACAGATATGTACATAAGTGCTGTGGGCCTGGGCGGTGAGGAAGAGCCAAAGGAACAAGTCATGGCGATGCAGAAGGGAGTGGGAGATGAGGAAAAGTGGGGCTTAGTCTGGGAAGGCCTCTTAGTACAGTGCTCTGCACACAGTAAGCGCTCAATAAATACGATTGATTGATTGATTGATTGATTGGAGGAGATGGGCCTTCCGTAAGGCAAAGAAGGTAGGGGAAAGTGATTGTTTGTCGGATTTGCGGAGGACATTCTAGGCCAGAGGCAAGATGTGGGCGAGAGCTTGGCGGTGAGATAGACGAGATGGAGATAATAATAATAATAATAATAATTTTGGGATTTGTTAAGCACTTACTATGTGCAAAGCACTGTTCTGAGCGCTGGGGAGGATACAAAGTGATCAGCCCCCCGTGGGGGGCTCACAGTCTTAATCCCCATTTTCCAGGTGAGGTAACTGAGGCACAGAGAAGTGAAGCGACTTGCCCCAAGTCACCCGGCCGAGAAGCGGCGGAGCTGGGACTTGAACCCACGACCTCTGACTTCCAAGCCCGGGCTCTTTCTGCTGAGCCACGCCGCTTCTCTAAAGTCCGGTGAGGAGGTCAGCGTTACAGGAGTGAAGTGTGCGGGTTGGGTTGTAGAAAGAGAGAAGCGAGGTGAGGTAGAAGTGGCAAGGTGATGGAGGGCTTTAAAGCCGACTGTGAGGAGTTTTTGTTTGATACGGGACAGGGTTTGGGGCCTCATGGATGTGGCCAGTTCGGACCCCCAAATCCTGCTTCTTGGCAGTGCCCCGGATTGGCCTTCTGCCCTCCACCACCATACTAATAATAATAATGATGATGGCATTTGTTAAGCGCTTACTATGTTCCGAACACTGGTCTACGCGCTGAACTATTCCAAGAGCTGATCCCAGTCGTGGCCAGGAACGTCGCCTGGCACGACGCGCCCTGGTCTCCCAGATCTCCGGGGGCGGCGTTCTGGCAAAACCCCACGTCTTG
Source organism: Tachyglossus aculeatus (assembly GCF_015852505.1). Classification (NCBI taxonomy): domain Eukaryota; kingdom Metazoa; phylum Chordata; class Mammalia; order Monotremata; family Tachyglossidae; genus Tachyglossus; species Tachyglossus aculeatus. The sequence continues at coordinate 1,776,356 of NC_052075.1, forward strand.
GAAGACCGGAGCCGGGGGATGCCCGGGGACGCCGCCGCTTCCCGTGTCCCGGCAGGCTGGCGCTGCCAGGCGGGCGTCCCCGGGTTCCCCGACGGCATCCTGGCCAAACCGCCGAGGAAAAACACTCCCTCTGGCAGACCCGAGGGTAGGCTCAAATGGAAACGTTGAAGTGTGTGTGCCTTGTGTGTGTGTGCGTGTGTGGCAGGGGGAGAAAGGAGTGGTAATGGAATCCCAAATCTAAAAGGGATTTGGGGGGGGTTTTTTTGGTTTTTGAAAGATCCGGAAGGGGGGCGGAGAGGGTCTGGCATGTGTCAGATTCTGGGAGCGGCGGTGGCAATTTCTGAGCATTGACTGGGTGCCAAGCCCGGAGCGGGAGGCCCCGTGGCCCAGTGGGCAGCGCGCTGTGAGTCAGGAGACCCCCGTCTGTAGTCCCAGCTCTGGCCCTGGCCTGCCCGGTGACCTCGGGCGAGTCTCTTAACCTCTCCGGACCTCGGTGCTCTCGTCTGCAAAATGGGCATCAGGTCTCTGCTCTCCCTCTCTCCCTCTTAGACTGGTTGCCCAGAGCGAGACAGGGACCGTGCCCGACGTGGTCCTCTAATAGCGATGCCGGGGCTTGGCGCGGTCTTGGTCCAGATGGGGCCCTGGATAAGGAACGTCATTATTGTCACGACTAGCACTGTGCTAAGCATGGGGGAAGGCACGACATGGTAGCCGCCCTTTGTGGCTACTCAGGGGCCAGGCTGCAGCGGGGAACGTGGAGCCCATAACCAGCCCACGGTCACAGCAATCAATCAATCAATCATATTTATTGAGCGCTTACTGTGTGCAGAGCACTGTACTAAGCGCTTGGGAAGTACAAGTTGGCAACATATAGAGACAGTCCCTACCCAACAGCGGGCTCACAGTCTAAAAGGACACAGAGAGCCTGGGCTCCACCATGAGAGAAGCAGCATGGCTCAGTGGAAGGAGCCCGGGCTCTGGAGTCAGAGGTCATGGGTTCGAATCCCAGCTCTGCCTATTGTCAGCTGTGTGACTTTGGACAAGTCACTTCACTTCTCTGGGCCTCAGTTCCCTCATCTGTAAAATGGGAATCAAGACTGTGAGCCCCATGTGGGACAACCTGATCACCTTGTAACCTCCTCAGCGCTTAGAACAGTACTTTGCACATAGTAAGCGCTTAATAAATGCCATTATTATTATTATTATTATTCTTAAATGAGGGCAGCAGAGAATATTTCAGTGCCAGAGATCTAACCCTGCCCTGTTTCCCTTCTCCTCAAGAATCTTCAGGGGTTGCCCATCCACCTCTGCATCGAACAGAAACTCCTCCCCATTGGCTTCAAAGCACTCATCATCATCATCATCGTCATCAATCGTATTTATTGAGCGCTTACTGTGTGCAGAGCACTGTACTAAGCACTTGGGAAGTACAAGTTGGCAACATATAGAGACAGTCCCTACCCAACAGTAGGCTCACAGTCTAAAAGGGGGAGACAGAGAACAAAACCAAACATACTAACAAAATAAAACAAAAACACTCAGTCACCTTGCCCCCTCCTATCTCACCTCACTACTCTCCTAATTACCACCCAGTCCACAAACTTGGCTTCTCTAAGCCACACACTTGGCTCCCAAGCGCTTAGTACAGTGCTCTGCATATAGTAAATGAGGCAGCATCACCTGGCTCCAGCTCCAGCCACTGATCCCAACCCCTGGAATCTGGACTCCGTCCTAATTATGGCAACGCTCATGGCAAAGCCACCAGACAGCCCCAGTACAAACCGCTACCGTTGTCCGTTCAGAAGGAACTGTGTTGTTTTGATTTTGTTCTTTTTTTTAATGGTATTCGCTTAGCGCTTACTATGTGCCAAGCACAAGTGCTGGGGTAGTTAATAATAATGATGGCATTTATTAAGTGCTTACTATGTGCAAAGCACTGTTCTAAGTGCTGGGGAGTTTACAAGGTGATCAGGTTGTCCCAAGGAGGGCTCACAGTCTTAATCCCCATTTTACAGATGAGGGAAGTGAGGCCCAGAGAAGTGAAGTGACTTGCCCAAAGTCACACAGCTGACAAGTGGCGGAGCCGGGATTTGAACCGATGACCTCTAACGTCAAAGCCCGGGCTCTTTTTAGACTGTGAGCCCAATGTTGGGTAGGGTCTGTCTCTATATGTTGCCAATTTGTACTTCCCAAGCGCTTAGTACAGTGCTCTGCACATAGTAAGCGCTCAATAAATATGATTGATTGATTGATTGATTTCCACTGAGCCACGCTGCTTCCCCCAAGATAATAATAATAATTATAATAATAGCATTTGTTAAGCGCTTACTATGTGCCAAGCACAAGCGCTGGGGTAGTTACTAGATAATAATAATAATAATAATAATAATAACAATAATAATAATAATAATAGCATTTGTTAAGCACTCACCAAGTGCCAAGCACTGTTCTAAGCACTGGGGGGCGGGGGGTGGGGGGAGATACAGGTAATCAGGTTGTCCCACATGGGGCTGTCTTAATCCCCATTTTACAGATGAGGTAACTGAGGCATAGAAAAGTGACTTGCCCAAAGTCACACAGCAGACAAGTGGTGGAGCCGGGATTAGAACCCATGACCTCTGGCTCCTAAGCCTGTACTCTTTCCATTGAGCCACGCTGCTTCTCTAATCAAGATTATCAAAACGAGATAATCAGGTTGGACACAGACCCTGTTCCACATAGGGCTCACGGTCTTAATCCCCATTTTACAGTTGGGGGAACTGAGGGACAGAGGAGGTGAAATGACTTGCCCAAGGTCACACTGCGGACAAGGGGTGGAACCGGGATCAGAACCCAGGGCAGACCCGGGCTTTTTCCACCAGTACCACCTGCGGTAGGTCCCCTATTGCAGGCCTGGGTCGTGAAATCCCAATTTTCTAGATTTTTTTTTCCCCCAGAAATGGTGTTTTGTCCGAATCTGCTTCGTCAGTAGAGTCTCTTTCAGCAATCCGATTTACCCAGGTTTCCCAGAAGTGCTTAGCAAATACCACAACTATTTTTATTTATCATTAGTAGAAACAGTATTTCATCTGAGTCTTCTTTGCAGTAGATATTGCTTGGGCAATCCGTATTTTCCAGAAATAGTACGACAACGGGATCTGTTTTGCAATCTGTCCTAGTTGGGCCAATCTACCCTTTCAAGAAATAGTTTTTCAGCTGAATCTAATATTCATTCATTCATTCATTCAATCTTATTTATTGAGCACTTACTGTGTGCAGAGCACTGTACTAAGCGCTCGGGAAGTACAAGTTGGCAACATATAGAGATGGTCCCTACCCAACAGTGGGCTTACCTAGTAATAGTAATAATAATGGTAATGGTACTTGTTAATGATGGCATTTATTAAGCGCTTACTATGTGCAAAGCACTGTTCTAAGCACTGGGGAGGTTACAAGGTGATCAGGTTGTCCCACGGGGGGCTCACAGTCTTCATCCCCATTTTACAGATGAGGGAACTGAGGCCCAGAGAAGTGAAGTGACTTGCCCAAAGCCACACATCTGACAATTGGCAGAGCCGGGATTTGAACCCTCTCTTGGGTAGGGACTGTCTCTATATGTTGCCAACTTGGACTTCCCAAGCGCTTAGTACAGTGCTCTGCACACAGTAAGTACTCCATAAATCATCATCATCATCATCAATCATATTTATTGAGCGCTTACTATGTGCAGAGCACTGTACTAAGCGCTTGGGAAGTACAAGTTGGCAACATATAAATACGATTGATTGATTGATTGATTGATTGACCTCTGACTCCAAAGCCCGTGCTCTTTCCACTGAGCCACGCTGCTTCTCACTTGTTCTCACGCTGCTGCTTACTTGCTAAGCGCTTACTATGTGCCAAGCACTGTTCTAAGCACTGAGATAAATGCAAGTTAAGCAGAATGGACCCATTCCCCATCGCGTTGGGGGCTCACAGTTTTAATCCGCATTTTACAGATGAGGGAACTGAGATCCGGTGACTTGCCCACTGGGCAAGCAAGACGGCAGACGCGTGGCGGAGCCGGGATTAGAACCAAGTCTTTCAGACTCCCAGTCTCGGTCTCTATCCATTAAGCCACACTGCTATGTGGTGGACACCGGCTGGGCGAGCAGTCCGGATTTTCCTCCACTTTCCACTCCTTAACCCGAACTGAAGAACCCACTAGACTGTGAGCCCACTGTCGGGTAGGGACCGTCTCCCCACGTTGCCAACTTGTACGTCCCAAGCGCTTAGTACAGTGATCCGCACACAGTAAGCGCTCAATAAATACGATTGAATGAATGAATGAACCCGCTCCCACGTATCAAACGAGGCAAGCAGCTTGCATCATCATCATCAATCATATTTATTGAGCGCTTACTATGTGCAGAGCACTGTACTAAGCGCTTGGGAAGTACAAATTGGCAACATATAGAGACAGTCCCTACCCGACAGTGGGCTCACAGTCTAAAAGGGGGAGAGCAGTGACTCGAAGACCACAAGTCCTGCCACCCTTAGCTCAGCCCCACTGTCCAGCGGCCCAGGAATCTCTCTCCGAAATGGGCCCCTGCCAGCTTGGCTGACCCAAGGGATAGTTGAGCCCACTGTTGGGTAGAGACTGTCTCTATATGTTGCCAACTTGTACTTCCCAAGCGCTTAGCACAGTGCTCTGCACACAGTAAGCGCTCAATAAATACGCTAGAGAAGCAGCGTGGATCAGTAGGAAAGAGCACAGGCTTTGGAGTCAGAGGTCAGGGGTTCAAATCCCGGCTCTGCCAATTGTCAGCTGTGGGACTTTGGGCAAGTCACTTAACTTCTCTGTGCCTCAGTGACCTCATCTGTAAAATGGGGATTAAGACTGTGAGCCCCACGAGGGACAACCTGATCACCTCGTAACCTTCCCAGTGCTTAGAACAGTGCTTTGCACATAGTAAGCGCTTAATAAATGCCATTATTATGAAGCAGCGTGGCTCAGTGGAAAGAGCCCGGGCTTTGGAGTCAGAGGTCATGGGTTCAAATCCCGCCTCCGCCGCTTGTCAGCTGTGCGACTCTGGGCAAGTCACTTCACTTCTCTGGGCCCCAGTTCCCTCATCTGTAAAATGGGGATGAAGACTGTGAGCCCCCCGTGGGACAACCTGATCACTTAGTAACCTCCCCAGTGCTTAGAACAGTGCTTTGCACATAGTAAGCGCTTAATAAATGCCATTATTATTATTATTATTATAATTGATTGATTGCCCTCCTGGACTCCCACCCCTCATGGTTAAGGACGGACCCCCCCCAACTCATGCTGACTCTTCCTTTCCACCCCTGACTCTCCCCAGTGTCCGACACCCCGAATCTCCGCTCTCTGTCCCTGACTCCCCGCCGCCGCTATTTCCAGCCGTACGGCTTCCCACGGGAATGACTTCTCTGTGCTCATCCCTGCTGTCCGGTGCCTCGGCCCAGGAGAAGATGGGGCAGCCTGGAGAGGCTGGTCCCGTGACCTAGGGTGCAGGGATATGGGACGATTACAGATTTGGGGTGCGGGGGGGGAAGGGGGTGGTCTGACCCCCTCCAGGTCAGTGGGACAACAGCCACCCCCCGCATTAGCCCCCTGGGACGGGGAGACTGTGCTGGACTGTTTCCACCCATCCTGGGGACCCCCTTTCCCCCAGAGACAAGAACACCCTGATCCCCCACATACTCACAGCACTCAGTCAAAAGTGGCCGGGAGACATGATCTCAGTAATAATAATAATAATAATAATAATGTCATTTGTTAAGCCCTGACTATGTACCAAGCACCGTTCGAAGCCCTGAGGTAGAGAAGCAGCATTGTTCAGGGGAAAGAGCCCAGGCTTTGGAGTCAGAGGTCATGGGTTCAAATCCCGGCTCCACCAATTGTCAGCTGAGTGACTTTGGGCAAGTCACCTCACTGTATGTTGCCAACTTGTACTTCCCAAGCGCTTAGTACAGTGCTCTGCACATGTAAGCGCTCAATAAATATGATTTATTGATTGATTCTCTGTGCCTCAGTTACCTCATCTGTAAAACAGGGATTAAGACTGTGAGCCCCCCATCTGATCACCTTGTAACCTCCTCAGTGCTTAGAACAGTGCTTTGCACATAGTAAACACTTAATACCATCGTTATTATTATTATTACAAGGTAATCAGGTTGTCCCTCATGGGGCTCACAGTCTTAATCCCCATTTTACAGATGAGGGAACTGAGGCACAGAGAAGTTGAGCTTGCCTATGTTCACACAGGAGACAAGCGGCGGAGCCGGGATTAGAACCCACGTCCTCTGGCTCCCAATCTCGGACTCTACCCACTAAGCCACTCTACTTCTTGGTGGGGAGGGCCGCCAAGGGGCATGGAATCAAGCAACCAATCAATCGATCGATCAATCGTATTTATTAAGCACTTACGGTGGGCAGAGCAACATTCTAGTGATGGCATTTGCTTGGCAGTGCTTGGCAGAGTACAATTTAACAGATTTGATGGAAACGTTCTCTGCCCACAAGGAGCTTGCAGTCTAGAGGGAATCGAGTGCGTACCGCGGAAAGAACACCGTATGACGCGTTTGAAAATTAACCAAGGTGGATGCATATTCCACTCCTGCTTTCCCGTGGGCTTCCCGGATAGGTTTCCCGGGAGGAAAGGAAAGGAGAGGTAGCGGGGAACCCAGGCTGTGGCAGGATTCGCGGATTTCCCATCTCGGCGTCTCAAACTCTTCACTGTGTATTTAGCTAATTTATCGTGGCAATGTGGTATTTAGACCACTGATTAAGTGAAGTCTGTCAGTACAGTTAAAGGAAATTAGAGACCCTATCATTGCTAAATCACTTTACCATTCAAAGAAGAATGGTAAACATATGCATTCATTTAATTATAATAGTGCCAATTATAAGAGAAATTGTAATGCTCCGAACAGTGGCTTTTATGTAATCATAATAATGGCATGTATTTATCTTGGTTTGGCAAGTTAAGCCTTTCTTTAATAGTTGGCTTTGCCTAAATAGACTGTGGTTTGCTCAAACCCTCAATAACCTCCACACCCTGCCATTTATTATTGCACAAAATACCCAACGATAATCATGCGGTATAAATGATTAATGTACGCATGAGTCCGTGAGTATCTTTGAGGTTTTAAAAAGTGTTTTTATTTACTTTCTCCCCTTGGTTGGGAGGGGACTGAACAAATAAATGTAAATCCGCCCCGTGTTTGAAAGTCCACGGGGCAGGAACTGTCGGGGACAGAGGGTCAGACAGAAGGTCGGCTGAATTTCTGCTTCGACCGTGAGCCCCATGTGGGACAGCGACTGTGTCCTGATTAACCTATACCATCCCAGCGCTTAGAACAGTGCTGCGTGGCTCAGTGGAAAGAGCCCGGGCTTTGGAGTCAGAGGTCATGGGTTCGAATCCCGGCTCCACCACAAGTCTGCTGTGTGACCTTGGACAAGTCACTTAACTTCTCTGAGCCTCAGTTACCTCATCTGTAAAAATGGGGATTGACTGTGAGCCCCACATGGGACAACTTGATCACATTGTATCCCCCCCCAGTGCTTAGAACAGTGCTTTGCACATAGTGAGCGCTTAACAAATGCCATTATTATTATTATTATTGGCACTTAGCACTTAATAAGCACCGCAGTCAACATAATCATCATCGTTTTCGTGGACCTGCGGACTCCCTCACCACCCAAATAAGAATCTTAGGGGGAGGAATTTCGGAAACCGACCCCTTCTCCCCCAAAATCCCCAGGCCGACTCCCACGGGTCAGAGTCGATCAGCAGCGTCGGCGTCTTGGGAAGCACGAGACTGGAAGGGTGGCAGGCGAAAGAGGTGGAGGCGGTCTCCCCGCCGATGGAGAAAACCCACTTTTGATCAGGTTTTCCGTGTAGTGACCATCGGTCATCAAGGGAGGAGTGTGGTCCGTATGATGGGGGAAATTTGGGGATGTCTGAGCCCCATCTCACTTAGTTCAGCGGAGAAATCGTGGCGTCGTTGGCCCCTCGGGCTCCGAATCTGTCGGAAAGCGGCCTGTGGCTTCCGCTGCCGGATTGCGGGGATTGGATCATTTCAGGGCTATAGACCTTCGAGGCAGTGGGATTTTCACGTGTTTCGGGCTTCTTGAATTTATGCGGAACTTTCTCAAGAAGAACAAATACTTTTCAGGATTTTGCCAAGTACTGCACGTTGCAAAATCGCGTTTCGACCGGCTTTTTTTTTAAGAGAAGCAATTCATTTGACGTCACTTCTGGCCCCAAAATGAAACTGGTCGACGGCGAGTGTCGATCGAGGTCTCGCAACACTCCTGGAGACCGGTGAACCCGCGTAGACCGTCTGAAAGAGTTCATTTTTCTCGCCGCTGAAAAGTTGATTAAAAACACCCCGAGACGGCGTGGCCGATCCATGCTAGGGCTCAAGTCCTTGATTATTCTTTTCTCGATAAATAAGAGTGGCACACAGTTGATTTCAGCACTGTAATTGAGCAAGGCATTCTGGGAAGCTGAAAAGCCGTCCGAGATGAGGAAATGTTTTCGAGGCTGAAGCCCGAGAAGAAAGGGGCCTTTCACGGCCCATATGATGCTTTTGTCAGAGCTCAAGGAAGATAATGATTGGGTAATAATGGCGCTCTGTGAATATTGAAGCTGAAAAGATTTGTAGCAACCGAGCAGACGTTGCCGGTTTGCTAAACGGACCAGTTGGGTCTCTGGGCTCCGAACTGGAATGTTTTCTTTGGGATAAGTCGGCTAGGTGATGATGTGGCAGAGTCGCGTGAAAACGCGGGTCATCCTGAAGTTGATCGATGAGTTCCCCTACAGGTTTCTGTTTACGGCTGCAAATCGAATGGGAGGGGAAGAATGGGGTTTTATTTTGTTTTTGGTTTTCACGGTATTTGGTAAGTGCTTTCTGCGTGCCAGGCACTGTGCTAAGTGCTGCGGTAGATACATATGAGTTTGGACAGAGTCCATATGCCTCATACGGGGTCACTCCCTTAATCCCCATTTTTCAGGTGAGGGAACAGGTCCGGAGATGTGAAGTGACATCCCCAAGGTCACACGGCAGACGAGTGGCGGAGTTGGGCTTGGAATTGGGATTGATTCCCAGCTTGGCTCAGTGGGAAGAGCCCGGGCTTTGGAGTCAGAGGTCAGGGGTTCAAATCCCGGCTCCACCAATTGTCAGCTGTGTGATTTGGGGCAAGTCTCTTACCTTCTCTGTGCCTCAGTTACCTCATCTGTAAAATGGGGATTAAGACTGTGAGCCCCACGTGGGACAACCTGATCATCTTGTATCCCCCCAGCGCTTAGAACAGTGCTTTTCACATAGTAAGCGCTTAATAAATGCCATCATCATCATCATTATTATTATGTAGGACATTGACTGTGTCCAATCTGATTATCTTATATCTACCCCAGTGCTTAGTACAGGGCCTGGCACATAGTAAGTGCTTAAATTATTATTATTATTATCATCTGTAAAATGGGGATTAAGACTGTGACCCCCACGTGGGATGACCTGATCACCTTGTACCCTCCCCAGCGCTTAGAACAGTGTTTTGCACATAGTAAGCGTTTAATAAATGCCGTCATTATTATTATTATTATTAAAGAATGCCACTAAAAAAAAAAAAAAGAAGACACAGTCCCTGCTCTCAGTGTAGCCGGGAAATGTAGAGTTCCTGTTAGGGAAATGGACCGTCAATTTCACGGGACAGTTCAGTCTAGCCTCGACCTCCGGTTCCCAGCCCCCTCAACGGGGGGATCTGGAGCCCCTCCCTTGCTCTCCCCAACTCTCCAAACCGGATCCGAGACTTCCCGTTCTGCTCCGAGTGAGGGCCGAGAACACAAGCGCTGACGTCCGCATCTGTAATTTATTTATTTCTGTTAACCTCTGTCCCCACCTCTGGACTGTAAGCTCCTTCTGGGCAGGGAACGTGCCTGGTATTTGGTTGTGTTGTCCACTCCCGGGTGCTTAGTCCAGTGTTCTGCACACAGTAAGCGCTCAATAAATACGATTGATTGAGTGATGGATCGAGGCTTCCGGGCCCTCGAGCTGTCTGAAGCCTGCCGCCCACCCCATCCCTTAAAATGGCTGTTCCTGTCTCACGATGAAAAGTTTGGCATCTCTCTCTCTGATAGCATTTATTAAGCGCTTACTATGTGCAAAGCACTGTTCAAGGGCTTCCCTATCTCAAGTATTCCGTTGTCATTGTGGCGGGTCACTCTTTCTGCCCCGGAAGGGTCGAGTGAGCTGTTTGTTTGGGTTTTTTAATGGTATTTGTTAAGCACTTATTATGTGCCTGACACTGTACTACTACTACTACTAATAATAATGTTTGCATTTATTAAGCATTTATTATGTACAAAGCACTGTTCTAAGCGCTGGGGAGGTTACAAGGTGATCAAGTTGTCTCTCAGGGGGCTCACAGCCTTAATCCCCCATTTTAATAATAATGATGATGATGATGATGATGATGATACAAGATGATCAAGTTGTCCCTCAGGGGGCTCACAGCCTTAATCCCCCATTTTAATAATAATAATGGTGATGATGATGATGATGATAATAATAATAATGGCAAGACTGTGAGCCCACTGTTGTGTACGGACTGTCTCTATATGTTGCCAACTTGTACTTCCCAAGCGCTTAGTACAGTGCTCTGCACACAGTAAGCGCTCAATAAATACGATTGATTGATTGATTTGTTAAGCACTTACTATGTGCAAAGCACTGTTCTAAGCGCTGGATGATGATGGCATTTACTAAGTGCTTACTATGTGCAAGCCACTGTTCTAAGCACTGGGGAGGTTCCAAGGTGATCAGGTTGTCCCACGGGGGGCTCACAGTCTTAATCCCCATTTTACAGATGAGGTCACTGAGGCACAGAGAAATGACTTGCCCAAAGTCACACAGCTGACACTTGGCGGAGCCGGGATTTGAACCCATGACCTCTGACTCCAGAGCCCGTGCTCTTTTGCACTGAGCCACGCTGCTTCTGAGGTAACTGAGGCTCAAAGAAGTGAAGGGACTTGCCCAAAGACACACAGCTGACAATTGGCAGAGCTGGGATTTGAACCCGTGACCTCCGACTCCAAAGCCCGGGCTCTTTCCACTTTCTCCCAAGCACAGCACTATTTAGTTCATTTCATCCCTCACAACAGCCCTTTGAGGTAGGGAGAGTAGGCAGGTGTCATTATCCCCATTTTACAGATGGGGAAACACAAGTACGGAGAAGTTAATCAATCAATCGTATTTATTGAGCGCTTACTGTGTACCGAGCACTGTACTAAGCGCTTGGGAAGTACAAGTTGGTCAGTCCGCTGGCTGTCCGGCCCCGGGGGAGAGTGGTCCCGTCGCCCCTTTGCCACGATTATAATAATAATGGCTTTTATTAAGTGCTTACTATGTGCAAAGCACTGTTCTAAGCGCCGGGGAGGTTCCAAGGTGATCAGGTTGTCCCACGGCGGGCTCACAGTCTTCACCCCCATTTTCCAGATGGGGTAACCGAGGCCCAGAGAAGTGAAGCGACTCGCCCAAAGTCACACAGCAGACTCGCCCACCGTCACTAGGCCAGTTAGCAGCACAGCTCGGATAGCGCTTTGCGCACAGTAAGCGCTCAATAAATCCGACTGAACGAATGAATAAGTGAACGAACTTGAACCCAAGTCCTCCAGCTCCGCCACTTGATCCCGCCGCTCTCCCTTCATAATTCTGCGGAATTGGATGGCCCAAACCTCGGGCCGTGTCCTTCTCCCTAATCGCCTGCGGCCACTCCATGTCCACCTGGAAACAGTTGTCAGTTGCTAATTCGGGAGCGGGAATCCTTCCAAGGTGGTGGTGGCGTTTTAAAAATATGCTTTTTATGGGTGCCGTTTCACCCAGTCCTCCGCGCCTCCAGGCCCGCATTTCTGGAGCCGAACGATTTCTTAGCGTGCGTGGTTTCACATTTTAATCCAAAATAACTTTCTTAGTTTCTATTCTGTGAAGCATTCTTGAATTAAAAAAAAACACACAAAACAAAAAAAATTGCCGTATGTTTACTCCACCATTCGTTTTTATCCATATGCTTTAAATCTGTTTATTTGTTTAATTACACGGTGTTTATCTGAGAAGTATTGAACGTTTTCCCCCCTTCATGGTAATTCCATTCCCGAGATGCGGTTAACTTCGAAGAATTCGTAGCGCTTGCGACACTTAGGGGCCAGGATTTCTAATAATAATAATGGCTTTTATTAAGTGCTTACTATGTGAAAAGCACTGTTCTAAACGCTGGGGAGGTTACAAGGTGATCAGGTTGTCCTACGTGGGGCTCACAGTCTTAATCCCCATTTTACAGATGAGGGAACTGAGGCCCAGAGAAGCTAAGTGACTTGCCCAAAGTCACACAGCTGACAAGTGGCGGAGCCTGGATGATAATAATAATAATAATAATAATAATAATAATAATAATAACAACATTTATTAAGCGCTTACTATGTGCAAAGCACTGTTCTAAGCACTGGGGAGGTTACAAGGTGATTAGATTGTCCCTCGGGGAGGCTCACAATCTTAACCCCCATTTTACAGATGAGGGAACTGAGGCACAGAGAAGTTAAGTGACTTGCTCAAAGTCACACAGCCAACAAGTGGCAGAGCCGGGATTTGAACCCATGACCTCTGACTCCAAAGCCCGGGCTCTTTTCACTGAGCCACACTGCTTCTCCAAGTCCAGCCTCCCCGTCTAGACTGAGATCATTGTAAGTGACGAATAATAATAATTATGGCATTTATTAAGTGCTTACTATGTGCCAAGCACTGTTCTAAGCACTGGGGAGGTTACAAGGTGATCAGGTTGTTCCACGTGGGGCACACAGTCTTAATCCCCATTTTACAGATGAGGTAACTGAGGCCCAGAGAAGTGAAGTGACTTGCCCAAAGTCACCCAGCTGACAGTTGGCGGAGCCGGGATTTGAACCCCTGACCTCTGACTCCAAAGCCCGGGCTCTTTCCACTGAGCCACGCTGCTTCTCAATGTAGCTACCCACTTTGTTGTATTGAACTCTCCCAAGCACTTAGTACAGTGCTCTGCATCCAGTAAGCACTCAATCAATGTGTTTGATTGAATTTTCATTCATTCATTCATTCAATTGTATTTATTGAGCACTTACTGTGTGCAGAGCACTGTACTAAGCGCCTGGGAAATACAAGTTTGCAACATATAGAGACGGTCCCTACCCAACGGAATATCCCACTGGTGTTGCTGCTCAATGCTGGGCCGGAAAGTACACGCTGGAAGAGGGAAACAGCAGTTGGAAAGAGAGCACGGCTCTAATCATCATCATCAATCGTATTTATTGAGTGCTTACTGTGTGCAGAGCACTGTACTAAGCGCTTGGGAAGTACAAGTTGGCAACATATAGAGACAGTCCCTACCCAGCAGTGGGCTCACAGTCTAAAAGGGCTCTAATGCTGAGGGGATGCTGGAATTCGGGGTTTCCTAGGATCTATCTCGAAGGAAGTTTTGCCACGGACTTTACTCCGACCTGGAATGCCCTCCCTCCTCATATCCGACAGAAAAGTACTTGCCTCCACCTTCAAAGCCTTATTAATAATAATAATAATAATAATGGCATTTATTAAGCGCTTACTGAGAGCCCATCTCCTCCAAGAGGCCTTCCTTGACTAATCCCTCCTTTCCTCTTCTCCCACTTCCTTCTACGTCGCCTTTTATTCATCCTTCCTTCCAGCCCCAACAACTTATGTCCCTATCTGTCATTTCTTTATTTCTATTAATCTCTCTCTCCCCCTCTACCACAAGCTCACCGTGGGCAGGGAATGTCTGTTTATGGTTCTATTGTAATAATAATAGTAATAATGATGATGGTATTTTACAGATGAGGGAACTGAGGCCCAGATAATAATAATAATAATAATAATAATAATAATAATAATAATAATGGCATTTATTAAGCGCTTACTATGTGCAAAGCACTGTTCTAAGCCCTGGAGAGGTTACAAGGTGATCAGGTTGTCCCACGGGGGGGCTCACAGTCTTCATCCCCATTTTACAGATGAGGTAACTGAGGCCCAGAGAAGCTGACTTGCCCAGAGTCACACAGCTGACAAGTGGCAGAGCCGGGATAATAATAATAATAATAATAATAATAATAATAATAATGGCATTTATTAAGCGCTTACTACATGCAAAGCGCTGTTCTAAGCACTGGGAAGGTTACGAGGTGATCAGGTTTTTCATTCATTCATTCATTCATTCAATCGTATTTATTGAGCGCTTATGGCGGAGCCGGGATAATAATAATAATAATAATATAATAATAATAATAAAGGCATTTATTAAGCGCTTACTATATGCAAAGCACTGTTCTAAGCACTGGGGAGGTTACGAGGTGATCAGATTTTTCAATCATTCATTCATTCAATAGTATTTATTGAGCACTTATGGCGGAGCCAGGATAATAATAATAATAATACTGGCATTTATTAAGTGATTACTATGTGCAAAGCACTGTTCTAAGCACTGGGGAGGTTACGAGGTGATGAGGTTTTTCATTCATTCATTCAATCGTATTTATTGAGCGCTTACTGTGTGCAGAGCACTGTACTAAGCGCTTGGGAAGTACAAGTTGGCAACATATAGAGACGGTCCCTACCCAACAGTGGGCTTGTCCCACGGGGGGCTCACAGTTTTAATCCTCATTTTACAGATGAGGGAACTGAGGCACAAAGTCACACAGCTGACAGTTGGCGGAGCCGGGATTTGAACCCATGACCTCTGACTCCAAAACCCGGGTTCTTTCCACTGCACAGTGCAGAGCACACAGTAAGCGCTTAATAAATGCGAATGAATGAATGAATGATGGATGTATTTATTTATTTTATTTGTACATATTTATTCTATTTATTTTACTTTGTTAATATGTTTTGTTTTGTTGTCTGTCTCCCCCTTCTAGACTGCGAGCCCGCTGTTGGTTAGGGGCCGTCTCTATATGTTGCCGACTTGGACTTCCCAAGCGCTTAGTCCAGTGCTCTGCACACAGTGAGCGCTCAATAAATACGATTGAATGAAGGAATGAAAGGGGGCAGGTAATTAGGGCGAGAAACATCCGTCGTCCGCTCTTAGGGGAGGCAGAAATCAGCTCTTGGAACTGGGAACCTACAGGCTTAAATCGCTTATCGTGACGGCTGCGACGGAATGGTATCGGTCCTTTCCAGGAATGATCCCTGATCTCAACTCAAAAATCATCTTAGATAATAATAATAATAATGATGATGGCATTTATTAAGCGCTTACTATGTGCAAAGCACTGTTCTGGCCCTACTGAGAGCTCACCTCCTCCAGGAGGCCTTCCCAGACTGAGCCCCTTCCTTCCTCTCCCCCTCGTCCCCCTCTCCATCCCCCCCATCTTTCTTCCTTCCCTTCCCCACAGCACCTGTTTATATGTATATATTTTTGGACATATTTGTTACTCTATTTATTTTACTTGTACATATCTATTCTATTTATTTTATTTTGTCAGTATGTTTGGTTTTGTTCTCTGTCTCCCCCTTTTAGACTGTGAGCCCACTGTTGGGTAGGGACCGTCTCTAGATGTTGCCAACTTGTACTTCCCAAGCGCTTAGTACAGTGCTCTGCACACAGTAAGCGCTCAATAAATACAATTGATGATGATGATGATGGCGGCGATGTAGGCAGGGGCGGGGGAGAGATTGCTCTCCGAATCGAGCTGCTTCCCAGATTGCCCGCCAACCCTTCCTGCTGGATCGCAAGACTTTTCCCTTAGTCCTCCCGGCCGGAATTCCCAGCCCTCTTGCCCGCCAACCCTTCCTGCTGGATCGCAAGACTTCTCCCTTAGTCCTCCCGGCCGGAATTCCCAGCCCTCTTGCCTGGCGGAGGGAAGAACGATGCGTCGGGGGGGAGTTGTGAGTTGTGGGACTTTTTGGTTGCTGACTTTCTTTTTTCACCCAATTCCGTGATTGTGAGCTCGCTGTGGGCAGGGAATGTGTCTGCCACTTCTGATGGCTGGTACATGCCCCAGCGCTTAGTACAGTGCTCTGCACATAGTAAGCGCTGGACACGTACGATTGATTAATTTAATAATTTGATTCGCTCTTCTGAGCTCTTGGGAAGCTTCGGTTTTCTAGTTTGATGCCGGATTCTGGAGAAAGAAGGGAATTCCTTCGCTCCCATCGTGGGTTTGGTTCTTTTTTGGTTTTGTTTGGTTTTTATTCACCTACCAAAGGCATCACTCCTTTCCCCTCCCGACCCAAAGGAGGCTGTGGGGGGAGAGGCCGTATAGCCTGGTGGAAAGAGCCCAAGATTGGGCGTCAGGAGGCCCGCTTGGCCTGCAGTGTGTCCCCAAGTGAGCCGCTTAACCTCTCTGGGCCTCCGTTTCCACAGATGTAAAATGTATTCTCTTTTATTTTGTTAGTATGTTTGCTTTTGTTCTCTGTCTCCCCCTTCTAGACTGTGAGCCCACTGTTGGGTAGGGACTGTCTCTATATGTTGCCAACTTGGACTTCCCAAGCGCTTAGTCCAGTGCTCTGCACACAGTAGGCGCTCAATAAATACGATTGATTGATTGATTGGGGGTGATAATATCCGTAGGCCTCTCCCTCCCCAGCTGCCGCGACACACAGCCAACAGTGATTAGAGAAGCAGCATGGCTCAGTGGAAAGAGCACGGGCTTGGGAGTCAGAGGTCCTGGGTTCAAATCCCGGCTCTGCTAATTCCTTCATTCATTCAATCGTATTTATTGAGCGCTTACTGTGTGCAGAGCACTGTACTAAGCACTTGGGAAGTACAAGTTGGCAACATATAGGGACGGTCCCTACCCAACAATGGGTTCACAGTCTAGGTTGGGAGCTGTGCGACTTTGGGCAAGTCACTTAACCTCTCTGTGCCTCAGTTACCTCATCTGTAAAATGGGTATTAAGACCGTGAGCCCCCGTGGGACAACCTGATCACCTTGTAACCTCCCGAGCGCTTAGAACAGTGCTTTGCACATAGTAAGCGCTTAACATAGAGAAGCAGTGTGGCTCAGTGGAAACAGCCCGGGCTTTGGAGTCAGAGGTCATGGGTTCAAATCCCGGCTCCGCCAACTGTCAGCTGGGTGACTTTGGGCGAGTCACTTAAACTTCTCAGTGCCTCAGTTCCCTCATCTGTCAAATGGGGATGAAGACTGTGAGCCCCCTGAGGGACAACCTGGTCACCTTGTAGCCTCCCCAGAGCTTAGAACAGTGCTTGGCACGTAGTAAGCGCTTACTAAATGCGATTATTATTATTATTATCATTACCAGCAGGTCCAAGAGAGAGGGAAGAGCTTTGGAAGTTGGGTGTTGGGCGAGTCTGTGCAACCGGAGCTGGGGTCGGGCCAGCTCTTGACCGCACAGCCCGTTCGGCCGCCTTCAAGGTTGACGAGGCCGCCTCCGTGCCAGGTTGGAGCGGCTCCAGCCCTCTTCCAAGGACGCAGCGTGAAGTACTTTGGACCAAATGTCAAGGGGGCAGGGGAGGAAGGGGCGACCACCAAATCTGGAGCCTAAGGGAAGTGGGAGCTGCGGGCCGGAGACCACCCCGGTGTCCGGGAATCCTCCAGGAGGCCTTCCCAGACTGAGCCCCTTCCTTCCTCTCCCCCTCGTCCCTCTCTCCATCCCCCCCATCTTACCTCATTCCCTTCCCCACAGCACCTGTATATATGGATATATGTTTGTACATATTTATTACTCTATTTTATTTGTGCATATCTATTCTATTTATTTTATTTTGTTAGTATGTTTGGTTTGTTCTCTGTCTCCCCCTTTTAGACTGTGATCCCACTGTTGGGTAGGGACTGTCTCTATATGTTGCCAACTTGGACTTCCCAAGCGCTTAGTACAGTGCTCTGCACATAGTAAGCGCTCAATAAATACGATTGATGATGATGATGATGAGATTCCCCAAACGTGGCCCGGGTTGGTCGGCGGCCAAGACGCATAATTCCGTTCCTTGACTGTGAGCTCCGTGTGAACAGGGAAGGCGTCTGCCAATTCTGTTGTCTTGTACTCTCCTAAACGCTTAGTATAGTGCTTTGGACCCGGTAAGCACTCAATTCGTTCATTCATGCATTCATTCAATCACCTGTATATATGTATAGATGTTTGTACATATTTATTACTCTATTTTATTTGTACATATTTATTATCTTTATTTTATTTTGTTAATATGGTTTGTTTTGTTCTCTGTCTCCCCCTTCTAGACTGTGAGCCCGCTGTTGGGTAGGGACCGTCTCTATATATTGCCGACTTGTACTTCCCAAGCGCTTAGTACAGTGCTCTGCACACAGTAAGCGCTCAATAAATACGATTGAATGAATGAATGAATAATAATAATGGTGGTATTTGTTAAGCGCTTGCGATCTGCAAAGCACTGTTCTAAGCGCCGGGGAGGTTACAAGGTGATCAGGTTGTCCCACGGGGGGCTCACAGTTTTAATCCCCATTTTACAGATGAGGGAACTGAGGCCCAGAAAAGTGAACATGTATAAATGTTTGTACATATTTATTACTCTATTTATTTATTCATTTTACTTGTACATATCTATTCTATTTACTTTATTTTGTTAATATGTTTGGTTTCGTTCTCTGTCTCCCCCTTCTAGACTGTGAGCCCACTGTTGGGTAGGGACTGTCTCTATATGTTGCCAACTTGGACTTCCCAAGCACTTAGTACAGTGCTCTGCACACAGTAAGTGCTCAATAAATACGATTGATTGATTGATTGATTGGCGGAGCCGCGATTTGAACCCCTGACCTCTGACTCCAAAGCCCGGGCTCTTTCCACTGAGCCACGCTGCTTCCCCTTGAACGCTTTTATTTATTTATTGAGCGCTCTGCCCATTTTTTTTATTGTTATTACAATCATTATTATTACATGATAGTACATTATTACATGTGTTGCCGACTTGTACTTCCCAAGCGCTTAGTACAGTGCTCTGCACACAGTTAGCTTTCAATAAATATGATTGATTGCTTGATCGATTGATTGATTACATATTTACTGTTCTATTCTATTCTATTTCTATTTATTCTGACGGCTTGACACCTGTCCTCATGTTTTGTTTTGCTGTCTGTCTCGCCTTAGAGAAGCAGTGTGGCTCAGTGGAAAGAGCACAGGCTTGGGAGTCAGAGGTCATGGGTTCAAATCCTGACTCCACCACATGTCTGCTCTGTGACCTTGGGCAAGTCACTTAGCTTCTCTGAGCCTCAGTTCCCTCATCTGTAAAATGGGGATGAAGACCGTGCGCCTCACGTGGGACAACTTGATCACCTTGTATCCCCCCCAGTGCTTAGAACAGTGCTTTGCACATAGTAAGCACTTAACAAATACCATTATTATTGTTATTATTACACTGTGAGCCCAACCAGCACTTGGAACAGTGCTTTGCACATAGTAAGCGCTTAACAAATGCCATCATTATTATTATTATTATTAAACTGTGAGCCCAACCAGCACTTAGAACAGTGCTTTGCACATAGTAAGCACTTAACAAATACCATTATTATTATTATTATTATTATTAGACTGTGAGCCCAACCAGCACTTAGAACAGTGCCTTGCACATAGTAAGCGCTTAGTAAATGCCATTATTATTGTTGGGTAGGGACCCCATCTCTATATGTTGCCAACTTGTACTTCTCAAGCGCTTAGTCCAGTGCTATGCACACAGTAAGCGCTCAATAAATACGATTGAATGAATGAATGAATGAATGAATGAATGAATTATCATCATATCTGTTAGACGCTTACTACGTGTCAAGCAATCTTCTAAGCACCAGAGTAGATACATATCAGTTAGGTCGGACACAGTTCCTGGCCCACGTGGGGTTCACTTAGAGAAACAGTGTGGCTCAATGGAAAGAGCCCGGGGTTTGGAGTCAGAGGTCATGGGTTCAAATCCCAGCTCCACCACTTGTCAGCTGTGGAACTTTGGGCAAGTCACTTCACTTCTCTGAGCCTCAGTTACCTCATCTTTAAAATGGGGGTGAAGAGTGTGAGCCCCCCGTGGGACAACCTGATCACCTTGTAACCTCCCCAGCGCTCAGAACAGTGCTTTGCACATAGTAAGCACTTAATAAACATCATTATTATTAGTATTATTACACTTCATTCATTCAATCGTATCTATTGAGCGCTTACTGTGTGCAGAGCACTATACTAAGTGCTTGGGAAGTACAAGTCGGCAACATATAGAGACGGTCCCTACCCAACAACGGTAATAAATATCATTATTAGTAGTATTATTATGAAAGAGGGAGAATGGGTATTGAACGCCCATTTTACATTAAGCAAACCGAGCCCCAGAGAAGTGAATAATAATAATAATTTTATTGGTTAAGTGCTTACTGTGTGCCAGGCACTTCACTAAGCACTGGGGTGAAGACAAGCAAATTGGGATGAACCGAGCCCCTGTCCCACATGGGGCTCACAGTCTCAATCCCCATTTTCCAGATGAGGTAACTGAGGCACCGAGAAGTGAAGGGGCTCGCCCCAGGTCACTCAGCCGACAAGTGGCGAGCCCACGTTAGAACCCGGGTCCCAGGCCCGGGCTCTTTCCACTAGGCCGTGCCGCTTCTCCTGGTGTTTCCCGAGAGCCCGGGTGGGAAGAAAATGCCAGGCCTCCCCTCCAAGAAGCGGATGTGAACCGGAAGGCTCCGTAAAGAGTCAATCAATCAATCAATCAATCGTATTTATTGAGCGCTTACTGTGTGCAGAGCACTGTACTAAGCACTTGGGAAGTCCAAGTTGGCAACATCATCATCATCATCATCAATCGTATTTATTGAGCGCTTACTATGTGCAGAGCACTGTACTAAGCGCTTGGGAAGTACAAATTGGCAACATATAGAGACAGTCCCTACCCAACAGTGGGCTCACGGTCTAAAAGGGGGAGACAGAGAACAAAACCAAACATACTAACAAAATAAAATAAATAGAATAGATATGTACAAATAAAATAAATAAATAAATAGAGTAAAAAATATGTACAAACATATATCCATATATACAGGTGCTGTGGGGAAGGGAAGGAGGTAAGATGGGGGGGATGGAGAGGGGGATGAGGGGGAGAGGAAGGAAGGGGCTCAGTCTGGGAAGGCCTCCTGGCAACATATAGAGACAGTCCCTACCCAACAGTGGGCTCACAGTCTAGAACAAAACCAAACATACTAACAAAATAAAATAAATAGAATAGATCTGTACAAGTAAAATGAATAAATAAATAGTCCTCGGGATGAAAATGGCAGGTGGGCTCGGCTGGCTTGGAGAGGTTGGCCGATTTCTTCGGATGCTCCGCGCCCGGCCGTCTCTGCACTGTCTGCCTGGGAAGCCTGTCCGTCCTCATCTGGATTGACAGGCCGGAGAAGGTGCTGATTCAGCAGCCTGCGCTCTTTCCATCCCAGGATCCCCTTCCCGCATCCACCTAAGTGATTCCAAGGCCGGAGACGAGGCGATGCACTCACTCGCGGCCTGATGGGTTGCGATATTTCTTTCGGTGCCCGAGAGGCGTCGGAGGCCTTCTGGTCCGCGGGGGGTTCCACGCCGACCCCACCCACCCCGCCAGGGGCTCGCAAGGACTACTTACCAGACCTCTACTTATCAATTTCCAGGGGATTGCAACATAATTTATTAGCTAAGTAGCCTCCCTTTTTTTAAAAGGTCATAAATACATATTTAAACAATAATAGAAGTGGAATGGGATCCTGACAAATGATTCATGTAATCTCATTAGCTAATGTACCAAGTACGAGGGCTCGGAGCGTGCCCGGCGCGGTGAAGGCCGGATTCCGGGGACGCCCCGGCCGGGTAGCATAGCGGGCGGGGGGACGCGGGGGTGACCAGGGCCCGGATGAGGGACAGCTAAGGTGGCCTCTGTCCCCCCGGAGCCCCACTGGGGACCCCCATCCCCTGCCTGATATCCGACGCCCTTACGATAAGTATCATAAGCACTTATTGTGTGCCAGGTACTGTACTAAGCGCTGGAAGGGATACAAGAGAAGCAGCGTGGCTCAGTGGAAAGATCACGGGCTTTGGAGTCAGACATCACGCGCTCAAATCCCGGCTCCGCCAATTATCAGCTGTGTGACTTTGGGCAAGTCACTTCACTTCTCTGCGCCTCAGTTACCTCATCTGGAAAATGGGGATTAAGACTGTGAGCCCCCCGTGGCTCAACCCAATCACCTTGTAACCTTCCCAGCGCTTAGAATAGTGCTTTATAATGGCTAATAAATGCCATTATTATCATTATCATTATACAAGCAAATCGGACTGGATGCAGTCTCTGTCCCACATTCATTCCTTCATTCAATCACATTTATTGAGCGGTTACTGTGTGCAGAGCACTGTCCTTAGCGCTTGGGAAGTACAAGTTGGCAACATAGATGTGGGGCTCACAGGCTCAATCCCCATTTTCCAGATGAGGTGACTGAGGCTCAGAGAAGTGAAGTGACTTGCCCGAGGTCACACAGCAGACAAGTGGCGGAGCGGGCACTCGAACCCATGACCGGATTTCCAGGACGGGGCTTTGCCATGCTGCGTCTCACCCTTGGACACACCGAGCAGGCCACTCGAGGCCCTCCGTTTTCGCCTGGCCCTGGCTCTGTGCCCCTGTCCCCAGCGCTTGGAGGGCTCATCCAGGGGGCAACCTGGCTAGCGAGGAGAGGGCTCACCCCTCTCTCATATCCATCATCCCCCCGCGCCCAGGAAACGGGGGCAACAAGCCATCATCAAATTATATTCCTGCCCCCTACCCATCTCCGTTCCCATTATTTAAATTCACGTCTTCCCATTATTTAAATTCATGTCTGTCTCCCCCTCTGATAATAACAACAATGATGGCATTTATTAAGCGCTTACCATGTGCAAAGCGCTGTTCTAAGCGCTGGGGAGGTTACAAGGTGATCAGGTTGTCCCAAGGCGGGGCTCACGGTCTTAATCCCCATTTTCCAGACGAGGTCACTGAGGCCCAGAGAAGTGAAGTGACCTGCCCCAAGTCACACAGCTGACAATTGGCAGAGCAGGGATTTGAACCCGTTACCTGTGACTCCAAAACCCGGGCTCTTTCCATTGAGCCATGCTGCTTCTCTAGTCTGTAAGCTCGTTGTGGGCAGGGAATGGGTCTGTTTATTTTTCTGTTATATTCTCCCAAGCGCTTAGTACATTGCTCTGTACACAGTAAGGGCTAAATAAATGGGATTGAACGAATGAATGAATGCCTCTACACAGCCCGGGTTCATCCTTGCAATCCGTCTCAGGCTCCTCAGACAACGGGCCTCTCCCTCAGAGCCCCCTGTTCCCCGCCATGCTGTTTGGGGGTCAAGGGATGTGGGGGGCGTCCTGTACATCATAAACATTGAAAAGCAGCGTGGTCTAGTAGATAGTGCCTGGCCCTGAGAGTCAGAAGGACCTAGGCTCTAATCCCAGCCCTGCCACTCGTCTGCTGGGTGACTTTGGGCAAGTCGCTTCACTTCTCTGGACTTCAGTTACAACAGCCCGGGCTCTGGAGTCAGAGGTCATGGGTTCAAATTCCGACCCCGCCAGTTGTCAGCTGTGTGACTTTGGGCCAGTCACTTCACTTCTCTGGGCCTCAGTTCCCTCATCTGTAAAATGGGGATGAAGACTGTGAGCCCCCCCGTGGGACAACCTGATCACCTTGTAACCTTCCCAGTGCTTAGAACAGTGCTTTACACATAGTAAGCGCTTAATAAATGCTATCATTATTATTATTATCACCAGTAGTAATAATAATAATAACAATAATAATGATGGTATTTGTTAAGTGTTACTATGCGCCCGGGGGACGGGGTGGGGATGGCCAGAGGAGAGAATCAATCAATCAATCAATCAATCAATCAATCAATCAATCATATTTATTGAGCGCTTAGTGTGTGCAGAGCACTGTACTAAGCGCTTGGGAAGTCCAAGTTGGCAACATATAGAGACAGTCCCTACCCAACAGTGGGCTCTCAGTCTAAAAGGGGGAGACAGAGAACAAAACCAAACATACTAACAAAATAAAATAAATAGAATAGATATGTACAAGTAAAATAAATGAATAAATAGAATAATAAATATGTACAAACATATATAGATATATATAGGTGCTGTGGGAAAGGGAAGGAGGTAAGATGGGGGGGATGGAGAGGGGGATGAGGGGGAGAGGAAGGAAGGGAGTCAGTCTGGGAAGGCCTCCTGGAGGAGGTGAGCTCTCAGTAGGGCCTTGAACGGAGGAAGAGAGCTAGCTTGGTGGATGGGCAGAGGGATTGGGGGCATTCCAGCGATTACTGTGTGCAGAGTACTGTACTAAGCACAGAAGGGTGCTAACTAAGGGGTCTTTCCAATGCTCTCTCTATTCTCCGCCTCCTCTCTCTCCATACCCCCCCCTTCCCTCCCTCCCGCTCATTAAACAAGGACCAGGAATCCGGCAGGCAGGTTCCGGAAGGGCTTCGTTGGCCGTCGAGACGCACTCTAAGCCCAGGAGAGGGTTCCCGGGATGAGAGGAGAGAGAGAGAGAGCGGCCCAGGCACTGCCATATGCGTCCGGCGGCCTGCCAGGTGTTTGCCAATATGCCCGGGCCACCTGGCTCCGCAGCCGGTCCGGGGTGCCAGCTTCAACCTCCGGGCTGCTTCTCAGCTCTTTCCAAAGCTCCCAAGGCACAGCCCCGGAGTGGCATCTTATCCCTCCTCGCCGGCCGCCGGTCGCTTCTGTGCAGCCGCCCGCCCGGGCCTCGTGGTTTCCCCGGCCCGGTCTCCCCCCGGCCTGCTCCCCGGGGGCCCTTTTGTGTCCAGCTGGTCTGGAGAGCCAGGGGAGCGTGATGGAAACCGTTGCCAGCGGGCCTCCACCGGGCACGGTGCCCGATGAGCCCCTAGTCCTGGGGTCTGGGGCATGCAGGGAGTGGGCATCCTGTACATCATAAACATCAAGAAGAAACATGGTCTCTCCCCCTTCTACACTGTGAGCCTACTGTGGGGTAGGGACGGTCTCCATATAATAATAATAATAATAATGACATTTATTAACCGCTTACTATGTGCAAAGCACTGTTCTAAGCGCTGGGGATGTTACAAGGTGATCAGGTTGTCCCACGTGGGGCTCACAGTCTCAATCCCCATTTTACAGATGAGGTAACTGAGGCACAGAGAAGTGAAGTGACTTGCCCAAAGTCACACAGCTGACAATTGGCGGAGCTGGGGTTTGAACCCATGACCTCTGACTCCAAAGCCCGGGCTCTTCTCCACTGAGTCTCGCTGCTTCTCTATATGTTGCCAACTTGGACTTCCCGAGCACTTAGTCACAGTAAGCGCTCAATAAATACGATTGAATGAATGAATGAATGAGTGAATAGAGCCCGGGCCTGGGATCAGAAGGACCAGAGTTCTAATCCCGGCCCTGACACTTGTCTGCTGGGCGACCTTGGTCAGGTCGCTTTACTTCTCTGGACCTCAGTTACCTCATCTATAATAATAATAAGCCCACTGTTGGGTAGGGGCCGTCTCTATATGTTGCCAACTTGGACTTCCCAAGCACTTAGTCACGGTAAGCGCTCAATAAATACGATTGAATGAATGAATAGAGCCCGGGCCTGGGATCAGAAGGACCTGAGTTCTAATCCCGGCCCTGCCACTTGTCTGCTGGGCGACCTTGGTCAGGTCGCTTTACTTCTCTGGACCTCAGTTAGCTCATCTATAATAATAACGAGCCCACTGTTGGGTAGGGACTGTCTCTATATGTTGCCAACTTGGACTTCCCAAGCGCTTAGTACAGTGCTCTGCACACAGTAAGTGCTCAATAAATACGATTGAATGAATAATAAAGATATTTGTTAAGCGCTTACAATGAGAAGCAGCGTGGCTCAGTGGAAAGAGCCCGGGCTTTGGAGTCAGAGGTCATGGGTTCAAATCCCGGCTCTGCCACTTGTCAGTTGTGTGGCTTTGGGCAGGTCATTTAACTTCTCTGGGCTTCAGTTACCTCATCTGTAAAATGGGGATTAAGACTGTGAGACCCAAATGGGAGAACTTGATTACCTTTTATTCCACCCAGCACTTAGAACAGTGCTTTGCACATACTAAGCGCTTAACAAATACCACCATTAGTATTATTGTGGGCCTGGGGAGTATCAGAGGTGCTCAACTGTCAGCCTCAAGCCTGACCCCAGGCAACCCCTGGGAGGTTGCTCTGGCCTTTGACCTTTATTTTTTGTAATGGTATTCTTTAAGCGCTTAGTAAGTGCCAGGCATTGTACTAGGCGCTCAGGTAGGTACAAGTGAAACAGGTTAGACACAGTCTACGTCATCATCATCATCATCAATTGTATTTATTGAGCGCTTACTATGTGCAGAGCACTGTACTAAGTGCTTGGGAAGTACAAATTGGCAACATATAGAGACAGTCCCTACCCAACAGTGGGCTCACAGTCTAAAACATGTAGACAGGTGGCACATAGTAAGCTCTTAAATACCACTATCATTATTATTATTATTACTTTAAGGGTCGGAAACCTGTGAAGGAAGAGGCAGGAATTGGGTACAATGATGATAATGATGATGGTATTTATTAAGTGCTTACTATGTGCAAAGCACTGTTCTAAGTGCTGGGGAGGTTACAGGGTGATCAGGTTGTCCCACATATGGATCACAGTCTTAATCCCCATTCTACAGTTGAGGGAACTGAGGCACAGAGAAGTGAAGTGACTTGTCCAGGGTCATACAGTGGACAAGTGGCGGAGCCAGGATTTGAACTCAGCTCCTTCTGGCCCCCAGGTCTGGGCTCTATCCAATAGGACATGCTGCTTCTCTTTCAGCTGAACCGATGGGTGGGCTACTTTAAGTCTGATTTTTCCAAGCCAACTTTCAGTGCCCCTTTTTTAAGGAATATAGGTCGAGATTTCTCTCTGATGGCCTGGACCATAGTTCGGATTTAACTTCAGTCATTCATTCATTCAATCGTATTTATTGAGCACTTTCTGTGTGAAGAGCACCGTACTAAGCGCTTGGGAAGTCCAAGTTGGGGAAGTACAAGTACAACAAGTTCTGTTGTAACTTACAACAGAAACCGTCCGTGTCCATTGTCAGCAGTCAGTGGTATTTGTCGAGTGCCTCCCGAGCCCTGGTTCTGGGAACAGCACGCACAGGAAGTCACGGGGTCTGGGTTCTAATCTCGCCTCTGCCACTTGCCTAATGGGTGACCTGGGATGCAATTCACTTCACTTCTCTGGGTTTCCATTTCCTCACTTGTAAAATAGGACTTAAACACCCGTTCTCCTTCTTCCTTAGACTGGGGGCCTTACGTGCAACAACTATTACGTCCCACTTGATTATCTGTGTTCATTCATTCATTCAGTCGTATTTATTGAACGCTTACTGTGTGCAGAGCACTGTACTAAGCTCTTGGAATATACAATTTAGCAATAAGGAGGTACAATCCCTGCCCACAGCGGGCTTACAGTCTAGAAGACTGTATTTCGTACAGTGTTGGGGACAGAGTAAGTACTTAATCAGTACTACTGCCATTATTATCACACATCCCCCTGACACACATTATTATTACTCATATTACACATTATTACACATTAGAGAAGCAGCATGGCTCAGTGGAAAGAGCACAGGCTTTGGAGCCAGAGGTCAGGGGTTCAAATTCCGACTCCACCAATTGTCAGCTGTGTGACTTTTGGCAAGTCACTTCACTTCTCTGGGCCTCAGTTACCTCATCTGTGAAATGGGGATGAAGACTGTGAGCTCCCCAGGGGACAACCTGATCACCTTGTAACCTCCCCAGCGCTTAGAACAGTGCTTTGCACATAGAAAGCGCTTAATCATCATCATCAACCTGATCACCTTGTAACCTCCCCAGCGCTTAGAACAGTGTTTGCACATAGTAGGTGCTTAATAATTGCCATCGTTATTATTATTATTGTTGTCCCCTTTTGTTTTTGTGCTGCTGTTTTTTATGGTATTAAGCGCTCACTATGTGCCAGGCACTGTACTAAGCGCTGGGGTAGATATGAGTGAATCAGGTTGGACACAGTCCGTGTCCCCTATGGGGCTCACAGTCTTAATTCCCATTTGATAGATGAGGTAACTGAAGCCCAGAGGAGTGAAGTGACTTGCTCAAGGTTGTGGCGGAGCAGAGATTAGAATCCCGGTCTTTTTGATTTCCCCAGCCTGTGCTCCGTCCACTAAGCCACATTGCCTAGGACCTCATGCTCTAAACGGGGAGACAGACCAACTTTCTTGACCAGTAGTGGGGAGTGGGAGGAACACAGACCAAACAGGTATTAAATTGAATACGTTGGGATGAAGTGAATCAGAAAAACAAGTGAGTTCTATGATGTGGATGTCCTGGTGAATATTTTCAAGAACTGTTGACCTGAGATCTCGTCTGCCTCGCCGCTGACCTCTCACTCAGGTCCTGCTTCTGGCTTGGAATGCCCTCCCTCTTCATATCCGTCAGACTAATGACTCTCCCCACCTTCAGGGCCTTACTGAAGGCCCATATGACTGAATGAGTGAATGAATTTATTCCTCTATTTTACTTGTACATATTTATTATTCTATTTATTTTGTTAGTGATGTGCATCTAGCTTTATTTCTATTTATTCTGATGACCCCAGTCCACATGTTTTGTTTTGTTGTCTGTCTCTCCCTTCTAGACTGTGAGCCCGTTGTTGGGTAGGGACCGTCTCTATATGTTGCCAACTTGGACTTCCCAAGTGCTTAGTACAGTGCTCTGCACACAGTAAGTGCTCAATAAATATGATTGAATGAATGAATGAAGAGGCCTTCCCTGACTAAACTCTCCTCTTCTCCCCCGTCTTCTGCGTCATCCTGACTTGCTCCCTTTAGTCATCCCCGCTCCCAGCCCTACAGCACTTATAATAGTAGTAATGGCATTTATTAAGCGCTTACTATGTGCAAAGCGCTGTTCTAAGCGCAGGGGAGGTTACAAGGTGATCAGGTTGTCCCTCGGGGGGCTCACAGTCTTAATCCCCATTTTACAGATGTACAGATGAGGTAACTGAGGCCCAGAGAAGTGAAGTGACTTGCCCAAAGTCACACAGCTGACAAGTGGCGGAGCTGGGATTTGAACCCATGACCTCTGACTCCAAAGCCCAGGCCATGGTACATATCTGAAATTTTATTTCTTTGTATCAATATCTGCCTCCCCCTCTAGATAGTAAGATCATCATGGGCAGGTAATGTATCTGTTATACTCCCTCAAGCACTTGGTATAGTGCTCTGCATGGTAAGCGCTCAATAAATACAATTGGCTGTTTAGTACAGTGCTTTGGCACTTAGCGCTTAATAAATACCAAAATTATTTTTCTTCATAATTTGTTAACATATTATATAATACATATAATATTTCATATTTGTTAAGCGCTTACTATGTCCCAGGCACTGTACTGGGGTAAATGCAAGCTAATCAGGTTGGACGCAGAAGTGGCGGACCTGGGATTAGTTTCCAGGTTCTTCTGATTCCTAGGTCCATGCTCTATTCACTAGACCACGTGGCTTCTCTTAATTATAATAAGAAAAATATCGTAGAAGCTCTTCTACCCAATAAAATCAATAATATTTCTTTTTTTTCAAAGAGGAGAAACTGTGGTTCGCTTGGCATTAACCATATGAGGGAAAAGCAGTGTGGCCTAGTGAAAAGAGCTTCAGCCTGGGAGGCCCAGGCCCGCCTCTGCCACTTGACTGCTGGGTGACCTTGGGCAATTCACTCAGCTTCTCTGGTCCTCAGTTTCCTCATCTGTATAATGGAGGTTGAAAACCTGTTTTCCCTCCTGCTTAGACTGTGATCCTTAAGTGGGACAAGGGTCCTTGGCCAACCTGATTATCTCGTCTCTGCGCTGGTGCTGAGTTCGGTGCTCGGCACAGAGTAAGCGCTTACCAAATGCCGCAGTTATTACCGTCATTACGATTTTATCCGCCGAAGGATCTCTGGCATCGGGAGATCAAGGAAGCAAAGGCTGAATCCTGGCTGCCAGGACTGATAGGATTTCAATCATCCCCTTGGATTCAGATTAAGAAGAAGAGAGTGTGGGTCTACCAACTAGAGCGATGAACCCATTCCAATTTACGGTCTCTTTGCCAGTTTCCCTCTCCTCTCCTCGCCGTCTGTTGCATTTTACTCTCTCTTCTGCCATCCCTATACACAATCACATCTTCCCCCTGCAATTTATCTTTCCGCTCCTTGTCTCTCTTACTTTTAACCCATCCTGTCTGGCCAACAGAATAGACCAGAACAGGTAGTGCCAAAGTCGCCTCCAGCGTGTGGAATAACACAGTTCCCTTTGTAACTCTGTTACGGAGTACTCGCCCAAGCACTTAGTACTGGCCCCCGCAGACAGTCGGTGCCCAATAAATACGACTGATCGATTGATTGACCGGGCTTCACCAGTTTGGGAAAAATGGGATTTGTCCAGGGTCTCAGAGCAGCCTGCTACATGGCGACGGGAAGCTGCTTTCAGGCAGGAGAGCAGCAGGATGTTATTCCGTGAGGATCGGTTCCTCTTCCGATCCCTCTTCCGAGGAGTTTTCCATATCGAACCATGGTTAAGTAGGGGCTCCGGCTTCCCACGTCTTACCCTAGGACCCTTTTAGATATCAATCATACTCCATTAATTGAAAGGATTTGGTCTAATCTCATAAAGAAACAGGCAAACTCTTGGCTTTTCTCTAAAGTACAAATATATCACTCATGTCATCCATTACTGTGCTATAATTATGGTAAGTGAAGGGCCGGAGAATCGATAGAGTAATTCATCAATGCATCCCGGCTCTGCCCGGCGGACGCCCCGCGTCCCGCTGACATTGCCGGGCGATGGGGAGGGACCGAGAAGGGTCGAGGCGCGGCCGCGATCCGTTTCGGCCGACTGACCCCCGCCGCCGGGGGGCTTGAAGGGGCGCATTTCTGTCGCGGGCGTAACGAATGGCTCCTCCTGACGGGATGGTATCCGCAGGCAGGCACTTTCCGGGAATGGGTTCCCAGTGGGTGAGACGTAACGGGGGTGTGGCAGGGTTTCACTCCGGCCGCCCACGTTTAAGACCTCCTGATGCCCCGTCGTTTCGTCTCTACTCCCGGAGAGCACTTGGGCCTGGACGGGACGGAGCCACCGGGCATCAATCACCCCCAGGGGCGGGAGTGACCTCTGAGGTTCACTGAGAGGACCGAGGTGTGACTCAGAAAATATAAACTTTCCTCCTGGAGGCACGCTTCGAACATCACACCCCTTCTAGTGACTCGAAATCAGGTTGCCTTTAATCCAGATTCCGCTTCTTTTTTCTTAATCGTCATTCTTAGGGTCACCCTCCAGAAGGATAGATGACCATTTGCGGCGGGTAGGGCGATCGATTCCCCCGCTCCTCGCCGCACCTCTCGTTCATTTCCTTCCGCGCTCTGCCCCCGCTGCCCCTCAACGTTAACCAGCCTTCGCGGACCCGACGATTCCAGCGGAATCGAGGCTAACCCCGAGGGCTCCCGGGGAGCAAGCAGAAAGCCGGCAGCGGCTCTGACATTCCAGCCAGGACGCCCAGCCTCCTCTGACCAGAGCTTGGCTCGGAGGCGGGGAGGGAGAAAGGGAGAACAGAGTTCAGCGCCACAGCTGCGAGCCACAGCCCAAGTTTCTCTGCAAACCCAAATAGAAACTGTCGCCCCGCTGGAACGAAGCCGCTCATGGAACCGGCGGATTTAAAAAAAGAAATTCTATTTAGGAACGCTGCTTTTTTTTTTTTTTGTAATTCTCCCCGGATGGAATTCCTTGACCAAAGGCAGGTCTGGCCTGCTTCAGAGTTCCGGCTCCAGTTTCCGTGGCCTCATTAAACATTAATGACCAAGGAGAGCGGGCGGGACGGAATCTCCATTCGGTGGGACTCGTCCAGGAACCCAAGGCCCCGTGTCCACGGCCCGGGTGGGTTGGATTGGGAGGGTGGTCGGGTCCACGGGGTTTCCCGGCCTCGCGTCGTAGGACGGCGGGGGAGAGTCCAGTTTAAGGGTTAAAGGAGCCCGAGAGGCCGGCACCCGCCTCGATGGACATGAAGGCCGAGGCCTTCGGAACTGGAACCCGGGGCCGGATCTGTCGAGCGCCCCGCCACCGGCCCAACGGCCGGTGGTGTTTAATTTGGACTCCCCTTAGCCGTCAGTCTGGCTCCATCGTGTCAGGGAGTCCTGAGAGCCTGCCAAACCTATTCTCAAAATGGTTTCCAAGTCGTAAGATGGCCGCCAGGCTCAGCTCCCACCAAACAGGGCCAACGCGGAGACCGGGCGCGTGAAATCGGCGGGGCGGGATGGCGGGGGTCCACCGGCACGCCTGGCACTTACGGCCTCCCTCTCTCCCACCCCTCTCCCACCCCCCTCAGAGCGGGGAAGATGTCCGACCCGGCACCGGGCCCGGTTAGAGGGTTTTTAGCGTCGCCCGTAGATCCGAGTCATTAGCCGAGTTCCACTTGTGCGACAGAACTTGGCAGCGAGCTCCCGGGAAGAAGAAAGAAGGTGAAATGGCTAGAGAGAAATCACGGGGGGAGATTTCCCTCCCTTGGTCCGAAATGCCCCCGCCCGCTCCCCTCCCCCTCCGCTCCGCTCCGATTCGGACCACGGAACGCCGGCCCCGGCTCCCGGACAGCATGCTGGGCGGCGTCCCGGGAACGGGTACCCGCTTTTCCAGACAACAGGTTTTGGGATTTATTTTATTTTTTTATTTTTTTTTTTTTTGCCTGTGTTTACTTAAGTTTACAGCAATTGGTTTCTGGCAGTTGTGCTACTTAGCAGATTGAAATAAAATCATAAGGGTGAATTAAAACACACTGCTGTTAGCGCTGATTAGAATTTTAGCTTGGTGTAAATACCGGATGCAGTGTCCAACTTTTCAGGCTCTTGGCACGCGTCTCACTAGGGATCTCGAGGCTGCACGGGAGACAGAGTGTGTGCGTATGTACGGACTTGGAGCCTTTTTATTTTCTTGGATAGGTGGAAGCGATGCGCTTCCGCGGGGTGCGAGATGTGTGTCTCGGCTTGCGGGGGTCCCTGAAAGAAGCGCGGGGGGAATTAGATAATAAAGCAAAATAGAATGACCCTTAAAAAGCATGGAGCCTCCTCGTCTCAGAACCGGATTTTTGCGGATGCCCATGAGATCCCAGCGAAACGCTCACCTACCCGTCCAGAGCCACCAGCATCAATCGCACCTGTGGGACGGAGATACGCCGGGAGCTGGGAAAAAAAACCCCGCTCCTGGCTCGTAATTCCGTTCGTTTAAAGAGTGCCCTGTCCAGACATGCCTTCTCTCTTGTCTTTCTCTTTCTCTTTTCTTCTGGACAGGGTGCCCTTTCTGTGGGCAAGCCATCCAAACCGGCCCCCCTTTAAAGCCAAAACACATCAAGGGAGAGAAACAGAGGCCGTATTCAGACGTCTACGCCGTGGAGACTCTTGGCTTAAACGTTAGTCGGCCTCCCGAAAAGCCGCTTCCTTGGTTTTCCGAACATTGAGGGAGCCCGAAGAGCCGGGGGGAGTCCGTTTCAGGACGGCCCAGTGCCAGGGGATTCATTCAATCGTGTTTGTTGAGCGCTTACTGTGTGCAGAGCACTGTACTAAGCGCTTGAGCACTGTATAAAGGGATCTGCGCGGGGGTTAATCGGGGAAGGCGGTCAACATCTTCTTGTCTCGCCTCTCTGGTCCTCATAACCGTGGTATTTACCGAGCGCTTACTAGGTGTCGTGGGCTGGCCGGGTAGATCTAACCGCTTGCCACCCTGTCCCACAAGGGATTCACGGACTTGCAGGGAGGGTGAACGGGCGAGGAAATCAGTCCATCAACCAGTGGTACTTATTGGGCACTGACTGTGTACGTGTAGCGCTGTGCTAGCCGCTTGGGAGAGTACAATATAACAGAGTTATAACAGAGTTATAACAGGGCCTGTATAATAGGGCCTGTTATAACAGGCCCTACTGAGAGCTCACCTCCTCCAGGAGGCCTTCCCAGACTGAGCCCCTTCCTTCCTCTCCCCCTCGTCCTCCTCTCCACCCCCCCATCTTACCTCCTTCCCTTCCCCACAGCACCTGTATATATGTATATATGTTTGTACATATTTGTTACTCTATTTATTTATTTTACTTGTACATATCTATTCTATTTACTTTATTTTGTTAGTATGTTTGATTTTGTTCTCTGTCTCCCCCTTTTAGACCGTGAGCCCACTGTTGGGTAGGGACTGTCTCTATATGTTGCCAACTTGTACTTCCCAAGCGCTTAGTACAGTGCTCTGCACACAGTAAGCGCTCAATAAATACGACTGACGATGAGGATGGTGAGTTCCGTGCCCACACCGAGCTCACAGTCTTAATCCCCATTTTACAGACGGGGTAACTGAGGCCCAAAAAAGTGAAGTGATTTGCCCAAGGTCACGCAGCTGAGGCAGAGAGCAGTAAATGAATTTTTCCAGGGCAGCGGGGCAGTGGCAGAGCCGAAATCCAAGGCCCCTGCCCTCCTCGCTAGGCCCTACTGTGGTTGTATTTTTCCAAGCGCTTAATGCAGCGCCTTACGTTGGAGGGCACTCTGTGAGCGCCTCCACTAACGCACCCCTCGGTTCCAACGAGCCGGAAATATCCCCGGTCCCGCCTGGGATTCCAGGTCCAATAAATACGATTGATGATGATGATGATGATGATGGGACGGCCGCGGCTTTTCCACGCACGGACCCCCGGGTTGCCCTTCGTCTTCAGCCGAGACGCTTGAAAATCACGTCGGGTGCCGGTGCCACTCCCGTGTTCGCATCCCCAGAAGCCAACGCGGCCGCCCGATACCCCAAACGTTAAATCGGTAGAACGAGGAATTGTGGACAGCGATGGTCTCTGAACTCTGAACTCTTCAATGTGAAAAAAATCAATCAATCAATCAATCAATCGTATTTACTGAGCGCTTACTGTGTGCAGAGCACTGTACTAAGTGCTTGGGAAGTTCAAGTTGGCAACATATAGAGACGGCCCCTACCCAACAGTGGGCTCACAGTCTAGAAAAGATCAAACTATGGAGTGCTGGTAGATTGCAGTTGGGGCTTTTAGAGGTCAGTCAAGCAAGCGTGTGTTAGATCGGTCGATCAGTCCATCAGTTGGTATTGATTGAGCGCTTACTAGGTGCAGAGCACTGTACGAAGCACTTGGGAGAGTATGCTACAACAGAATTAGCGTGGCTCAGTGGAAAGAGCCCGGGCTTTGGAGTCAGAGGTCATGGGTTCGAATCCCGGCTCCGCCACATGTCTGCTGTGTGACCTTGGGCAAGTCACTTCACTTCTCTGAGCCTCAGTTCCCTCATCTGTAAAATGGGGATGAAGGCTGTGAGCCCCACGGGGGACAACCTGATCACTTTGTAGCCCCCCCCCCCCAGCACTTAGAACAGTGCTTTGCACATAGTAAGCGCTTAACAAATGCCAACATTATTATTATTATTATTAATTAGCTGACACGTTCCTTGCCAGTAACGAGCTTATAGTAGAGATGGGAACTGGATCATAACTGGCCTGATACACATCTTCTGCGTGTTAATAATAAGGATAATAACAGTACTTGTTAGGTGCTTCCTATGTGCCAAGCACTGTTCTAAGCACTGGGGTAGATACAAGTTAATCAGGTTGGATACAGTCCCTGTCCCACATGGGACTCACACTCTTAATCCCCATTTTACAGATGAGGTAACTGAGCCCAGAGAAGTTGAGAAGTAGCGTGGCTTAGTGGAAAGAGCCCGGGCTTGGGAGTCAGAAGTCATGGGTTCTAATCCCATCTCCGCCACTTGTCTGCTGGGTGACCCTGAAGAAGCCACTTAACTTCTTTGGGCCTCAGTTACCTCATCTGTAAAATGGGGATTAAGACTGTGAGCCCCACATGGGACAACCTGATCACCTTGTATTCCCCCCCAGCGCTTAGAACAGCGCTTTGCACATTGCAAGCACTTAATAAATGCCATCATTATTATTATTATTATTATTATTATTATTATTCTCTGAGCTTCAGTTACCTCATCTGTAAAATGGGGAGTAAAACTGTAAGCTCTATGTGAGACAACCTGCATACCTTGTATCTGCTCCAGCGCTGAGAACAGTGCTTGGCACATTGTAAGTGCTTAACAAATGCCATTATTATTATTATTATTATTATTATTATTATTATTATTATTATTCTCTGAGCTTCAGTTACCTCATCTGTAAAATGGGGAGTAAGACTGTAAGCCCTATGTGAGACAACTTGCATACCTCGTATCTGCCCCAGCGCTGAGAACAGTGCTTGGCACATAGTAAGCGCTTAACAAATACCATCATTATTATTATTATTATTAAGTGACTTGCCCAAGGTCAAACAGCAGACATGGAACAGAGCTGGGTTTAGAACCCAGGTCCTTGTGACTCTCAGGCCTGTGTTCTAGCCACTAAAACACGCTGCTTCCTAGGTCACTTGTACTTCCCAAGTGCTTAGTACAGTGCTCTGCACAGAGTAAGCGCTCAATAAATACGATTGATGATGATGATGATTGAATGAATAAATGAATACATGTATATATGTTTGTACATATTTATTCTATTTATTTTATTTTGTTAATATGTTTTGTTTTGTTGTCTGTCTCCCCCTTCTAGACTGTGAGCCCGCTGTTGGGTAGGGACCGTCTCTAGATGTTGCCAACTTGGACTTCCCAAGTGCTTAATAAAGTGCTCTGCGCACAGTAAGCGCTCAATAAATGTGATTGAATGAATGAATGAATGAAATGCCACATATACCACATACATACATATGTATATATCTGGAATTCATTTATATTAATGCGTGTCTCCCCCTCTGGACTGTGAACTCACTGTGGGCAGGGAGTGCGTCGGTTTGTTGTTATGTTGTTCTCTCCCAATCTCTTAGTACAATCAGTCAATCAATCGTATTTATTGAGCGCTTACTGCGTGCAGAGCACTGGACTAAGCGCTTGGGAAGTCCAAGTTGGCAACATATAGAGACGGTCCCTACCCAACAGCGGGCTCACAGTCTAGAAGTGCTCGGCCCACAGTAAGCACTCGAGAAATACGACTGAATCAATCAATCAATCGTATTTATTGAGCGCTTACCGCGTGCAGAGCAGTGGACTAAGCGCTTGGGAAGTCCAAGTTGGCAACATATAGAGACAGTCCCTACCCAACAGTGGGCTCACAGTTGAGAAGTGCTCGGCCCACAGTAAGCACTCGAGAAATAAGACTGAATCAATCAATCAATCGTATTTATTGAGCGCTTACTGCGTGCAGAGCACTGGACTAAGCGCTTGGGAAGTCCAAGTTGACAACATACAGAGACAGTCCGTACCCAACAGCGGGCTCACAGTCTAGAAGTGCTCGGCCCACAGTAAGCACTCGAGAAATACGACTGAATCAATCAATCAATCGTATTTATTGAGCGCTTACTGCGTGCAGAGCACTGGACTAAGCGCTTGGGAAGTCCAAGTTGGCAACATAGAGAGACGGTCCCTACCCAACAGCGGGCTCACAGTCTAGAAGTGCTCGGCCCACAGTAAGCACTCGAGAAATATGACTGAATCAATCAATCAATCGTATTTATTGAGCACTTACCGCGTGCAGAGCACTGGACTAAGCGCTTGGGAAGTCCAAGTTGGCAACAGATAGAGACGGTCCCTACCCAACAGCGGGCTCACAGTCTAGAAGTGCTCGGCCCACAGTAAGCACTCGAGAAATACGACTGAATGAATGAAGTGTTTGAAGAGGATGTGGTATATACGCGTGCCAGAGTAAGCAACACGCTCTTGACTGAAAAATCTGGTTCGGAACTCGGGCCCTGGTTGCGTCTACGGCCCGGACGGTCTCCACGGGGCCGGGGCCTCCATCTTCCATAGGGTATTGTGTCCGGCCATACGTCCTATACGGGAGCGTTCCGCAGCGGGCAACCCCAACAGCTGTCAGTGCTTTTTCGAGTTCGTTTAATCCCCGTGCCAAGTCGGTTTACAGAATCTGTTTTGTTGATGACTGCTACGATAATAATTGTGGTGTTTTGCGGCTTGGCAAAACCCCGGGTTGTCCTCTGAGGCGCGTTGCCAGCGCCTTTGAAGGGGTTGAGGTGGATCCCATGCCAAAATGAGTCACCGCTCCGGGTTTTGTTCCGCCGGAGCCGGAGACGATTTCTCTCTCCTTTCTGGGGCCGTGCCCCCCTCGACACCCTCCGTCCTCCGCCCCGTGGTTGCTTGGACGACGGTTGGACCTCTCTTGATGGCGACGGCGTTTGTCAGGCGCTTACTGTGTGCGGAGCGCTGAGAGGGAGCCAAGGGGATCAGGTTGTCCCACGTGGGGCTCGCGGTCTTCATCCCCGTTTTACAGATGAGGGAACTGAGGCAGAGAGGATAATAATGATAATGATGGCATTTGTTAAGTGCTTACTATGTGCGAAACACTGTTCTAAGCGCTGAGAGGGATCCAAGGTGATCAGGTTGTCCCACGTGGGGCTGACAGTCTTCATCCCCATTTTACAGATGAGGTAGCTGAGGCAGAGAGGATAGTAATGATAATGATGGCATTTGTTAAGCACTTACTATGTGCAAAGCACTGTTCTAAGTGCTGGGGAGGTTACAAGGTGATCAGGTTGTCCCACATGGGGCTCGCAGTCTTCATCCCCATTTTACAAACGAGGGAACAGAGGCAGAGAGAATAATAATGATAATGATGGCATTTGTTAAGTGCTTACTATGTGCGAAACACTGTTCTAAGCGCTGAGAGGGATCCAAGGTGATCAGGTTGTCCCACATGGGGCTGACAGTCTTCATCCCCATTTTACAGATGAGGTAACTGAGGCACGGAGAATAATAATAATGATAATGATGGCATTTATTAAGCGCTTACTATGTGCAAAGCACAGTTCTAAGCACTGGGGAGGTTACAAGGTGATCAGGTTGTCCCACGTGGGACTGACAGTCTTCATCCCCATTTTACAGATGAGGTAGCTGAGGCAGAGAGGATAATAATGATAATGATGGCATTTGTTAAGCGCTTACTATGTGCAAAGCACTGTTCCAAGTGCTGAGAGGGATACAAGGTGATCAGGTTGTCCCACGTGGGGCTGACAGTCTTCATCCCCATTTTACAGATGAGGTAACTGAGGCAGATAGAATAATAATGATAATGATGGCATTTATTAAGCGCTTACTATGTACAAAGCACTGTTCTAAGCGCGGGGGAGGTTACAAGGTGATGAGGTTGTCCCACAGGGGGCTCACAGTCTTAATCCCCATTTTACTTTACAGATGAGGGAACTGAGGCCCAGAGAAGTGAAGTGACTTGTCCAAAGTCACACAGCTGACAGTTGGCGGAGCCGGAATTTGAACCCATGACCTCTGACTCCGAAGCCCAGGCTCTTTCCACTAAGCCAGGCTGCTGTTCAGAGAAGTGAAGTGACTTGCCCAAAGTCACCCAGCTGACAAGCGGCGGAGCAGGATTAGAACCCAGGACCTCTGGCTCCCAAGCCCGGGCTCTTTCCACTGAGCCACGCTGCTTCTCAACTTCTTCCTCTAGGACTCCGGGTGAGGTCTGAGGCGGTGTTCGACCCGACAGCCCCGGATGTACTTAGTGCTTGGGAGAGGACAATAAAACAATATAATAATAATAATAATAATAATAATAATAATAATGACATTTGTTAAGCGCTTACTATGTGCAGAGCACTGTTCTAAGCGCTGGTAAGAGAAGCAGCGTAGCTTAGTGGAAAGATCCCGGGCTTGGGAGTCAGAGGTCATGGGTTCTAATCCCGGATCCGCCTACTGTCAGCTGTATGACTTTGGGCAAGTCGCTTAACTTCTCTGTGCCTCAGTTACCTCATCTGTAAAATGGGGGTTAAGACTGTGAGCCCCATGTGGGACAACCTGATTACCTTGTATCTACCCCAGTGCTTAGGACAGTGCTTGGCACATAGTAAACGCTTAACCAATACCAACATTATATAACAAACACATTCCCTGCCCACGAGCTTACATTCAGCCACTCAGTTGATTGTATTTATTGAGCGCCTACCGCGTGCGAGCACTGAACTAAGCACTCGGGAGAGGACACTATAACAGACACATTCCCTGCCCACAGCGAGATTGCAGTCAGCCTATCGTATTTATTGAGTGCTTCCTGTGTGCAGAGCACTGTACTGAGCACTTGGGAGAGTACAATAGAACAACATAAACAGACACATTCCCTTCCCACAGCGAGCTTTCAGTCAGTTGATCATATTTATTGAGTGCTTCCTGTGTGCAGAGCACTGTACTGAGCGTGAGCTTTCAGTCAGTCGATCATATTTATTGAGCGCTTACTGTGTGCTGAGCACTGTACTGAGCACTTGGGAGAGTACACTAGAACAATATAAACAGACACATTCCCTGCCCGCAGCAAGCTTTCAGTCAGTCGATCATATTTATTGAGTGCTTCCTGTGTGCAGAGCACTGTACTGAGCACTTAGGAGAGTACAATAGATCAATATAAACGGACACATTCCCTGCCCACAGCGAACTTTCAGTCAGTCGATCATATTTATTGAGCGCTTACTGTGTACTGAGCACTTGGGAGAGTACAATAGAACAATATAAACAGACACATTCCCTGCCCACAGCGAGCTTTCAGTCAGTTGATCATACTTATTGAGCGCTTCCTGTGTGCAGAGCACTGTACTGAGCGCTTGGGAGAGTACAATAGAACAATATAAACAGACACATTCCCTGCCCACAGAGAACTTTCAGTCAGTCGATCATATTTATTGAGCGCTTACTGTGTACTGAGCACTTGGGAGAGTACAATAGAACAATATAAACAGACACATTCCCTGCCCACAGTGAGCTTTCAGTCAGTGGATCGTATTTATTGAGGGCTTCCTGTGTGCTGAGCACTGTACTGAGCACTTGGGAGAGTACAATAGAACAATATAAACGGACACATTCCCTGCCCACAGCGAACTTTCAGTCAGTCGATCATATTTATTGAGCGCTTACTGTGTACTGAGCACTTGGGAGAGTACAATAGAACAATATAAACAGACACATTCCCTGCCCGCAGCAAGCTTTCAGTCAGTCGATCATATTTATTGAGTGCTTCCTGTGTGCAGAGCACTGTACTGAGCACTTAGGAGAGTACAATAGATCAATATAAACGGACACATTCCCTGCCCACAGCGAACTTTCAGTCAGTCGATCATATTTATTGAGCGCTTACTGTGTACTGAGCACTTGGGAGAGTACAATAGAACAATATAAACAGACACATTCCCTGCCCACAGCGAGCTTTCAG
This sequence comes from Tachyglossus aculeatus, assembly GCF_015852505.1. Taxonomy (NCBI): domain Eukaryota; kingdom Metazoa; phylum Chordata; class Mammalia; order Monotremata; family Tachyglossidae; genus Tachyglossus; species Tachyglossus aculeatus. The sequence continues at coordinate 1,817,658 of NC_052075.1, forward strand.
TCAGTTGATCATACTTATTGAGCGCTTCCTGTGTGCAGAGCACTGTACTGAGCGCTTGGGAGAGTACAATAGAACAATATAAACAGACACATTCCCTGCCCACAGAGAACTTTCAGTCAGTCGATCATATTTATTGAGCGCTTACTGTGTACTGAGCACTTGGGAGAGTACAATAGAACAATATAAACAGACACATTCCCTGCCCACAGTGAGCTTTCAGTCAGTGGATCGTATTTATTGAGGGCTTCCTGTGTGCTGAGCACTGTACTGAGCACTTGGGAGAGTACAATAGAACAATATAAACGGACACATTCCCTGCCCACAGCGAACTTTCAGTCAGTCGATCATATTTATTGAGCGCTTACTGTGTACTGAGCACTTGGGAGAGTACAATAGAACAATATAAACAGACACATTCCCTGCCCACAGAGAGCTTTCAGTCAGTCGATCATATTTATTGAGCGCTTACTGTGTACTGAGCACTTGGGAGAGTACAATAGAACAATATAAACAGATACATTCCCTGCCCACAGTGAGCTTTCAGTCAGTGGATCGTATTTATTGAGGGCTTCCTGTGTGCTGAGCACTGTACTGAGCACTTGGAAGAGTACAATAGAACAATATAAACAGACACATTCCCTACCCACAACGAGCTTACAGTCTAGCGGGGAGACAGGCATTGATAGAAAGATATAAATGACAGGAAACGCTGAGCTCCCCTCTCAGGGTTGCACCTGGAGAGTTTCCAATCAATCAATCAGTCAATCAGTCATATTGATTGAGCACTTCCTGTGTGCTGAGCACTGTACTGAGCACTTGGGAGAGTACAATGGAACAATATAAACAGACACATTCCCTACCCACAACGAGCTTACAGTCTAGCGGGGAGACAGACATCGATAGAAAGATATAAATTACAGGAAACGCTGAGCTCCCCTCTCAGGGTTGCACCTGGAGAGTTTCCAATCAATCAATCAGTCAATCAATCGTACTGATTGAGCGCTTCCTGTGTGCTGAGCACTGTACTAAGCGCTTGGGAAGTACAAGTTGGCAACATATAGAGACGGTCGTCCACCAGCCTCGACTGCGGGAGGTTGAGTCAAGCAGAGGCCTGTCCGGTCCATTCCTAGTTTGGGCAGTGGCTAGTGAGCGGAAGACCAACGGCTACAAGACAAAACTTCCGCATGCTCGGCAGCAGCGGCACGGGAAAGAGTCGAGGGCGGAGACTCATCATCATCATCATCAATCGTATTTATTGAGCGCTTACTGTGTGCAGAGCACTGTACTAAGCGCTTGGGAAGTACAAGTTGGCAGCATATAGAGACAGTCCCTACCCAACGTGGGCTCACAGTCTAAAAGACTCATTTACTGCGTGGATGGTGGCTATGGTAAACCACTGGCATAATTCCGCCAAGAAAACTCTATTCATTCATTCAGTCATATTTATTGAGCGCTTACTGTGTGCAGAGCACTGGGAAGTCCACATTGGCGACATATAGAGCCGGTCCCTACCCAACAGCGGGCTCACAGTCTAGAAGGGGGAGACAGACGACAAAACAAAGCATATTAACAAAATACAATAAATAGAATAAATATGTACGAGTAAAATAAATAGAGTAGTAAATCCGTACAAACATATATACATCTATACAGGTGCTGTGGGGAGGGGAAGGAGTAAATATTTATTTATTTTATTTGTACATATCCATTCTATTTATTTTATTTTGTTAGTATGTTTGGTTTTGTTCTCTGTCTCCCCCTTTTAGACTGTGAGCCCACTGTTGGGTAGGGACTGTCTCTATATGTTACCAATTTGTACTTCCCAAGCGCTTAGTACAGTGCTCTGCACATAGTAAGCGCTCAATAAATACGATTGATGATGATGAGGTAAGGCGAGGGGGAGGAGGGGGAGAGGAAGGAGGGGGCTGAGTGTGGGAAGGCCTCCGGGAGGAGGTGAGCTCTCGGTGGGGCTTTGAAGGGAGGAAGAGAAGCAGCTTGGCGGATGTGCGGAGGGAGGGAATTCCAGGCCGGAGCAAGGACGTGGGCCGGGGTTCGACGGCGGGACGGGCGAGGACGAGGCCCAGTGAGGAGGTGAGCGGTAGCAGAGGAGCGGAGGGTACGGGCTGCCATGGAGAAGGAGAGGAGGGAGGTGAGGTAAGAGGGGCCGAGGGGATGGACGGCCTTGAAGCCGAGAGGGAGGAGTTTTTGCCTGATGTGTAGGCTCTATGGCACCACTACCAGAGCCATTGTAGATGGAAGTGGAGCATTCTGGGAGGGACGTGTCCGTGGCATCACTATGGTTCGGACCCGACCCGACAGCGTCAGACAGCAGCAACAAATGCTGAACTCATGCCACGGTTATTCATTGATAAATTAGGCCGCACCAAATGGCACATAATAATGATGGCATTTATTAAGCGCTTACTATGGGCAAAGCACTGTTCTATGTACTGTACTATGTACTGTTGTATGTACTGTACTATGGGCAAAGCGCTGGAAACAACAAACCCAGCCTGGGGTCAGTAGCCCACGGCAAGAGTCTCTGGTCTTCTAGACTGTGAGCCCACTGTTGGGTAAGGACCATCTCTATATGTTGTCAACTTGGACTTCCCAAGCGCTCAGTCCAGTGCTCTGCACACAGGAAGCGCCCAATAAATACAATTGAATGAATGAATGAATGAATGAATGAATGTGATAGTCCCGTCAGATTACTCCCTTTCCTCAATTGTAACACCGTGTCCTAGTGGAGAGACAGGCATTAATAGAAGAATAGAAATTACAGGAAACGCAGTCTCCCTGCTATTCTATTTATTTGATTTGATTTGATTTGATTTTGTTCATATGTTTTGTTGTGTTGTCTGTCTCTCCCTTCTAGACTGTGAGCCCGCTGTTGGGTAGGGACCGTCTCTAGATGTTGCCAACTTGGACTTCCCCCACATCCTACCTTTGGCCTGGAATGTCTTCTCTCCTCATATCAATCAATCAATCAATCAATCAGTCAATCATATTTATGTGCTGAGCACTGTATTCATTCATTCATTCAGTCACATTATTGAGCGCTTACTGCAGAGAATTCATTCATTCAGTCCATCAGTCATATTTATTGAGCGCTTACTGTGTGCAGAGCACTGTACTAAGTGCTTGGGAAGTACAAGTTGGCAACAAATAGAGACAATCCGTACCCAACAACGGGCTAAGCTCTGGGGAGAGGAAATGTGAGTGAGTAGACGTGAGCCCTGCCCTTGAGGAGCTTACAGTAATACTTGATTGATTGATTAATTGACTGATAAATAAGGGCTGAGACCTTAGTTGGTTGGATGGGACCTGGGGAAAAGAAAATTTGGCCGTTTTCCCTCCTGCGTCTCCGTTGCCCCAAGTCGGCAGTTATAGCCACCTCTCCTGCCATTGCGGGCAGGGAATGCATCTGTTTATTGTTAGAGAAGCAGCGTGGCTCAGTGGAAAGAGGACGGGCTATGGAGTCAGAGGTCATGGGTTCAAATCCCAGCTCCGCCAATTGTCAGCTTGTGTGACTTTGGGCAAGTCACTTCACTTCTCTGTGTCTCAGTTCCCTCATCTGTAAAATGGGGATTAAGACCGTGAGCCTCCCGTGGGACAACCCGATCACCTTGTAACCTCCCCAGTGCTTAGAACAGTGCTTTGCACAGAGTAAGTGCTTAATAAATGCCATCGTTATTATATTGTTCTGTTGTCCTCTCCTAAGCACTTAGGACAGTGCTCTGCACAAAGTAAGCCCTCAATAAATACAGTTGGATGGAGTACAATTGAATTGAAGCGACTTCCCACCAGTCTCCGCGTCCCGGCCTTCTCCCAGGGTCCAGCCCCCATCCATTCATTCATTCATTCAATCGTATTTATTGAGCGCTTACTGTGTGCAGAGCACTGTACTAAGCGCTTGGGAAGTACAAGTTGGCAACATATAGAGATGGTCCCTACTCATGGCACTGGATGGATGTCCCCTCCCTGGCTTCCCACCCCCAATTCCAGAGCGGCACCGAGCCGGATTCAGCCGAACCCCAATTTCACGGCAGCGACAGGAGAGCGTTACGGTCCGTGGAAGTGGCAATCCGATTTGCAACCGGCCAGCTCGAGTCAGAAGGGAAGGGCCTTCACTTATGTCATCGGATTTGGGGACCCCTCCTCCCCCCAAGCAGCGGGAGCCCTGTCTCTGCATGGCAGGGCAGCCGGGGGGCCGCAGGCGGGATAGTCCACTCGGTCCCCGGGGTTTTGTGATCTACGGCTACCTTCTGTTTGGTTGGGCTGGAGCCAGAAGGTTGCTGATGCCCTCAGTCAGTTGGACTGTCGCATCTATTGAGCACTTGCTGTGTGCAGAGCACTGTACTAAGCGCTTGGGAGAAGACAATAGAACAATAAACAGACACATTCCCTGCCCGCAACCGACGGAGGTTCGCTTGAGACTGGACCGAAAACCGCCTCCCAAAACCTTCCAACAGTGGCCCGCTTGACCATAAAATGGAGCCGTTTCCCCCCTTGGGTCGGATGCCTGAAGCTACCGTGTCAGCGATTGTGCCCCCGCACTTCTTGCCAAGCCCTTGGGAGAGAAAATATGAGGAATTTCCGAAGGCCCAGACAGGTTCTTGCGCTCCAGGCCTCACGGGCCGATCAAATGCTGGTGCCTGGATGGTTTTCCCACAGAGCCCCCCGGGGAGCCGGCAGCCCACCCGTCTCCTCCTCTTCTCCCTTCCCCACTCCGGGTCCTGTTGGAGGCGGGAAGAAGCGAGGATGGGAAGGGCATCTGAGAGGAGGAAGGAGGGTGTTCGTGCCCTTCCCTTTGGGCCTCAGGGTGCCCCACTGAGGCAGGATGCCACCCTTTGGTTCGCCCTGAGAGAAGCCAGCTGACAGAAGTGTCACCGTCATCACCATGTGTTAGCATATTTACTGAGGGCTTACTCTGTGCTGAGCACTTGCCAGGGCAGGCAGAAGAATTGGATTGGACCCCGGGGGCGGGGGGGGGGGGGGGAGAGGGCAAGGAGGGAGGGAAGAATGCCTCCTCCCTGCCCTCCAGGACTCCCAGTCTGAGAGAGGAGAAGCAGAGCTCTCTTCCTCATTGTACAGAGGAAAATACTGAGGCCCAGAGAAGTTCAGTGACTCTCCCAAGGTCACCCAGCAGGTGACCTGCCACGTGACTAGGGGCAAGTCTCCTAACCTCTCTGTGCCTCGTGTTTCCCATCGGGTCTGGCAGCCAGAAATTCTGGACCGTAATCCTGGCTCCACTACTTGCCTGCTTCGTGAGACCTTGGGCAAGACACTTAACTTTCCCGTGCCTCGGTTCCCTCATCTGTAAAATGGGGATTAAATCCTCCTCTTTCCAGTTTAGACCATGATCTCCATAGGAGATAGGGTTTAGCAGAGCACTTAGCACAGAGTCAGCACCTGATCCGTGCCATCATTATACTGTCACCTCCTATTAAATCCTCGTCAGTTCTGTATCGTATTGTTTTTTTCCTCGGGTGTCATTCACACGGCCTGGGCCCATAGTTCCAAGGCAGCTGCTGGCTCCCTTGATTTTTCCGAGGCATCGTATTTTTTGCAAAGGGTCTGTCTGTGTCAGAGGGGTCCCCGAGGCTTTGGAGGAAAGAACAGAGTTCTTGTAAATGAAATTAGTAAGGAAAATAAAGGCTCCCGCCCTTCACCGCCGCTTCAAACGCTGCGATTTTAGACCTGCAGCTAAAGATGGGTTTTTATTACTGCCCCCAAGTTCAGTGTGTTGAAAACGTCATCGTCTTTGTGTCCCTTCGGATTCCCTGAGTCCAGGGTTCCGCTGCTGGCATCTCCACCTCCTGCTTTTGGCATGGGGGTGATCCCGTTTAGACCTGCCCTTCCCTCCCCACCTCCTGGCCCTCTTAGGCAAAACCCCAGATAGTGAGCCCACTGTTGGGTAGGGCCTGTCTCTATATGTTGCCAACTTGTACTTCCCAAGCGCTTAGTACAGTGCTCTGCACACAGTAAGCGCTCAATAAATACGATTGATTGATTGATTGATTGACAAGTGGCCTCCAACTCGCACAGGAAGTCCAGCGTCAAATGCCACAGTTCAGGCCTTTTGCAGAGAGTTGGAGGAGGCGAAAAGCCCCCAGCGCTCCAGCGGCTCAGAGTAATAATAATAATAATGGTATTTATTAAGCGCTTCCTATGTGCACAGCACTGTTCTAAGCACTGGGGAAGATACAAGGTGATCAGGTTGTCCTACGGGGGGCTCACAGTCTTAATCCCCATTTTACAGATGAGGGAACTGAGGCCCAGAGAAGTGAAGTCACTTGTCCAAAGTCACACAGCGGACAAGTGGTGGAGCCGGGATTAGAACCCATGATCTCTGACTCCCAAGCCCAGGCTTTTTCCACTGAGCCGCGCTGCTCCTCTAGATTAGGAGCATCAGGGTAATTGAGTAGGCCCAGAAAGGGAGCCCGGGATGGCCACGTGGCTAGTTTTATCCTGCCCAGGTAGCTTGTGTTGAGCAAACGGAATTGAACCAGGATCTGAAAGTTTTCAGTCCGGGACGAAATCGACCCAGGTCCTTTGAAACAGTGGATCTAGAGCGGTGCTGGAGGAATCCCTGTTTTTTTTTTTATCATTATAAATGTTGTTGTTATTGGTATTAATAATAACAGCAATAATAATAATTGAGGTATTTACTAAATGCTTACTTTGTGCCAAGCACTGTACTAAGGGCTGGCACATATACGAGTTAATCAGATTGGACGCAGTCCCTGCCTTACACGCGGCTCACAGTTAAGGAGGTCAGGTTTTGGATTCCCTATTTTGCAGGGGAGGAAACTGAGGCAGAGGGATGCTAAGTGACTTACCAGGACACTTTTGACCTCAGTAGGCGCACACAAATTTCCCGGCATGTGGAAATCTCTCAGCAAACTGACGTGGCCTAGTGGATAAAGTACGGGCGGGAGAGTCGGAAGGATCTGGGCCTTCATTCCTGCTCTACCACGCAACCGCTTTGTGATCTTGGGCATGTCACTTCACTTCTCCGTGCCTCAGTTCCCTCATCCCTCAGAGCCCCATGCAGGACAGGGCCTGTGGTCAATCCAATTAGCTTGAATCTATCCCAGCGCTAGTTCAGTGCTTGGCACACAATAAGCACTTAACAAATACCATTAAAAAAATTATGAAAGTCGGGGAAAACCCCCGTTCATGGTGTTTATCACAGAACTAAGGGTTAAGTGCACTTTGGAATTACAAACCCGTCATTCTCTGGATCAAATCGAATCAATTCCTAGCGGCTTGGCGTAGTGGATAGAGCATAAATCTGGGAGTTAGAAGGTCATGGGTTCTAATCCCGGCTCCACCACCTGTCTGCTGTGTGACCCTGGGCAAGTCACTTCACTTTTCTGTGCAACAGTTACCTCATCTGTAAAATGGGGATTAAGACTGTGAGCCCCACGTGGGACAGAGGTGTGTCCAACCCGATTTGCTTGTATCCATCCCAGTGCTTAGCACAATGCCTGGCACGTAGTAAACACTTAACAAATAGTTATTGGGTAGGGATCATCTCTATATGTTGCCGACTTGTACTTCCCAAGTGCTTAGTACAGTACTCTGCACATAGTAAGCGCTCAATAAATACGATTGAATGAATGAATGAAATACAATCACTGGCTCGATGGGGGCAGAAAATGTGTCTGTTTATTGTTGCATTGTACTCTGCCAAGCACATAGTATAGCGCGCTCTACACACAGTATGCACTCAATACGATTGAATGAATGAATCATGATAATACAATATAATGATAATTATATTGTATATAATATAATAATATAATATAATGATAATTATATTGTACTCTCCCAAGTACTTATTACAGTGCTCTGCACACAGTAAGCGCTCAATAAATACGATTGAATGAAAGAATGAATCATTATTATTATATTGTACTCTCCCAAGTGCTTAGTACAGTGCTCTGCACACAGTAAGCATTCAATAAATACGATTGAATGAAAGAATAAATCATTATTATTATATTGTACTCTCTGAAGCACTTAGTGCAGTGTTCTGCACACAGTAAGCATTCAGTAAATACAACTGAATAAATGAATGAGTCTCAGCAGGTCCAGGAGCGATAAGGCCCTGGTCTTTATCGCTTCTTTCCCTTTCTTAACCACTCTACCAATTGGTAAGATTTAGAGCAGTCCTGCAATTCAAGGGAAAATACATCGATTTGCACGCGCCTTCCGAAATGATCTGCGCCTCCCTCGAGGATTTTCTCTCTGGCCAGTTCACAAGTCTCAGCCCAGTGATCGCTTTCCCGGTTCAGGAGCCACGGAGGCCGCGCCAAGGGACGGGAGGGGAGGACCGGGGGGACGAGGAAAAGCGGGTGTCGCAGCCACAGACAAAACTCGAGCGGGGAAAACTCTCCCCACCAACCAAAGGTTGTTTCTCCTGTTTGCAACAAAGCGATCCAGGGCATTTTCGAAAGGGGGAAGGAAAAAAAAAAAAAAAGAAATTGCTGCTAGCAGTTTTCACCGCGTGCCAAAAAGCAGATGGTGGCCATGAATAGTGGGGGGGTTTGCCAGGCGCTTTCTAAAGCCATCAGCGTCGTGCGCTGTTCCAGATTCAGATTTCTGGTGCTCCGCGCTCCCTTTTCCTCCGAAAATAGAAGTGGAGGCTTAAAACGCAATCACACCGGGCCGCTCAGAGCCCTGAGAGGATTGAAATCATTCATTCAATCGTATTTATTGAGTGCTTACTGTGTGCAGAGCACTGTACTAAGCGCTTGGGAAGTACAAGTCGGCAACGTAGAGAGACGGGCCCTACCCAACAACAGGCTCACAGTCTAAAAGGTATCTGGGGGTCCCCGGGCCTGCCCGCTCCCCCAGCCTGGTCCACAGACCCAGGTGTCCTAGCAGCCGGAGCCACGTGAAGTGTCTTTAATTAATGGTGTGAAAATCACCGCTTTGAACTCTCCTCTAGGTGGAATTCTCTTTGAGTCTGCTGCCTCCATACACATGTTTTCCATTTCCCCATCCCGGAAATAATTTGATCTCTAAAGATCAGTTGCTTTCTGTGATACCTTTCCATTCCCTTTGGCTTGCAGGGCTAAGAGTTGGGGAGGTTTGCTCGGTAGTAGGAGTATTAGGACTAGTAATAATAATAATAATAATAGTAATGGTGGCATCAGCGCTTAGAACAGTGCTCAGTGCTTAGAACAGTGCCCATTGTTATTATTATTATTATTTCTTAGGCACTTATTATGTGCCAGGCACTGTACTGAGCACTGAGGTGGATACAAAGCAAATTGGGTTGGGCACAGCCCCTGTTCCACATGAGGCTCACAGTCTCCATTCCCATTTTACAGATGAGGGAACAAAGGCCTAGAGAAGTGAAGTGACTTACCCAAGGTCACCCAGCAGACAATTGGCGGAGCCAGGATCAGATCTCATGACCTTCTGACTCCCAGCCTGTACTCTATCCACTATGACGTCCCGCTAGGAGTAGTAGGAATACTAGGGGACGTAGGAGATGTGATAAGAATAGTGGTAGTAATAATAATAGTAGTAGTAGCAGTTGTAATACTAATAGAAGAATTGACATTTATTGAGCGCTGCACTGAGAACTTGGCGTTTGCAACAGAAGCTCGAGGCCCATTCCTTGCCCACAAAGAGCTTACACTCCAACAAAGAGGCAGGCAGGAAGATTCACACAGATTATAGACCCAATCTTTAACCACTCATTCAATTCAGACTATCTAGTGGCTAATAAAAATAATAATAATGATAATAACGGTATTTGTTAAGCGCTTACTATGTGCCAGGCACTGTTCTAAGCGCCAGGGTAGATGCAAGGTAATCAGGTTGTCCCACTTGGGGCTCACAGTCTTAATCTCCATTTTACAGACGGGGGAACTGAGGCCCGAGAAGTGAAGCGACTCACCCAAAGTCACACAGCTGACAAGTGGCGGAGCCGGGATTAGAACCCACGACCTCTGACTCCCAAGCCCATGCTCGCTCCACTAAGCCACGCTACGGCACAGACTGGGGAGTCTGAGGATCTGGGTTCTAATCCCGGCTCTGTCCTGTGACAGGGTCGTCCACGGAGGACTCTGAGTTCCGCCTGGCGGCCCGAACTTTGGGGACCAATATCTCTCGGCCCCAGCCCCCTCCTCCAGTATTTCCTCCATCCCCATCACCACTGGGGATGCGGGTGGAGGGCAAGAGGGGGATCTCACTGTCACCCCCAGGGTCCTGGGGGACCCTTCCCCACCCCTTAAAGGACTTGGTTCCATTTCGTTCATTCAATCGTATTTATTGAGCGCTTACTGTGTGCAGAGCGCTGTACTAAGCACTTTCGTTTGCGGTCAAATCCATCCCTTCTCATTTCCACCTCTTCCACGGCAGCCAGTGACCGTCCACCCGCCTCCCACCCCCGCCGGGGCCTCCCCGACTGAATTCCGCTACGCTGGCATCGCCCCGGGGAAGGAGGCCTGTCTCCCGGGGTGTCTTCCTCGGGCCTTCCCTCACGTCGTCATTATCTTTGTCTAAAGGTCACGGCTAAATTGAATGAAAGGAAAGCTGTGTGTTCCTGCGATGCACAAAGACAGTATTGACTTTCTTAATCCAGTTTGCTGAGGGGTGAGAGAATTAAATTAGATATCTAAGCACAGAAATTGAGAGCCTTTGAAAACAAAGATAAGGAGACAGACTGTATTTTCCTTTTCCTCCGAGCTCCAGACTGGAGATTTTGCAGGTGTGTCATCCGAGCCGCGGCTCGCATCGATCAGAACTGTACCAATGCATATTTAATTAGCAAGGGGAGTCTGGGCGGATTAGGGCTACCGGCCCGGTATTGAATGGACGGCCGGACTTTCTGAATGTTTCAGCGGCATTCAGGGCCTGCCGGGCTCCCGCATCCCCCTTTTCCCCCCCCAGCCCCGGCTCCCCATGCCCACTGCGGCCCACCCCTTCTCCCCCGGTTGTTTGGGGAAGCGTTGGCATTTTGTCTGAACAGCTAAAAAGTTTCTTTGTTTTTCACCGTTGATGCATACAGCACTGCTGAGGAGAATACAAACAAGTAAAATCCCAAAAGTGTTTATCTTGTCTAGGAAGAAGAGCAGAATCCCCATCTGAGGTCCTCTGGGCCGCAATTTTCCGATCCTTTGGAAAACCCCGAAAAGAAGGGAAAAGGAAGGAAACGGTTGCGATCAACTTCGGCCGGGGCCCACGGAAAGGGAAAAGGGGGTCTGTTCCGGAAGCCTGGAAAATCCGGGGCTGGGGATTTCGGGAGGAAACAGGGTCCGTGGCCCCGTGGAGCCACGCTAGAAGCTGCCGGGCCCAATCCAGGGAATAGTCCCGTTTGAAACTCAGAGTTCCCCGCGCGGGCCCTCGGAAGCCAAGCCGGGGGGGAAAAGTGTCTCGCCTCTGCGTTTTCGGATCGGCCCGTAAAGGTTCTGGAAAACGCCGTGTTTTGTCACTTGACTCCAGAGTGTCCGTTGTGGAACCAACAGAGAACAAAGGGCGACTATTTACAGTGGGGCTTTGGATGGGGGTGGGTGAATTTTGCTTTTTTTTTTCCCAAGTGTCACTTTTTCCCCTTAAAAGGAACTTGGGGAGCTGCCAGTTGCTTGTGACCCCTGAAGTAACAGGAGGTTGGGTTTGGGGGAGAGATGGGGAGGAGGTTTACCCCAGACAAAGTTCTCCGTCAGCTGGCCCGGTTGCCTATTTTCTTCACGTACAGGTTACAAAGCCCGGCTACCCAGACAGTGTTGCCTGATAAACAGATGTAATACACAGAATAAAGAGCCCCAGACAGAACACATGTTTGGTCTCATTGAGGCTCTTCAAGCCTCGTCTGCATCCAGTCTCCAACGATGTCGTCCAGCAGCCCCCTCACTCGGGAAGCCACGAGGAATTTATTATATTATTTTTTTAAATGTTATTATTATCATAACCACAAGCAGTTTGGGGCAAAGGCTCACGGGAACCCCATTTGCATACGTCTCTACATCTCCTTACTCAAGGCCGACTACTTCCTGGCTTAGACAAAGTGTTGCCTGATAAACAGACTTAACACACAAATGTCTGTCTAGAATAAACAACAGCAAGCTGTGATTTCCATTTCCATTATCAGCGATAATCTCTCTCCCAGAATCCGGGAATTAAGACCCTTCTTCTTTAGAACTGGGCCCGCGCTTCTGAGATCCTCGCGGCCGAATCTCGAGGCGGCGTATTTTGCATGGGGCCGAGTTTGGCCATGCTGTTTTGTTCAAGGGTAGCGATGGCGGACGCTAACTTGGCAGGGAGAGCTTGGACGGTGGATCATGACAAACCTCGCTCCTACAGAAGGAGCGAGAAAAGTCATGGTCCCCAGTAGAATGGAAATTTATTTTGGAATTGGATGAGAGACGTTTGGAGATACCCAGATGGGGTATACACGGTGCTTATTTGAAAGCCTGAGGGGTCTTAATTATTATTATTAGTAGTAGTATTATGGTACTTGTCAAGCGCTTACCACGTACGCTGTTCGAAGCGCTGGGGTAGATACAAGGTAATCGGGTTGGACACAGTCCCCATCCCACGTGGGGCTCACAGTCTTAATCTCCAGTTTACAGATGAGGTAACTGAAGCCCAGGGAAGTTAAGTGACTTTGCCCAAGGTTGCACAGCAGACACGTGGTGGTGCGGGGATTGGAAATCAGGTCCTTTCACTCCCAGGCCCGGGCTCTAACCACTAAGCTACTTAAAATCAATACCAATGGTGGCATTTGTTGAGCACTCAAGCAAAGCCAAGCACTGAACTTTGTGCCGGGGATGGCAGGGGGGTCTGGTCGGATAATCTGCCAGTGAAGGATATTTATTGAGCACTTTAGTCCTAAACTTTCACCTCTTGCGTGCATTCCGGTGACTTGCCCGACTCACTTATGCACCGTCGCTTGCATCTCATCAATCAATCGGTGCCATTTATTGAGCGCTCGCCATGCACCGAGCGCTATGCTGAGCACTTGGGAGGGTTCCATACAATAGAAGGACTTGGCTCACATTTCATTCCACCAAGAAAAGGAGGGAAAACCTGCCGTCTTTCTGCAGAGATTTTTTTGGTCGAGGCTGGTGGACGGCTTTGAAGACGGCAAGAGACGGCTCATCCGAGAAGGACCCATCTCGGGTGTGACCGTGCTCTGTAACCCGCCTGCGAGGAGACGAGCTAAAATCCCAAAGTAGTGCGCCGTGCGAAGACGCGAGTCTAGAGACCGAGTTGTGATTCTGCCCAGCTGCGAACGCGAATCTTCTCCCGCTGGCACGACACAACGGGAGCGGAGCTGGGCTTATTTTATCCTCGACTCGTGAAAAATACACCCCGTCCCCCGAGCTCGGTACGCACGCGGACAAGCAACACGTCTCTGACGAGGCGCTAGGATGGTTGAGTCACTCCTCATCCGTCCCGGCTGCCCGGTCCGGGGCCGCCCGACAAGGCGGATGGGCCGCGGGGAGGCCAGCACGACCCGCGTTTCTCCCGAGATGGGACACAGAGCCGCCCTCGCTTAGGAAAGGGGTCGGCGGGGCTCTCGAGCCAGAGAAAGCCAAGCTACAGGCCTCACTTGGGCCCGCCCTCCAAGCGCTTAGTACAGTGCTCTGCACACAGTAAGTGCTCAATAAATACAATTGATGATGAGTGTGGTTCTCTGGAAAGCCCCTGACATGATGATGGTTGGAAGGTGATTCTTCTGGCGCTCTTGAGTGCTTCGACATGTTAGAATAATTGTAGTAGTGGTGATAAGGGCCTCTCTTAAGTGCCTTACTATACGGAAAGTTTGGGTTACGTACCCGATAATCAAATTGGCCACTGTCCTCGTCCCACACGGGGCCCGCGGTCCAAGGTGGAGGGAGAGCGCAGGTCTCAGCCTCATTTCACTTAGGAGGAAAGTGATGCCCAGAGAGGTGAAGTAATAATAATGATGGCATTTGTTAAGCACTTACTATTTGCAAAGCACTGTTCTAAGCACTGGGGGGATACAAAGTGATCAGGTTGTCCCATGTGGGGCTCACAGTCTTAATCCCCATTTTACAGATGAGGTAACTGAGGCTCAGAGAAGTTAATTGACTTGCCCAAGGTCACACAACAGACGTGTGGGGGAGCCGGGGTTTGAATCTATGACCTCTGACTCGCCCGCTGTTGGGTAGGGACCGTCTCTATATGTTGCCAACTTGTACTTCCCGAGCTCTTAGTACAGTGCTGTGCATATAGTAAGCGCTCAATAAGTGTGATTGAATGAATGAATGACTCCAAAGCCCAGGCTCTTTCCACTGAGCCAAGCTCTAAGTGAAGTGCCTCGCCCAGGGTCACACAGCCGGCCAGTGGCCTCCGGATAGGGGGCCTCGGGCTCTAGCCACTAGGCCGCCAGAGGAGGTTTTCAAGGTGGAGCAGTTTCCGTTCGCGTCCCTTTCCCATCCATAGAGAGAAAAGAACCGTGTCCTCATTATTCACATCTCCTTTCCATCTGGCCCATTGCTCTCGCTCTCTCCTGGGTTCTGTCTTCGTCGCCTTCATCTTGTACTCAAGGAGCACGTATGTGTGGCAACTCTCCAAAGCTCCAGGGGCGGGGGGGGTGATCACATTCCCGACGAACCCTTCATTCAGAGCGGCTCATCCCGGGGACACCTCCAATCCGCCCACGACCCGCTGCTTGCAAGGCTTATCTTAAGCGCTTAGTACAGCGTTCTGCACGTGGGAAGCGCTCAATAAATCCGATCCATCTAGTATCTAAACTGAAGCGAGCAGTCAGAGGAACTTTCCAGGTTCTGGCATTCCATTCCAGAAGTCAGGGAAGGCCCCAACCGGGCAAACCGTGGCTGATCGGAACCAGGGTAGTTGGGCCCACATCCCATCTTTTTCAGGTGTCTTTGTCACGCATGTTTTCCGGCGGGCTGCGGGGCTGGGTGCGTGTCCCTGGCTGGGTTTTTGAGGGAGATTCCTGAATCACACACATTATTATGGGAACGCCTTGACTCGGCAGGCTGCGGAAGTGTGACCAGAATTGACGATTAGCAATCCCGGGAGATTTTCGGACTTTGAATTGGGCCACGAGAATGCGGCGCTTCGGAAACTGGGGTGCGGGTAGGTCGGGAAGATGGGCACTTGCAGGGCCCCCCTGGAATCTGGGCTCACAGAGAGAGCGATTTGGCGAGGGTACTCTCCCAAGTGCTTAGTACAGTGCTCTGCACACAGTAAGTGCTCAATAAATACCACTGATTGATTGAAACGGGGTCATAAGAGCTTGAGGGTGGTGCATGCCACTGGGTGTCAGGAGATTTGGGTTCTAATCCCATCCAGGTCACCCGACAGCTTCCTGTGCAAACCGATTAACCTCTCTGGGCCTCAGTTTCCTCGTCGCTCAAATGGGGATAAGATCCCCTGCTCTCCGTCCCACTTAGACAGCAAGTCCCATGCAGGACAAGGGACTGTGACCAACCTGATGGTCTTGGATCCACCTCGATGCTTAGGTCTAATGTTGGGTATTTAGTAAGCGCTTAATAATAATTGTGGTATTTGTTAAGTGCCTCCTATGGGCCAAGCACTGTACTAATCGCTGGGGTATATACAAGGTCATCAGAGCCCCATGTGGTGCTCCAGTCTATGTAGGAGGGCGTACGGGTATTGAATCCCCATTTTGTAGTTGAGGGAACCAAGGCCCAGAGAAGTCAAGTGACTTGTCCAAAGCCATACAGCAGCAGACAAGTGGCAGTCGGGATTAGAACTCAGGCCTTCAGACTCCCAGTTCCGGGCTCCTTCTAGTAGGCCGTATTGCTTTTCTAATCGATGCCCTGATTATTGAGTTTTACCATTAACCAACCCCTAAACCACTGCAGGCAGATGGATGTCAGTCACTCTATGGTATGGTATGAGCCACGAGAAGCAGCGTGGCTCAGTGGAAAGAGCACGGGCTTTGGAGTCAGAGGTCATGGGTTTGAATCCTGGCTCCGCCATGTCTGCTGTGTGACCTTAGGCAAGTCACTTCTCTTCTCTGAGCCTCAGTTACCTCATCTGTAAAATGGGGATTAAGACTGTGAGCCCCACGTGGGACAACCTGATCACTTTGTATCCCCCCCAGCGCTTAGAACAGTGCTTTGCACATAGTAAGTGCTTAACAAATGCCAACATTATTATTATTATTATTATTTATTGAGCACTGACCGTGTACAGAGACCTTTTCTGAGCACTTGAGAGAGAATAATACAACAGCTAGTCAGTCAGTCAGTTGTATTTATCATGATCCTACTGTGTGCGGAGCACTGAACTAAGCGCTTGGGATAGTACGACATAACAATAGACACATTCCTTGCTCACAGCGAGCTGGCAGTCTAGATACGTTGTCTCTTCTTTCCTAAAGCAGAGCCTTCTCAGCCAGAGCTTACTAGAGTGCTGAGCACAGAGTAAGCGCTTACCAAATACTCTCATTTTTATCTCTGAGAAACTCTTCCTGCATCTGGCCACCCTTCGAGTCAAAGATATAGATATTCCTAGTATAGTTTGGGCCTCCCACTGTGGGAGAGGAAGGTTAAATTAGGGGGGGCTATGATCCCTGCCCTTAAGCAATTTGCATTGTGGGGGGCGGGGGCAGACACTTCAATAAAATCACCCTTTGGTGGAAAAAGTAGCATGGCCAAGTGGAAAGAGACCTGGGTTCTAATCCCAGCTCTGCCACCTGTCAACCGTGTGATTTGGGCACCGGATTAGCGGGACGACTGATTTTCTCTGGGCCTCAATAACCTCTCTTCTAAAATGGGGACTGAGACTGTGAGCCCCGCGTGGGACTCTGTTCAATCTGGTTAGCTTGTATCTACCCCAGCGCTTAGTACGCTGCCTGGCACATAGTAAGCCCTTGACAAATACCATTTAAAAAAAAGAGAGAGAGTGCTGCTCAGGAGAGGAACGGTGTCTGCCGTCACTTTGTCTGCTTCTCTGTGACCCGGATACGGGCCAAAAATGGCACCCGGGATGTAACATCCCCCAAAAACACGGCCCCCGCAGTCCGGTCTGTGTGCTTCCAGCGAGTCTCCATCAGCTTCTCCCGGATACCCCAGCCCCCTACTCACAGGAACATTCCCCCCCGCCCTGCCCCCAGATCACAGGGGCACCAGACGAGCAGAGATATAACCCCAGAGCCGAGAGAGGGAGACCCACCGTGGCCCCGTTCCGGAGGGGGATCCAATTAGGAATGCATGGGATCATAGCACTGCATTAAGATCTTTTTAATTTTTTTTTTCATTCCCTTCCCCGGTGATTATATCGATAATGAAATATCTATGTCTGAGCATCCCAGGTCTATAGCGATGGGCGCCGTCAAAATGCCCAGAGAGATGGCAGCGAGTTCAATTAAGAGCCCCAATCCACCCTCCTAAACGCTCACCGTCTCTTTGAGGTTTAAATTTCGGTTCATAAATTTTTTAAAAACCCAAAAGAAGCCCAGCGTCTCTCAAGGTTAGGGGGAAGTCAAAGCTTCCTTAAACAAAAACAAAACCGGTCCCTGGATGAGAACTAAATGGAGAGAGCCCTTAATGCACTTCCTCCCTAAAATGTTTCCAGCCCCATCTGAAATTATTTCAATCCGCACCATCACCCCATCACTCATGTGGCGACGGCGGATTAGCTGGCTCCCCCTGCCCGCCCCCCACCCCGCCTTCCTCCACAGCTGTGGTGCGTCCCCAGGCCGTGGGGTCAAGAGGGACCCCCAATTTAACCTCCTCGTGTCTTATTGTAGGCACATTTCCTCTAAGAGGCCTTTCCTGACTTAGAACCCCCTTTCCTCTTCTCCCACTCCCTTCTGCATTGCCCTGACTTTCTCCCTTTCCCCAGCCCCACACCACTAATAATAATAATAATAATAATGGCATTTATTAAGCGCTTACTATGTGCAAAGCACTGTTCTAAGCGTTGGGGAGGTTACAAGGTGATCAGGTTGTCCCTTGGGGGGCCTCACTGTCTTAATCCCCATTTTACAGATGAGGGAACTGAGGCACAGAGAAGTTAAGTGACCTGCCCAAAGTCGCACAGCGGAGCCGGGGTTTGAACCCATGACCTGTGACTCCAAAGTCCGTGCTCTTTCCACTGAGCCACACTGCTTCTCTTATGTCATTTATTTATTTCTAGTAATGTCTGTCTCCCCTTCTAGATTGTAAGCTTGTTGTGGTCAGGGATTGTGTCTGTTTATTGTTAGTTTTCCTCTCCCAAGTGCTTAGTACAGTGCTCTGCACACAGTAAGCGCTCAATAAATACAATCGTGAATGAGCGAATGAACGAATGCGCTTCAGTGCCCCTGATGACCCCGGGTGGCAACCTTACTCGCCTATGGGCTTGGCTACAATACGACCAACTCACCCACCCAAGGGCGCCTTGCATCCTGAAAAGTGGCGGTCAGTTAGGGAGGGAGGGAGTAAATGCAGTGTCCGCCTCTCCTGGAGAGAGGGATTTTATCGATCCGATGCAAATGCTTATGAAAGAGATCTTTCATTTCTATCAATTATATATGGGCAGAAATTAATTTATACCCCGGGCTGGTCGTTTGGCCGCTACTTGCTCAGCAGAGCGGGTCCACCTCTCCTGGTCCTAGCCAGGGCCGGGGTCTCCACGGCTGGGCTCGTGCCACTCGGGGAGACTGTCACTTCCTCCGGTTCCCACCCCATTTTATGTCCTAAGGAAAGGGCCTCTGGGGAGAGGGGAAATAAAAAGGAGGAAGACCCCCCACATCCTCTACGTCGGGTCGAGTTTTCCCCGCCGGTCTGGCAAGCCTTTGTTCTGGACGAAAAAGATCCAGGCCTCCCGCCTGTTTGGAATTCAGGGCTCCCGGATAAAACGCAGGAAGCGGGATCCTCCCCGCCCGCCGCCCGCCTGCAAACATCCTGGCCCGGTGCCTTCATCGTGTCCATTCATTCATTCAATCGTATTTATTGAGCGCTTACTGTGCGCAGAGCACTGTACTAAGCGCTTGGGAAGTACAAGTAGGCAACATATAGAGACAGTCCCTACCCAACAACGCGCTTACAGTCTAGAAGGGGAAGACAGACAACAAAACAAAACAAAAGAATAAAACCAAACATGTAGACAGGTGTCAAAATCGTCAGAACAAATAGAATTATTGACATCATCATTATTATAAACAAGAATATAAATTATAATAATACAATATACAATCAAACATATATAATAAATAATATTGTTTATAATAATTTATTTGTAATCATATTTGTTAAGCACTTACTGTATGCCAAGCACTAGGTTAGATACAAAATATTCAAATCAGCCATGGTCCGTGTCCCACCTGGGATACAGAAGGGAGAACAGGTATTCAATCCCTACTTTACAGAAGAATTAAGTGAGGTCCAGAGAAGTGAAGCAACTTGCCCAAGATCACACAGCAGGCAAGTGGCGGAGCCAGAATTAGAATCCAAGTGGTCTGATTCCCAGGCTGGGGGGTGTTTCTGCTAGGGCATGTTGCTTTCTGGTTCCCCATCATTCATTCATTCATTCAGTCATATTTATTGAGCACTTACTGTAAGCTCGTTGTGTGTGTTGTTATATTGTTCCCTTTCAAGCACTTAGTACAGTGCTTTGCACACAGTAAGCACTGTCCATTCCCACCCCTGCACCAGCGCTCTGCACGTGGGGGCCCCCACACCTGAAATCGGGTGCCACAGGGGGTGGGGAAAATCACCGAGGGACCCCAGAGAGGGGGGCGGTCATTTTCCCATTGTTTCTGGAGCACGCGGAGAAGGTAGAGACAGCTCACGCCAAAGGATAAGGAGCAACTAATCCTCGAAAAATGATAGCTTCATTTTGGGGAGAGCGGAATCCTCCAGGAGTTTGGGGAGGGGAGAAAGGGTGTCTTGTTTTCCGTATAAACAGTGACCCCATTGCCCTGAAGTGGACAGCAATGGAACAGAAGTCAGGACCGCGGGCCTTCCACGCTATCCGGCAGTTATTCCCTTCGACACGGGTCGGCCGGGAACTTAGACGAGGCCGGCTTAGTGATGCACATCACAAGCTACTTCATAACGCCCCCTTTTCCTGCATTGAAAACTTGAGAGTCATCTTTATAAGTTCCAGTTTTGGGGGGTATTTTTTTTTTGGTGGGGGCAGGAGAGGTGATTGAAAGTTTCTGTAACTCTTCCGTATTTATTCATCCCCAAATCGTTCTGCAAAATAGTTCAGGAGTTTCACCCCGGCCGACTTGGAAACCAGAATTGCGGTTGGCACATCTCTTATTATTATTATGTTGCTGTTGGTGGTGGTGGTGCGTTTTTTTTTTTAATGTATACAGAAGTGTCCTTTAGGATGAGCTCTATAGTTCCCACCAGGTTTTAAAAAAAAAAATCTGAATATTTAAAATAGGCATTTCCTTTGTAGTACTTTTCTGTAGTTAAAATCTTCATTTGCTTAAAAGCAGGGAACCTTTTTAAAGCAATAAATTTGCATTGCTTGACTTCAGGTCATCAGTGGAGCTGCCTCTTTCCGAGGTATTAATACCTCAAAGAAAAGCATAGCGGGGGTGGGGGAGCGTTCCACACCCTTGCAACAGAAATAAGATTTTTCGATTTAATCACAGTTCCGTGTCACGACCTTTTGGATCTGGCATCGTCTTCTCGCCGAAAAGCAGTCAGATTTCAGACGGGCGACCTTAAACCCAGCCAAGTCAAGGTTAAGTCGGGATTTGGGTTTCTGTGGAAAGAGGCGTCTCAGAACTCTAAAGCGAACCGTTTCAGATCTTTGAAAACGCTAGGAGTTTAAACTCTGCCCTTTCCAAATTTTAGCCTGTTGGTGCTTTTCCCGAGCGGATATACCTGCCTCAAACCATGACCGCTCCCCTTGTCTTTTGGAGATTGTAAATAACCAAAAACGGGTCCCTAGAAATCAATCATGTCTTTCAGATTTTGGTTTGGAAGGCGGGCTCTTGGGGGAAGGAAGATTAAACTGGATTGGGGTGGTGGGTGAAAGCCAGCGTGTGCTTAGAAAAGCTTTTAAAACAGAAAAACTCTCCGTGAAAACGTATGGGAAGAAACAAATCTATTTTGATCACTGAGAAAATGTATTTTGGGGATGATCCTCCTGTTCTGTCCTATTGTTTCAAGGAAGGTGGGAGAGCGTTTCCGGCGGAGGTCGTGAGGTGCATTTGTTGGGGCTCTCGGGCCTCCCCGCCAAATCCCACCACCAGAGCCCCTGTCCTCTTTCCAGGTGGACACGACCAGTCCTTCCTCCTTTCCCGGGGTACGGACTGGGTCAATCCTGAATTTCCCAAGTCTTCGTGAGGTGTTGGGAGTCTCTGGGACATTCCCCGTCCGTCCCTTTGTGACTCAGCTCCCCTCCGGGGCCCGGGAGTCACAGTGGCTGCAGTGGAGGAGATCCGGGGAGTTTTGTAAATGTCTTCCCGGGAGAAGAGAGGTCCGGAATGGCGAGGTCCCAGGCCGAAGCCAACAGGTGGGGTCCCCCCAATGAGGGCGACAGGCTCCCGTGATCCCTCTGTCCCAGACGGACCCCGTAATGTTGGGCTGTATTTTCTCTTTTTCAGATTCAAGTCAGTCTGAAAGCCCCAGTCAGGCGAGTGAGGCAGATATCAAGGACCAGCCAGAAAATGGTAAGCATCACCCTCAGCTGCCTCCGCTTCTTCTTACGCCCCAAATCCATCAGTCCAACCAGCCGCCCGGACTCCCTCCCGCCTCTCACCCCCGCTCCCGGAGGGCTGGAGCCAGGGTGGCTTCTTGTCTCCCTGGTGGCCGTTGTTACGGATACGCTGGCCGTCTCGCTCCCGGCCCCGTCTCCTGAGTTCAGAGCGGCACGGGGTGGGGGCGGCGGGAAGGGCCCGTCGACACTCCCGACCTCCCAGGAGTTCATTATGGAGTCAGGCAGAGCCTCCGCCAAAGAGGGGGACATTATTGGAACGGGCCCGGGAGGAGGGCGATTCTGATCGAGGCTGTGGAGAAACGGCCGGTTATGAGGCATCACTGGGCCAAACCGGGTGGGGGGACAAGAAACAGCCTTGAATTTCATCGGTGGCATCGGTGTCCGCCCCAAGGCACCTCATTCCTGTGGATTACAGGCAATCCGTGAAAGCCTGCGGGGCCCAAAACTTCCAAATTGGCCGAAGGCCTCGGGGTAGTGAGAATACAGCACCCGGGAGGTCCGAGGGCCTTGAGGTCAAAATCCCTCGATTTGATTTTCCCCCCAGCGCTTTCACGCCATCGCCTCACCCTGTCCTCTCAATATCCCCAGGAGGTGGGGAGCGACTGGGATGGTCACCCCCCTTTTGTCGATGAGGAAAGCGAGGTTCACAGACGCTGAGGGTCTCTCCGGGCTACCCGCCTTCCCCCCGCCGCTCTGGAGGCTGTGACATTTGGGGTCACAACCTCTTCTGTGTTTGGGGGGCTCAGGATGAAGTGGGCTTGGGTGAAGGTGGAGGCTTCCCCCAAACCCCCACTCCTCCTTGCTCTATACAGGGCCCCTCCATCCTCTGCCTTGTATTCGTCTCCACCCCGGGAGTAGAGGAGGGAGAGAGAATGAAGGGAAAACGCAGTCCAAAATCAACCCCTACTTTCTCTCGTCTTCCGTTCACACGCCCTCCTCCTCCCGCCCTGCCATATTTTATGGGGCCCTGTGTGTTGAGAGGCGGGTCTCAGGCCGTCTCGCGGTCCAGGGCTGGGCGGGCCTACCAGTGAGCCTCCAGAGCTTCCTCGTGGACTCCCTCGGCCGGCGGGGCTTCTTGGGGCCTCCTTCCCGGAGTCGGCTCGCGCAACTCCCAGCTGTGCCCGAGAGCCGGGCCGGCACTCCACGAAAGCCTCTGCGGCCACTTGGTAGCCGTGGTCATTTCCCCTCGTGACAGCATGGGACAGTCTGTGTGAGCACATGGTGCGGCCAGGATTCCGGCTCCGTGTTGTCCTTTCCACACACACACACGCAATCACACCCCATCAGAGGCATCCTCTTCCAAGTGACAATGATTGTATCTCTTAAGTACTTCCCCTGTGCCAAGCACTGGGTAAATCGCGTGGGGAGGTCAAAGAACAGACACAGTCCCAGGCCCACGCAAGGAGCGCTGTCTAAGAGCAGGGAGAGTAGGTGCCTTATCCCCATTCTACAGATGAGGAAACTGAGGCTTTTAGACTGTGAGCCCGCTGTTGGGCAGGGACTGTCTCTATATGTTGCCAATTTGTACTTCCCAAGCGCTTAGTACAGTGCTCTGCACACAGTAAGTGCTCAATAAATACGATTGATGATTGATGATGAAACACAAAGGGCAGCACAGAAGACGTCATGGAAGTCAGGAAACTTGAGTTCTAAATCCCTGCTCTGCCCCTGGTTTGCACTGGCGTATAAGCTCGCTGTGGGCAGGAAATGTGTCTCTTATATTGTCATATTCATCCCCCCCCAAGCGCTTCATACAGAGCTCCGCACACAGTAAGCACTCAGTAAATAAGATTGATAGACTGACTGGGATCTCAGGAGTGTCATTTCACCTCTCTGGGCCTCGGTTCCCTTATCTGCAAAATGGGGATAAAACATGGTTTACCCTCCACTTTAATAATAATAATGACTATCGTGGCATTTGTTAATAATAATAATGGCATTTGTTAAGTGCTTACTATGTGCAAAGCACTGTTCTAAGCACTGGGGGGGATATAAGGTGACCAGATTGTCCCATGTGGGGCTCACAGTCATCATCCCCATTTTACAGATGAGGCAACTGAGGCTCAGGGAAGTTAAGTGACTTGCCCAAGGTCACACAGCAGACATGTGGCGGAGCTGGGATAGCGCTTACTATGTGCCAGGCACTGTACTAAGCGCTGTGGCACTGTATTAAGCACTGTAGACTTTGAACCCCAAGTAGAACTGGGATGTTGTGTGGTCTGGTTATGTTGTATTTGCCCCGGCGTTTAGCACAGTGCTTCGTACATAGGAAGTGCTTACTGAACACCATAATGCTAGTTGACAACTCCCTCTTGGCTTTCACGGTGGCCTTGGTTAGCAGTCCGAGTCCGTCTGGTTGGTTATCATTTTGCTCGGGGTGGGGGGTGCCTTGTTTCCGGGACCCCGTCGTCGGAGCC
Organism: Tachyglossus aculeatus; assembly: GCF_015852505.1. Classification (NCBI taxonomy): domain Eukaryota; kingdom Metazoa; phylum Chordata; class Mammalia; order Monotremata; family Tachyglossidae; genus Tachyglossus; species Tachyglossus aculeatus. The sequence continues at coordinate 1,841,726 of NC_052075.1, forward strand.
GGGGTCTGACAGCGAGGCGCGGGGGTGGCCCAGGTCAAACGGAATGAAACTCCTCCAGTTGTAGGAGCAAACGGATGCAGCTGTATCTGCCGGAAGGCGTGCCTAATCATCGTGCAGTCGGGATAGAATGCAACGGGAAAACAGGGGCGGTTATTTTAACACGGCTCTGAGCTGGTTGAAACGTGACGGTGCCCCGTCAGGAGGCATCTTTCAGATTGTAACGTGATGGTGCCCCGTCGGGAGAATTGCTTCAGGCGGCTGACGGATGGGGTGGGCTGGAAATCGTGCTGTCCGTTCTTTGTTGGCATTGCGAAGGGAACCAATCGCCAGCGATTGTGGCATTTCTATGTGCCAACCGCTGTTCTAAGCGCTGGGGTAGATACAGGGTAATCAGGTTGTCCCACGTGGGGCTCACGCTTTTGATCCCCATTTTACAGATGAGGTAACTGAGGCCCAGAGAAGTGATATGCCCAAGATCACACAGCAGACAAGTGGCAGAGGCAGGATTAGAGGCCCCTTCCTTCCTCTCCCCCTCGTCCCCCTCTCCATCCCCCCCTTCTTACCTCCTTCCCTTCCCCACAGCACCTGTATATATGGATATATGTTTGTACATATTTATTACTCTATTTATTTATTTATTTATTTTACTTGTACAGATCTATTCTATTTATCTTATTTTGTTAGTATGTTTGGTTTTGTTCTCTGTCTTCCCCTTTTAGACTGTGAGCCCACTGTTGGGTAGGGACTGTCTCTACATGTTGCCAATTTGTACTTCCCAAGCGCTTAGTACAGTGCTCTGCACATAGTAAGTGCTCAATAAATACGATTGATGATGATGATGATGATTAGAACCCACATCCTCCGACTCCCGAGCCCGTGCTCTTTCCACCAAGGCACACTGCTTCTCGGTGTTTAAAAGTCACTGTGTAATAGGACCTGATCTGAAGCAAAATCCCCGAGGACACACATAACAAACCAGAGGGATTGAGGCCTATGTACTAAGCACTGTGCTAAATGTCAGGGCGGATACAAGATAACCAGCTCAGACAGCGTCCCAGTTCTATGTGGGGCTCGCAGTCTAAAACGGAGGATTGGCTCATGTTTTATGCCCATTTTAAAGGTAAGGGAACTGAGACCCACAGAGGTGAAAACAACAATTTGTATCGTTCTCCAAGCTGATGCCCACTTCCCTGCCTCCTCCGCATCTTTTCCTCCCCTACCCACTCAAACAATCCCCCCACCCCCACGGAGGGCCGGCTAGCTCAACACATGTCTCTTGCCGGCACGGGGGAAATCATGTTTCTTCTAGACTGTGAGCCCACTGTTGGGTAGGGACCATCTCTATATGTTGCCAACTTGTACTTTCCAAGCGCTTAGTACAGTGCTCTGCACACAGTAAGCGCCCAATAGATACGATTGATTGATTGATTGCCTGGTGACCGTTGTTTCCTCTGGTGCCATTCGCGGGCAGAGCACTGGGCCCAGACTTCAGTGAAAGTCACTAGTCTGCTGCGTGACCTAGGCCAAGTCATTTCACTTCTCTGGGCCTCAGTTACGTCATCCAAAAAATGGGGATTAAGACTCTGACGTGGGATGGGGACTGTCTAACCTGATTAACTTGTATATACCCCAGCGGTTAGTGCAGTGCCGGCACATAGTAAGCACTAACAAATACCATTTTTAAAAAAAAGAAGCGAGAGGGGAAAACACACCACGACCTGTAGACCCAGTGGAAATCTCTCCTGCCCCTTCCTCCCCATCCTCCCCAAATTAAAGGGGTTTTCCCCTTGTCCCGGCTCCGAGCTGGGGTTGGGGGGGATAGGGAACGGTGTTGCCCCACTTCCCGCAGACACCCCCGCCCAATAACCCATGGAGTGGCGAATGCGAGCACCCTGCATTATCCAACCCCAGAAACTAGGCCACGGGACGCTACCAAAAGTGGATGCAGCTGTTTCCGCCCCAGCCCAGGAATCTGTAATTTCCCCTTCTCCCGCTCCGCTCCTCCTGTTCCCGTTCCCTCTTGGGAGCCCTTTGCAGCGGAGGGTAGGGAAGAGGGGAAAGCACCTTTCCCCAGATGGCCTCGCCTGGCCGGTGAGCGCTTCCTATGTGCACAGCACTATTCTAAGCGCTCGGAAAGTACAATACAGCAATCAAGAGAGACAATCCCTGCCCACAAAGGGCTTACAGTCTAGAGGAACTTCATAAATGCCCGGCTCCCGCCCGAGATTCCCCCCGAGAGCTGAGTGGTCAGTGTGGGAAAATCCTGAGGCTGAGATGGTGGTGAGGCTCACGGGGCGGTAATTGCGGAGTAGGGGCTTTGGCGGGCTGTGCGTTGTTGCCGTTGTGTGAACAACACCTAAGGAGTGGATCCCAGCCACACCAACTGACTGAAGTGGAAGGAAGTGACCGAGCGGGGGTTTGGGAAGAGGCCTCCGGGTCTCCGGATCGGAAAGAACAGCTTGTCCGAAGCCGCGTGTCTTCCTTGGGGCTGCCAAGTGCTGGCCACCCAGTGTTCCCCGGGCCTGAATCTGCCGGATGAGCCTGCGCCTCACCTGATCGATCAATCAATCAATCATATTTATTGAGCGCTTACTGTGTGCAGAGCACTGGACTAAGCGCTTGGGAAGTACAAGTTGGCAACATAAGTTGGACGTGATTAGCTCATGTTCATCCTAGGGTTTAGCGGAATGTGTGACGCACAGTCGGCGTCAGTAAAAACCGTAGCATTCGAGGACCCAGACAGTTGGAGAGTAAGCGCTTGAAGCCATGTGAAGCCATGTGGAACATGGACTGTGTCTAACCTAATTAGCCCGTGTCTACCCCAGCGCTTAGCGCAGTGCCTGGCACATAGTAAGCGCTTAGCAAATACCATCAAAGTGAACAAACCCAAAAAGCAATCAATAGTGGGTACTGAGCACTTAACTCTGTGCAGAGCACTGTACTAAACACTTTGAAGGGGACAATATGTTGATAATAATAGTGATGGCATTTATTAAGCACTTACTATGTGCAAAGCCCTGTTCTAAGCGCTGGGGAGGTTACAAGGTAATCAGGTTGTCTCACGGGGGGCTCGCAGTCTTCATCCCCATTTTCCAGATGAGGTAAATGAGGCCCAGAGAACTGAAGTGACTTGCCCAAAGTCACACAGCTGACAATTGGCGGAGCCGGGATTTGAACCCATGACCTCTGACTCCAAAGCCCATGCTGTTTCCACTGAGCCACGCTGCTTACAGTGTCCTGCATCCAGTGGATGTTCGACAAGTGCCCCAACTCTTAATAAGCGCTTAATATAGTGTCTTGCTCACAGTAAGCACTCAGTAAATACTGTTGATTGATTGATAATACTTCTTCTCCACCCCCTGGGTGTCCCATGGATGGGTGGATCGTTTCTCAAGAATCTTTAGGGAAAGTGAGGGGCATTCATTCATTCAATCATATGTATTGAGCGCTTACTGTGTGTAGAGCACTGTACTAAGCACATGGGAAGTACAGGTTGGCTGTGCTGTGTTGGAAGTGCTGAGGAGGATACAAGGTGATCAGGTTGTCCCTTGGGGAGCTCACAGTCTTCATCCCCATTTGACAGATGAGGTAACTGAGGCCCAGAGAAGTGAAGTGACTTGTCCAAAGTCACACAGCTGACCCATGACCTCTGATTTATTTATTTTATTTGTACATATCTATTCTATTTATTTTATTTTGTTAGTATGTTTGGTTTTGTTCTCTGTCTCCCCCTTTTAGACTGTGAGCCCACTGTTGGGTAGGGACTGTCTCTATATGTTGCCAATTTGTACTTCCCAAGCGCTTAGTACAGTGCTCTGCACATAGTAAGCGCTCAATAAATACGATTGATGATTGATGATGGTGGAACCGGGATTTGAACCCACGACCTCTGACTCCCAAACCCGTGCTGTTTCCATTGAGCCACGCTGCTTCTCTGTGCTTTGTTGTGGCACAGACACTAGACAAAGTGGATTTGAGGCGTCTATGCCCATTCTGGAATTCACTTCCAGGGCGGGAATACTGGGCAGTGGGACATATTCCATAGTATTGCTTGAGCGCCTGCTGGGGCACTTGGGAGACGACAATAAGTGCCTTGGTGTATATCTAGCAGTGGGAGACAGACTCCAAGACGATTTACAGTTCTGAAGGAGGAGATGTGGAGTGGGAGCTCCTTGTGGGAAGGGAATATGTCTGTTGTTATATCGTATTCCTTTAAGCGCTTAATACAGTGTTTTGCGTACACTAAGCACTCAGTATATACAAATGAATGAATGAGAAGTGAACTGATGTTTAAACAGTAGGCAACACCATAGGGCAGGTGGCTCATTTGGCAGCCGGAGGGAGGTGGTGGGTGGGTTGGTGTTAGCAGGTCTGCTCAGTGGGAACTGAGGCAGACAAAAATAATAATAATGATAATAATAATAATAATAATGATAATAATAATAATAATAATAATAATAAAGAATTTGTGAAGCAATTACTATGTGCCAAACACTGTGTAATACAGTGTACAGTCCCTTCTAGATGATGAGCCCGTTGTTGGGTAGGGACCGTCTCTATATGTTGCCGACTTGTACTTCTCAAGCGCTTAGTCCAGTGCTCTGCACACAGTAAGTGCTCAATAAATACGATTGAATGAATGAATGTAATCAGATCAGATACGGCCCCTGTTAGGGAGGGAGAACAGGTATTGAATCCTCACTGTACAGAGGAGGAAAGCGAGGTTCAGAGAAGCAAAGAGGGTTGCCCAAGCTTGCAGAGCAGGGAAATGCTGGCAGCTGAGAATAATAATAATAATGGCATTTATTAAGCGCTTACTATGTGCAAAGCACTGTTCTAAGCGCTGGGGAGGTTACAAGGAGATCAGGTTGTCCCACAGGGGGCTCACAGTCAATCCCCATTTTCCAGATGAGGTAACTAAGGCCCAGAGAAGTGAAGTGACTTGCCCAAAGTCACGTAGCTGACAATTGGCAGAGCCGGGGTCTGAACCTCTGACTCCAAAGCCCGGGCTCTTCCCACGGAGCCACGCTGCTTCTCTTGTGTAGAAACCACATCTCCAGACTCCAGTCCTGTACCCTCTCCTCTTGGGTTTAGTTCAGGATCAGCGCTTAGCAAATTCCAAAAGACGAATAAAGGCATAAACGCCAGCTGTATTTTTGAGGAAAATTCAGTCATTGTCGGGGTCACGGTGTAAGTCGATCGGGAGAAATCACCTCAGGTCTGGGCCCATCGTGACTTCACGTGGCCTTGCGGCCCAAGGTTTGACGTCTGTCTCACTCTTGCTCCTGCCGTCACGTGGCAGGGGCTGCTGGGAACATTTCTCTTGTGCACCCCCCTTTGTGCTTTTATTTTTACTTTAATGGTCTTTGTTAAGCGCTTACTATGTGCCAGACACTGTATTAAGCCCTGGTTGGACCTGTCCATGTCCCACAAGGGGCTCCCAATCTTAATCCCCATTTTTCATAGGAGGTAATTGAGTGACAAAGAAGTTCATTCATTCACTCATTAAGTGGTATTTATTATTAATAATAATAACGATGATGGCATTTATTAAGCACTTACTATGCGCAAAGCACTGTTCTAAGCACTGGGAAGGTTACAAGGTGATCAAGTTGTCCCACGGGGGGCTCACAGTCTTAATCCCCCATTTTACAGGTGAGGTAACTGAGGCACAGAGAAGTGAAGTGATTTGCCCAGTCACACAGCTGACAAGTGGCAGAACCGGGATTTGAACCCATGACCTCTGACTCCAAAGCCCGTGCTCTTTCCACGGAGCCAACCAATCAGGTTGGACCTGTCCCTGTCCCACATGGGGCTCACAGTCTTAATCCCCATTCTTCAGAGGAGGTAATTGAGGGACAAAGTTCATTCATTCATTCATTAAGTGGTATTTAATAATAGTAATAATAGTAATAAAAATAATAATGGCATTTGTTAAGCTCTTACTTTGTGCAAAGCACTGTTCTAAGCGCTGGGGCGGGTCTAAGGTGATCAGGTTGTCCCACGGGGGGCTTACAGTTTTAAATCCCCATTTTACAGATGAGGGAACTGAGGCACAGAGAAGTGAAGTGACTTGCCCAAAGTCACACAGCTGACAACTGGCGGAGCAGGGATTCGAACCCATGACCTCTGGCTCCCTAGCCCGGGCTCTTTCCACTGAGCCACGCTGCTTCTCTGAGTGCTTACTGTGGGCAGAGCACTGTACTGAACACTTGGTAAAGTACAATTTATCAATAAAAAGTGACATTCCCTGCCCACAAAAAACTTCCAGTCCATCATCATCATCATCATCAATCGTATTTATTGAGCGCTTACTATGTGCAGAGCACTGTACTAAGCGCTTGGGAAGTACAAATTGGCAACATATAGAGACAGTCCAGCAGGGGGGAGACAGACATTAATACAAATAAATAAAATTACAGATATGTGCATAAGTGCTGTGGGGCTGGAAGCGGGGAAGAGCAAAGGGAGCAAGCCATCGTGACACAGAAGAGAGTGGGAGATGAGGAAAAGCGGGGCTTAGTCTGGGAAGGCCTCTTGGAGGAGAATCCAGGATTAAAATCCAGATCTTTCTGATTCCCAGGCCGTTGCTCTTGTCGCTAGGCCTCGCTGCTTCTCTCCCCCGGTTTCTGTGTCGGCCTTTCTCTGCCAGAAAGGATCGGAATCTGGAAGGAGGAAACCGCATTTCCTAAGCGGTTCTGTCTGCTTATTGCTCGCCCCCGCCTTCCAAAGTGCAAGTTCTCTGTGGTTTCGGCGGGCCCTCCGCGGCCGGCGGCCGAGGCGAAGACTGACTCAGTGGAAGGCTCAGGCTGGAGGAGAGAAAGTTCAGAGAGAAGGAAGCCAGATTTTCCCTCCGGAAATTCCCCGCCGAGCCCCGATAGAAGACAAAACATGCGGCGCTTTGGGGAGAACCCTTCCTCAACGGGATGTGGTGCTTTTGTGTTTCGGCTTGATCCGTGGTAACCCGCGGGGCCCGAGGCGGAGATGGGGGTGACTAGGGAAGGCCCCCCTTTTTCTCCGAGGCCTTGGAGCTTTTCATTTTGGCAAAACCCAAGCGTGAACTTGAGTTTACCCTTCCTCCCCACCGGTCCTCCTCACTCCTCTCTCGTGATTCCCATTTTAGGGGGGACTTGGATAGTGACCTGGCAGCCCCCTCGTTCAGATCCTTCCCATTCCCACTTAGGGCTGTGAATCTGATGTGGGACCTGATGATCTTGTGTCTACCCCTAGCGCTTAGTACAGTGCACACAGTATGCACTGAACAAATACCACAATTATTGCTATTATTGTTATTCATTCGCAGTCATATTTATTGAGCACTTACTGTGTGCAGAGCACTGTACTAAGCGCTTGGGAGAGTACAATTCAACAATAGACACATTCCCTGCTCACAGTGAACTTCAGCTCTGCACACAGTAAGCTCTCAATAAATACAATTGGCTAACAGATACCACAATTATTATTATAATAATAAATACCATTATTATTATTATTATTACTGCCACTTCTAGACTGTGAGCCCACTGTTGGATAGGGACCGTCTCTATATGTTGCCAGCTTGTACTTCCCAAGTGCTTAGTACAGTGTTTTGCACACAGTAAGTGCTTAATACATATGATTGAATGAATGAATGAATTACAGTGTGGCTCTGTGGAAAGAGCCCAGGCTTCGGAGTCAGAGGTCATGGGTTCTAATCCCACCTCTGCCACTTGTCAGCTGTGTGACTTTGGGCAAGTCACTTAACTTCTCTGTGCCTCGGTTACCTCATCTGGAAAATGGGGATTAGGACTGTGAGCCCCATGTGAGACAATCTGATTACCTTGTATCCTCCCCAGCGCTTAGAACACATCTTTGCACATAGTAAGCACTTAACAAATGCAATCATTATTATTATTATTACTAATGATGATAGTAATAACTTTGAGTCTCAGGCCCCAGGGAGGCAGGAGCCAAAATGTCAGGACTGGGAGGAGGAGAGTTCGGTGTCAAGGGAAAAAGGCGAGGAAGAGAGCAGTTACCCTACGAGAAATAAACATGAGGACAAGTCGGGCCGAGGGACGGCCGAGGAGAAAGAACCCATGAATTCTTGGACTCAGGCCAGCCGGGCGGAGGTTAACCGCGAAACAGCTCCTCAAAGACTGAGGCCACTTTCTCCCACAGCCTCCCATTCTGGGGGCCTCTGGCTGGATGTGGCATTCACACGGGCCGCCGGGGTCTGACCGAACTTTTCCCCTTCCCCACATCTCCGTTTTTCTGCGGGGAGGCCTGGGAGGGGGCTGAGAGCCCACGGCCGGGGGTGGCCCAGACTGCGGCCTCCTGATTTCTGGACGGAGAACGTCCTCGGGGCCGCCGAGGAGCTGGCTCCGTCTTGTTGGTAGGTCGGACCTCTTCCACGCCTACCCTGTGCCGACTGCTGGGATAAAAACTAGAGGGTCAGAACAGAACAGACACGAGAGCGGGGAGCTCAAACCTGTTGTGTGGGTGGGGAAACTGAGGCCCAGAGAAAGGAACAGAATCGGCCAGAGAGACCCAGCGGATTGGGGATGGAGCCTGGATTAGGAAACAGGTCCTCTGATTCCCAGGCTTATGCTCTTTCCACTAGGGCACACCGCCTAGGTTATCGCACTCAGTTGATTTAAGCATTTATTGGAGAGAGATGAGGAAGCATGCGTCATTCATTCATTCATTCGTATTTATTGAGCGCTTACTGTGTGCAGAGAACAGTACTAAGCGCTTGGGAAGTACAAGTTGGCAACAGATAGAGACGGTCCCTACCCAACAACGGGCTCACAGTCTAGAAGGGGGAGACAAGGTGTGAGCTCCCTAAGATCTCCCCTGCTCTGCGCCAGTCCCCTTCCCACTCCCTTTGACTCTCCCAATATGCCCAGCAGTATTTTGAAAAGAGATCTCTCGCCTCCTCTCGAAATCTATCCCCTCCACTTGTGCTTCTAACCTCACCCCTTCATACTTTATTAAAACACGTGCCCCCTCCCTTCTTCCTTCCTTGGCTGTCATCGTCAACTCTTCACTTTAGAATGGTTTCCTCCCCGCTGATTTCAAACAAGCTGATTTGTTCCTTATCCTGTCTGCCAGTCCTGAAAAAGGTGACTTGGGGCCTATTTTTTATTACTTGTCGGGCAGTTTATAGGGACTCCCACACAGAATTCCTCACGGCAGACAGGTATGCGTCTCCCCCCGGCCCCGTCAAGACTGGAAGCTCGTTGTCGGCAGGGAATATGTAAGTTTACTGTTGTATTGTGCTCTCCCAAATGCTTAGTCCAGTGCTCTTCACACAGTAAGCGCTCAGTAAATGCGATTGAATGAGTGAATGAATGAGATACAAGGCAGGTTGGTCTGGACACTGTAATAACAATAATAATGATGGTATTTGTTAAGCTCTCCCCCAGTCCACTAACAGGACAGGAGGGGCCCGGGCTGTCCGGTTGGCATTAGGATGCCGGGGCTCTGTGGGCGAGGTGATGGAGACCCCCCTAGCCTGTGAGGGAAGCTGTTCCCTGTGGGGAGAGTGAAGAAAAAGACCATTTCATCCTCATACTCCATTAAGCGCAGAGCAGGAAAGTTTTTCTAATCAAACTCTGGTCTGAGCAGGGGCTGGGCCGCCGTTAGTTGCCAGGACTCAAATCTGGGCTTCTCATTCAGCCGCGCTCCCTGCCAGCTGTTGTCATTGAAATCCCACATAATCTCTCCAGGTCAGAGGTCAGCCGCCCGTGACCGCTGCCCCCGTTAAAAGGTTATGCTGATTCCCGTGGTCAGATATTGGCCCTTTTCTCCTCCAGACACTCCCGTTCGGCTCAAGGAAATTAAAAAAATAATAACAAAAAAACAGACCGAGGGGGGGAGTCACGCTTGAATCGTATTACAAGACATTAAAGTCTTAAAGTATCTCCCCATCCACCACCCCCGCCGAGCTGACACACCGTGGCTAGGGTGGCTAATGTGTAGAGCAGATTTTCCTGGGGCTTCCTTCAAAGGTGGGGGCCGGCCAGAGGGCGGAGGGAATGTGCTCTGTGGGCCTTGAAATTCAGGGCAGAATCCGTTTCTGCAAATCAATCAAGGGCATTTATTGAGTGCTTATTGTGCTCAGAACACTGTACTAAGTGCGTGGTGAAAAACAGTATCTGTGAGACGTGAAACTCGGTAAACCCCACCTCAAACAAGGGATCCCTGAACTTAAAGTGGAGGGTAGTAGAGATACATGATTATTTTCTTCTTCTCTAGTTCTCTTAGTGTTTTGTAAGAGTAAAAACATGTTCAGAGGTGTGGGGCTTTTTCCATCATTTCCCCATTGGCAGAGGGCATTTTTTTAAAAAAATGTGTTTTGTTACGCACTTACTATGTGTTAAACACTGTTTTATGCCCTGTGGTAGGTACAGGCTTATTAGGGTAGACACAGCCCCTGTCTCACGTGGGACTCACAGTCTCAGTTGAGGGAGAACAGGAATCCCCAATTTACAATTGAGGAAACTGAGGCACAGAGAATCAACTGACTTGTTCAATGTCATAAAGCAGGCTGGTGGCGGAGCCGGGATTAGAACCCAGGTCCTTCAGTCTCCCAGGCCTGGGCTCTCTTGCCACTAGGCCACGCTGCTAACCAATGGACATCTGGGGTTTCTCAGTGTCGTAATTCTTGGAGAACGTAAACCCGATTACCTAGGAACCTGGGAAGGGTGAGAATAAATTAATAAACCAAGCCATTTTGGGGTCAAACTCAGAACCCACCCAGCCCGAGGAACTGGAGGCTGGTTGCCCTCCTGGATACTCTGTGCTCTCCCAAGCTCTCAATATAGTAAGTGCTCAATAAATGCCACTGATGATGATCATCCCTTACTCTCCCCGAGTGACCCAGCACAGACCATCCAACACCCCCGACTCCCCTCTCCATCCCTAGTTTTCCCCAAAGAAACTCACGCACTGCTTTGTCTCTGGATCCGTCTATCCCTTCCATCCTGTCTCAGCATGGGTTTCCACAGCGCGTTTAGCCGGCGCGCAGTTAGGGAACTGGGAAGTGTTTTGCCTACAACACGTGCCGATCTGGACAGAACCTGGCGAGCCGGTGGGTTGGTTTTGAATATGCACAATCCCAACTCCAGGAGGGTCCCCTCCTTCCGGCCATGTGGCATTTGAGGAATGGCAGTAGTAATGGTGGCAATAATAGCAATCATTATTAATAATGATAACAGCAAAATTGGGGCATTTGTTAAGCACTTGCTAGATGCAAACCCTGTGCTGAGTGCTGGAGTAGGTACAAGATGATCAGATCGGACACAGTTCCGGTCCCACTTGGGGCTCAAGGTCTGAGAGAGAGGACAGGTATTGAATCCCCATGTTATAGATGAGGAAACTGAAACCCGGAGAAGTGAAGCGACTTGCCCAAAGTCACCCAGCGGGCAAGTGGCAGAGCTGGAATGAGAACCCAGGTGCTCTGACTCCCAGTCTTGTGCTCTTTTCTCTAGGCCCTGCTGCTCTAGAAGTCTCACTTTGTGCTGAGCACGGTAGTAAAGAGGCTCACTGGTTTGTCCACAGCCCCTCCCCGCCCGGCTCTGGCCATCCCACGGAATCATTTCCAACAGATTCAGGTCGGGGAAATCGCTCCTTTTGTGACTCCCTGTGACTCAATCCCGGAGTCCTTACGACTCAGCAGGTAAAACCTCCTCTCCGCAAAGTGATTGAGCGATCGCCCAGATCTGATCAAATTCCCCTCTCCCTTTATTCCCTCTGGTGGTTTGCGGGAAGACCCAACAGGGAGAAGATTGTATCGGCCTTCTGCACGCTCAGGCGAGGCTGCTTGATGGATGAACATTTAGCCCGGGTCTTCTGGGGCTCTGAGACCCGGGAAGTTTCTGTGGCAGGAATTCATCTTTCAGGATAGGAGCCAAATCCCCGGTCCAGTGAGCCTCTGCCACGCCCAGCCAGGTTCTCAAAAAGGGTCAGTGGTAGGAGTCATCGTGGCATTTTTGCATGCCCACTGGTGCCAGTGCACTGTGCTGAGCACTTGGGAAAATACAAGCGCGAAGAAATGACACATTCCGCGCCCTGAGGAAGCTCCCACTCTTAACTGTAGGGAGGCAGTTATGATAACATTTGCAGTTTGAGTCATCAGAATAGATTTTTCACCCTTAGAGAAGCCAGACTCCTAGTCGAGTGACAAGAGGAATCATTTGAGCTCACTGTGGGCAGGGAATGTGTCTGTTTATTGTTATATTGTACTCTCGTAAGCGCTTAGTACTCCATCCCCCATCTCCATTTTCCATCCCCCCCATCTTACCTCCTTCCCTTCCCCACAGCACCTGTATATATGTATATATGTTTGTACATATTTATTACTCTATTTATTTATTTATTTTACTTGTACATATCTATTCTGTTTATTTTATTTTGTTACTATGTTCGGTTTTGTTCTCTGTCTACCCCTTTTAGACTGTGAGCCCACTGTTGGGTAGGGACTGTCTCTATATGTTGCCAACTTGTACTTACCAAGCGCTCAGTACAGTGCTCTGCACACAGTAAGTGCTCATTAAATACGATTGATTGATTGGTTGATTGATTAGTACGGTGCTCAGCACACAGTAAGTGCTTAATAAATACGATTGAATGAATGAATGAATTTGGGCGTTTATCAAGTGCTTCCTTCTTAAATGCCAAGTACAATGGTAAGCCTTGGGGCCATGACAAGATTATCAGCATTGGGCTCAATCCCACTTTGGGGATTGCAAAGAAGAAAAGAAAGCAGGGGTCTCCTTCCTATTATACTGACCAAGAAACCGAGGCCCAGAGAGGTTCTGTGACTGGGTCTAGGTGGCCCAGCAGGCTGGCAGCAGAGTTGGGGTCAGAACTAGACTGTGAGCCCCCTTCTAGACTGTGAGCCTGTTGTTGGGTAGGGACCGTCTCTATATGTTGCCGATTTGTACTTCCCAAGCACTTAGTACAGTGCTCTGCACACAGTAATCATTCAATAAATACGACTGAATGAACCCGGGACTCCTGACACCCAGACACGTGCTCTTTCAATCCTCTAGACTGTAAGCGTGTTGTGGGCAGAGAAGGTGTCTGCTCATTGTTATATCATAGTCTCCCAAGCGCTTAGTACAGTTAGCACTTAGAGAAGCAGCGTGGCTCCGTGGAAAGAGCCCGGGCTTTGGGGTCAGAGGTCATGGGTTCAAAACCCAGCTCCGCCAATTGTCAGCTGGGTGACTTTGGGCAAGTCACTTCACTTCTCTGGGCCTCAGTTCCCTCATCTGGAAAGTGGGGATTAAGACTGCGAGCCCCCCGAGGGACAACCTGATCACCTTGTAACCTCCCCAGCGCTTAGAACAGTGCTTTGCACGTAGTAAGCGTTTAATAAATGCCATTATTTATTATTATTATTATTATTATTATTATTATTATTACAGTGCTCTGCATACAGTAAGCACTCAAGGCCACGCCATCACCACCCGCCACCTGGGCACCTCCCTTAGCCATCGGCAGGCTGCCCACGGTCCGAGCCGTAGTCAATTTCCCGGGGTGGCCGATCGGACCCGGGAAATCCAAGTTGCGCTGTAAAGCCCTGATCGGCTTTGCTTCCTAATCCGGCATTTGGTCCCTCTAATAGGCTTGAGGCCCCAAGGGAGGGCAGTTATTTGGACTCCGCTGGCGGGGGCCGGGGCCAGCTGCGGGCACGGCCCCCTCGGGCTTGGGAGAATGGGGGGCCAAGTTGCTGGCAAGGGGGCATCGATTGGGAGAACCCACGGCCCCAGCGGGGACAGCCTGCATCTCAGATGGTCCTTAAAATAATAATAACAATGATGATGGTATTTGTTCATTCATTCATTCAATCGGTCATATTTATTGAGCGCTTACTGTGTGCAGAGCACTTGGGAAGTCCAAGTCGGTAACATCTAGAGACGGTCCCTACCCAACAACGGGCTCGCGGTCTAGAATCCCCTTTTAGACTGTGACCCTTTTAGACTGTGAGCCCACAGCTCCTGTATATATGTATATATGTTTGTACATATTTATTACTCTATTTATTTTACCTGTACATATCTATTCTATTTATTTTATTTTGTTAGTGTTTTCGGTTTTATTCTCTGTCTCCCCCTTTTAGACTGTGAGCCCACTGTTGGGTAGGGACTGTCTCTACATGTTGCCAACTTGTACTTCCCAAGCACTTAGTACAGTGCTCTGCACACAGTAAGCGCTCAATAAATACGATTGATGACGATGATAGAAGGGGGAGACAGACAACGAAACAAAACATGTAGACAGGTGTCAAAATCGTCAGAACAATCAATCAATCAAGCAATCGTATTTATTGAGCATTTACTGTGTGCAGAGCACTGTACTAAGCGCTTGGGAAGTCCAAGTTGTCAACATATAGAGACTGTCCCTACCCAACAGTGGGCTCACAGTCTAGAAGGGGGAGACAGAGAACAAAACAAAGCATATTAACAAAATAAAATAAATAGAATAGATATGTACAAGTAAATAGAATTAAAGCTATATGCACATCATAAAATAAATAGTAAATATGTACAAGTAATAAATAGAGTGATAAATCAGTACAAATATATATACAGGTGCTTTGGAGAGGGGAAGGAGGTAGGCTGGGGGAGATGGGGAGGAGGAGTGCTTACTATGTGTCACACACTGTTCTAAACACTGGGGTAGATACAAGCTAATCAAGTCATCATCATCATCAATTGTATTTATTGAGTGCTTACTGTGTGCAGAGCACTGTACTAAGCGCTTAGGAAGTACAAGTTGGCAACATATAGAGACAGTCCCTACCCAAAAGTGGGCTCACAGTCTAAAAGGGGGAGACAGAACAAAACCAAACATACTAACAAAATAATATAAATAGAATAGATATGTACAAGTAAAATAAATAAATAAATAGAGTAATAAATATGTACAAACATATATACATATATACAGGTGCTGTGGGGAAGGGAAGGAGGTAAGATGGGGGGATGGAGAGGGGGACGAAGTCGGAGAAGCAGCGTGGCATAGTGGCTAGAGCACAGGCTTGGGAGTCAAAAGGTCATGGGTTCTGATCCTGCCTCTGCCGCTTGTCTGCTGTGTGACCTTGGGCCACTCACTTCACTAGAGAAGCAGCATGGCCTAGTGGAAAGAGCTTGGGAGCCAGAGGTTGTGAGTTCTAATCCCGTCTCTATTGTCAGCTGTGTGACTTTGGGCAAGTCACATCACTTCTCTGTGTCTCAGTTCCCTCATCTGTACAATGGGGATGAAGACTGTGAGCCCCACGTGGGACAACCTGATTAGCTTGTATCTATTCCAAGGCTTACAACAGTGCTTGCCCACTGTTGGGTAGGGACCATCTCTATATGTTGCCAACTTGTACTTCCCAAGTGCTTAGTACAGTGCTCTGCACACAGTAAGCGCTCAATAAATGATTGAATGAATGAATGAATGCTTGGCACATACTAAGCACTTAGCAAATGCCGTCATTATTATTATTATTATTATTTTATTTTATTTTATTTGGTTAGTATGTTTTGTTTTGTTGTCTGTCTCCCCCTTCTAGACTGTGAGCCCATTGTTGGGTAGGGACCTTCTCTATACGTTGCCAACTTGTACTTCCAAAGTGCTTAGTACAGTGCTCTGCACACAGTAAGCGCTCAATAAATACGATTGAATGAATGAATGAATGCTTGGCACATACTAAGCGCTTAACAAATGCCATCATTATTATTATTATTATTATTTTATTTTATTTGGTTAATATGTTTTGTTTTGTTGTCTGTCTCCCCCTTCTAGACTGTGAGCCCATTGTTGGGTAGGGACCGCCTCTATACGTTGCCAACTTGTACTTCCCAAGTGCTTAGTACAGTGCTCTGCACACAGTAAGCGCTCAATAAATACGATTGAATGAATGAATTATTGTCTGTGCCCTGTGAAGTGGGGATTGAGACTGCCAGCCCCACGTGGTACAGGGACTGCGTCTAATCCTATTTGCTTCTGTCCACCCCAGTGTTTAGTATGGTGCCTGGCACATAGTAAGCACCTAACAAATTCCATAATTAATTAATTAATTACTTAAATAAGTCTGGCATAGTTCCTTTTCCACATGGTGCTCACAGTCTTCATCCTCATTTTACAGATGAGGGAATGGAGGCCCAGAGAAATGAACTGACTTGCCCAAGGTCACACAGTGCCGGGATTAGAACCCAGATCCTTCTGACTCCCGGGCTGGGCTCTATCCTTGAGGCCATGCTGCTTTCCTTCCCCTTTACGGAGGTGAAGATTGGTCAGCGGAACCTGTAGCACACTGTGGTTTCCACCGACAAGCCCCTGGAGTGGCCCAAAAGTGCTTAGTACAGTGCTCTGCACACAGTAAACGTTCAATAAGTATGATTAAATGAATGAATGAATGAATTTTGGGTTCATGGGCGGTACTTTTAGCTGTGAGGAAATCCAATCGATTTCATTTTCTCAGGAACCAGTGCGGCCTAATGGGAAAAGCACACACCTGGGAGTTGAGAGAGCTGGATTCTAATAATAGAATAATAATAATAATGGCATTTGTTAAGCACTTACTATGTGCAAAGCACTGTTCTAAGCACTGGGGAGGATACAAGGTGATCAGGTTGTCCCACGTGGGGCTCACAGTCTTAATCCCCATTTTCCAGATGAGGTAACTGAGGCCCAGAGAAGTTAAGTGACTTGCCCAAAGTCACACAGCTGACAGCCAATAATCCCACTTCTCTCCCCGAACCGCTGTCGCTTACTCCCTCTGGGCCTCAGTTTCTTCTCTCTAAAATGGGAATGACTCTTCTCTCCGCTGAGCCTTGTGTGGGACAGGGATGGTGCCAGACCTGATCACAGGGCTTGGCACAAAGTAAGCATTTAATCACTACCATCTTAAGTCCAAGGAAGAGCTTCCTTCGAAATAGGAACGGACCTGAGAAGCGCCACGTTTGGAGCCCGGAGTTTTCCCAGTGTCCTCCGGGCTGCAGATTCATTCGTTCAGTTGAATTTATTGAGTGCTTAATGCGTGCAGAGCACTGTACTAAACGCTTGGAAAGCACAATGCAGCAATAAAGACAGAGAATGGATGCCCGGCCTACCAGAAAGAGCACAGACCTTGCAGTCGGGGGACCTGGGTTCCGATTTCACCTCTTGCAGCGTGACCTTGGGGCGGTCCCTAAACTTCTCTGGGCCTCAGTTTCCTCCTGTGTAAAATGGGGATGAAACGCCCCCTCCTACTTAGACTGTGAGCTCTGGGTGGGACAGGGACTGTGTCGGACTGATTGTCTTGTCTCTCTACCTGCCTGGCATATTATTGTTATTATTATCATTATTAATAATAATAATGTTTGTATTTGTTAAGCGCTTACTATGTGCCAAGCACTCTTCTAAGCACTGGGGGGTTACAAGGTAATCAAGGTTGTCCCACATGGGGCTCACAATCTTAAACCCCATTTTACAGATGAGGGAACTGAGGCCCAGAGAAGTGAAGTGGCTTGCCCAAAGTCACACAGCTGAGAAGTGGCGGAGCTGGGATTAGAACCCACGACCTCTGACTCCCAAGCCCGTGATCTTTCCACTGAGGCACGCTGCTTCCCCGGGCAGGCTTCCTGGGAATATCCATTGGTTCTGTCTGAGTCTGAGGCCCGGCGTGGGGTCCGAAGCCTGCTAATAAATCACCCCGAGAAGACATGCGTCACTGACCCTTCGCCACAGCGCGATTTTCCAGGTCTTGGAATAATCCCCTGATCCTCAGCTTTTTCCCTGACCCTGATTTGCAAAGCTGTAGGTCAGGCTGCCCTGCAGATCGCCCTCCCCACTGCCGATGACCATACACACCCCATGAGCCCACTGTTGGGTAGGGACCATCTCTATATGTTGCCATCTTGTACTCCCCAAGCGCTTAGTACAGTGCTCTGCACACAGTAAGCGCTCAATAAATACGATTGATTGATTGATCTTACCCTTGGGGGCCAATTTCCCCGACCGGCAGAATGGTAAGAGAAGCAGCGTGGCTCATTGGAAAGAGCACGGGCTTTGGAGTCAGAGGTCATGGGTTCGAATCCTGGCTCCACCACATGTCTGCTGTGTGACCTTGGGCAAGTCACCTAACTTCTCTGAGCCTCAGTTCCCTCATCTGTAAATTGGGAATTAAGACTGTGAGCCCCACGTGGGACAACTTGATCACCTTGTATCCCCCCCAGCGCTTAGAACAGTGCTCTGCACATAGTAAGCGCTTAACAAATGCCATCATTATTATTATTATTATTAATGGTGAGCGAGAAGTACCCAGCCTCACTCCATATTGCCGTCGCCCAGCGAAAACTAAAAACCCCGTGCTCGGCCGCCAGCAGCACACTAAAAGGTGATCTCAATTTAACGCTCGAGCCCAAGTGTGGGCCAGAAATCACCTTCCCCTGTCGGAAGCTCATTCGACGACCCAACGATCGTGTCCAAATACGAAGATATCAGTCCGTCCGGAAAACTTCCGGGGTTCGGAAACCTCGGAGAGAAGGGGAGCCTCTGGAAGGGGCCGGGGAATCGTGAAGCCTTGTTGTGCTCGAAAGAGTTATGGAGTACGTGACTCCTGCTTAGGTGCTTCTGGATTGTTTACTCTCCCAAGCGCTTAGTACAGTGCTCTGCCCACAGTAACAACTGAGTAAATACAACTGAATCCCCCCCCGCCTTACCTCCTTCCCTTCCCCACAGCACCTGTATATATGTATATATATTTGTACGTATTTATTACTCTATTTATTTATTTTACTTGTACATATCTATTCTATTTATTTTATTTTGTTAATATGTTTTGTTTGGTTCTCTGTCTCCCCCTTCTAGACTGTGAGCCCGCTGTTGGGTAGGGACCGTCTCTGTATGTTGCCAACTTGTACTTCCCATGCGCTTAGTACAGTGCTCTGCACACAGTAAGCGCTCAATAAATACGATTGAATGAATGAATGATGTAGAAAGGACATCAGGCACCTGAATTCCCTGCCTGATTTCTACCTGACCTACTGTTTCCTTTCAGCTGTTTCATCGTCAGAGGTCACCCAAGGTAACGGCACGTGAAAACGGCTTTTTTGTTTCAGGTTTCCGCGCGCGTGACGTTTTACTTTTTTGGGACCCTTCCTTCCCTCCCCGGTTCCGCGGGGCAGATTTGCCGACTTGTACTTCCCAAGCGCTTAGTACAGTGCTCTGCACACAGTAAGTGCTCAATAAATGTGATTGATTGATTGATTGATTGATTGATTTGCCCACCCCAAAAAAGAAACCGGCAGGGACCACAGGTGCCCGGGCTGGGCAGCGAGGCCCCCTCCTCGGCACGATGACTGCAGAGGGGGGCTTCAGTTTGGTCAAGCGGGGCGGCCTAATGGGCAGAACCGGGAGACGGAACACCTGGATTCTCGTCCCTGTGCCGCCCGGGTCCGCCGGGTGACCTCGGACAAGCCACTCCGCCTCTCAAGACCTCAGTTTCCTCATCTGCAAGATGGGAATCAAACCCCCGGTCTCTCTCTCTCAAACCAAGAGCCCGGTAAGGGCCAGGGACCGTATCTGATCTGACTGACTTGAGTAGAACCCAGCGCTCAGCACAGTGCCTGGCACATCGCACATAATAAATGCCATCGTCGGGATTCTTTTTAAGTACACCGAGTCCACCAGGTTGGAGGGTGGCGTTGTTCATTCATTCAATCGTATTTATTGAGCGCTTACTGTGTGCAGAGCACTGTACTAAGCGCTTGGGAAGTCCAAGTTGGCAACATATAGAGACGGTCCCTATCCAACAGTGGGCTCACAGTCTATTTATTTATTTATTCTATTTATTCTATTTATTTATTCTATTTTATTTTGCTAATATGTTTTGTTTTGTTCTCTGTCTCCCCATTCTAGACTGTTGTTAAAAACGCCGAAGCCGATCCCTATTTGTAATTCTTCTGTTCTCTTTTGTTTTCTGCTCCCCAGGGCACTTGGGATTCCAAGACAGTTTTGTCACATCAGGTGTTTTCAGCGTGACCGAATTAGTCAGAGTATCACAGAGTAAGTACCCTTTTCCTCGGCTCTATCCGGGTCGTCTGTGAGTCCAATTTCTGTGCCACCCTCTCCCCCCCAAACCCCCCCACCTTAAGCCTCCCCCCCAGGGTACGTCCAACGTTTCTGACTCCCTCTGGAAATGTTGGGCCCCTGGGTTTTATTTGACATGCGAGAAATTAAAAGGAAATTAAAAGGATGAGGAAACCGAGGCGGGAGAAGTGAAGCGTCTTGCCCAAGGTTGCACATCATCAGTGGTATTCATTGAGTGCTTAGCTCTGTACTGAGCGCTTGGGAGAGTCAATTGACATGATCCCTGCCCTGAAGGAACTTATGGTCTAGTCTAGGTCTAGGTGGGGCAAGGGGATTGGCGGGAATTGATTTCTGAGCATGTGTGTTTTCTGGGTGGTGGTCGATGGGAGGAGACAGAAGGGTGTTATTATTCATTCATTCATTCAATCGTATTTATTGAGCGCTTACTGTGCACAGAGCACTGTACTAAGCGCTTGGGAAGTACAAGAGAAGCAGCGTGTGGCTGAGTGGAAAGAGGCCAGGCTTTGGAGTCAGAGGTCATGGGTTCGAATCCCGACTCTGCCACATGCCTGCTGTGTGATCTTGGGCAAGTCACTTAACTTCTCTGGGCCTCAGTTACCTCATCTGTAAAATGGGGATCAAGACTGTGAGCCCCACGTGGGACAACCTGATCACCCTGTATCCCCCCCTCAGCGCTTAGAACAGTGCTTTGCACATAGTAAGCGCTTAACAAATGCCAATTATTATTATTATTATTACAAGTTGGCAACATATAGAGACGGTCCCTACCCAACAGTGGGCTCATGGTCTAGAAGGGGGAGACAGGCACTTCCCGGGCCCTGGCGTTCCCGGAAGAAACAAGCAGAGGCGGCAAGAGGGGGATGAACGGCAGGCAGCTCTGGCCTTGCCCTCAAGTGCTGTTCCCCTGCCCGGCGAGCTTCCGTTTGAGCCTCGCTCGCTCCCGATCAATGCCCTATTAAGAGGTGCTAGATTCGGAGCGGGTCGTTCCGGTTATAAGTGGAACTCGGCATAATCCGACGGTCAGCAGCAGGCTCAGCGCAGCCATCCCACATCTCATCGCCGCTCCGGCCAGTGACGGCTCTCCTGGGCTCCGGGTGAAGAACCCTTCCCCTTACCACCCAAAACAATAACAATGGCAGCAATTATTAAGCACCTACTATGTACAAAGCACTGTTCTAAGCGCTGGGGAGGTGATCAGGTTGTCCCACGAGGGGCTCATAGTCTTCATCCCCATTTTCCAGATGAGGTAACTGAGGCCCAGAGAAGTGAAGTGACATGCCCAAAGTCACACCGCTGACAATCGGCGGAGCCGGGATTTGAACCCATGACCTCTGACTCCCAAGCCCGGGCTCTTTCCACTGAGCCACGCTGCTTCTCTAAACTTCTCTAAAACTGGCCTTCTGCACTCGGGAATCTTAACCTGTGCCCAGGTTGAACCCCAGAAAGTCCACTCTGTCAGCACAACCCTCCCCGGGACCCACCCTAGTCCATTTTAGCTGCCCGAGAGTCAGAAGGTCATGGGTTCTAATCCTGCCTCTGCCGCTTGTCTGCTGTGTGACTGTGAGGAAATCACTTCTGTGCCTCAGTTCCCTCATCTGTAAAATGGGGATTAAGACTGTGAGCCCCGTGTGGGATGGAGACTGTGTCCAACCTTATTTGCTCTTATTGACCCCAGCTGCTTAGTTCAGGGCCTGGCACACAGTTATTATCATTATCTCTAGACTGTGAGCTCCTTGTGGGCAGGGAATGTGTCTTTATTGTTGTATTCTACTCTCCCAAGCGCTTAGTACAGCGCTCTGCACACAGTAAGTACCCAATAAATGCGACTGTATGAATTTTACCTGGAAGGCGAAGATCATTCTAGTTTCCTCCAGCAGTTCCTTAAAACAAGAAGATGAATAAAATAATAAATAAATGGCACCCTATTCCTGGGAAGAAAAATAGCCTTCTGGCAGGATTAATTTAGTGGGCTTCCTCTACTCTAATTCAATACATTTCCAAAATAAATATTAAAATTAAATTAGTTGTGGTGGGGTGGGGGGAGCGGTTCATTTTCCTCTTATTTGTCTTGACATTTGTGGATAAGGCCTGGCAGTAGAGGGAATTTTCATCAACCTCCCAGTATCCTGCATTCAAGCTTGTGGCACAGATGGGGGAACTCAGCATAATCCGACGGTCAGCAGCAGGATCAATGCAGGAACTCTTATAATAATAAAAATAATTGGCATTTGTTAAGCGCTTACTATGTGCAAAGCACTGTTCTAAGCGCTGGGGAGGATACAGGCTGATCAGGTTGTCCCACATGGGGCTCACAATCTTAATCCCCATTTTACAGATGAGGTCACTGAGGTCCAGAGAAGTTAAGTGACTTGCCCAAGGTCACACAGCAGACATGTGGTGGAGTTGGAATTTGAACCCATGACCTCTGACTCCAACGCCCGTGCTCTTTCCACTGAGCCACGCTGCTCTTGACCCCTCTCCCCACACCCCCATCTCCTCCTTCCCCACTGACCAGGGAGAGCTTATAACAATAATAATAATGGCATTTATTAAGCGCTTACTATGTGCAAAGCACTGTTCTAGGCACTGGGGAGGTTACAAGGTGATCAGGTTGTCCCACAGGGGGCTCACAGTCAATCCTCATTTTACAGATGAGGGAACTGAGGCACAGAGAAGTGAAGCGACTTGCCCAGAGTCACACAGCTGACAATTGGCGGAGCCGGGATTTGAACCCATGACCTCCGACTCCAAAGCCCGGGCTCTTTCCACTGAGCCTCGCTGCTTATAATAATGATAAGACTGTGAAAAAGATTTTAGACTGTGAGCCCAATGTTGGGTAGGGACTGTCTCTATATGTTGCCAATTTGTACTTCCCAAGTGCTTAGTACGGTGCTCTGCACATAGTAAGCGCTCAATAAATATGATTGATTGATTGATTGATTGATAATAATAACCGGGGTATTTGTTAAACGTTTACCATGTGCCATCCACCCGGGAGCAAGGGGGAAGGAGAACAGCTATCGAATCCCCATTTGTCAGATGAGGAAACCGAGGCCCGGAGGAGTTAAGTAACTCTTCCATGGTCACCCAGCAGGCGGTGGAGCCGGGATTAGAACTCAGGTCCCGTGACTCTCAGGCCGGTGCCCGGCTGGGCTGAGGGGCGTTTCTTCTCCCTAAACACGAGGTCGTTGACCGTCCCGTCCGCAGGAATGACAAATATTCCCGATGCGATACAGCATCCAAGACGTTGTGTTGCAAGCGGGGTGGCTTTGGTCAGCTTGGCAGAAGTTAGTTCAGACGCCGGCCAGAAATACTTCAAGTTGTCCTTCCGCTCCCAGAGGGCAGGGACTTCCCCATTTTGTCTTCTGGCCTGTCCCCCAGGGCTTAGCACCACACACCCTGTCCTCAGTTGACGCTCAGTACAGCGCTCTGCTGTGACTGTGCTAATAAGGGCATGGAGAATCAGGCTTCCATGGGTTTGAAGACCAACTCCATGCTAATCTCGCACACGGCACCTCGGCCTCTCCCCTTCCAGCCCCCCGATCCCTCTCGAAACAAATCGGGGTCTTCTGGAACAGGACCGCTCTTCAGAACTATCTTCCTTTAGGAGAAGCGGGTTAATTGTGTGCCAGGCACTGTACTGACCGCTGAGGTAGATAGGAGCTAATCAGGTTGGACACGATCCCTGTCCCACATGGGGCCCACCATCTTAATCCCCATTTTACAAACGGTCTAACTGAGCCACAGAAAAGCTCCGTAGCTTGCCCAAGTTCACACGGCAGATAAGTGGCGGAGCCGGGATTAGAACCCAGGTCCTTCCGGCTCCCGGGTTCAGAATCTATCTGCTCTGTGACCTTGGGCAGCTCACTTCACTTCTCGGAGCCTCAGTTACCTCATCAGTTACCTTTTAGACTGTGAGCCCACTGTTGGGTAGGGACTGTCTCTATATGTTACCAATTTGTACTTCCCAAGCGCTTAGTACAGTGCTCTGCACATAGTAAGCGCTCAATAAATGCGATTGATGATGATGATGATCTGGAAAATGGGAATGATGACTGTGAGCCCCACACGGGACAACCTGATCGCCTTGCATCCCCCCAGCGCTTAGAACAGTGCTTTGCACAGAGTAAGCGCTTAACAAATCCCATTATTATTATTATCATCATTATTATTATTAGAAGATGTCTGCTGTGTGACCTTGGGCAAGCCACTTAACTTCTCTGAGCCTCGGTTCCCTCATCTCTAAAATGGGGATTAAGATTGTGAGCCCCACATGGGACAACCTGATCACCTTGTATTTCCACCCAGTGCTTAGAACAGTGCTTCATACATAGTAAGTGCTTGACAAATGCCATTATTATTATTATTATTATTATTATTATTATTATTATTACTAGGCCGTGCTTCTTCTCTTTATGCAGAATGCCGTGTGAAGCGCTTGGTAGGATACTAGGGAGTTAGTAGACATGAGAAACAACATGGCCTAGTGGAAAGAGCAGGGCTCCGAAGAGTCGGAGGAACTGGGTTCTAATCCCGGTTCCACCACCTACCTGCTGGGTGACCTTGGGCCAACTTCTCTCTGCCTCAGTTCCTTCATCTGCAAAAATGGGGATTCAATATCTGATCTCCCTCCTATTTAGACTCTGAGCCCCACATGGGACCCGATTATCTTGTCTCTACCAGAGTACTTGGCATATAGTAAGCGTTTAACATTTATTTAGTGTGCAGAGCACTGAGCTGAGTAGGCTTGGGAGAGGACAATAGATTAGTAGCCATGGTCCCTGGCCTCAAGGAGCCTGCAGACTATAGTAATAATGATGGTATTTGTTAAGTGCTTACTATGTGCAAAGCACATAGTCTTTTAGACTGTGAGCCCACTGTTGGGTAGGGACTGTCTCTATATGTTGCCAACTTGTACTTCCCAAGCGCTTAGTACAGTGCCCTGCACACAGTAAGCGCTCAGTAAATACGATTGATGATGATGATGATGATGATGAAAGCACTGTTCTAAGCTCTGGGGAGGTTACAAGGTGATCAGGTTGTCCCACGGGGGGCTCACAGTTTTAATCCCCATTTTCCAGATGAGGGAACTGAGGCCCAGAGAAGTGAAGTGACTTGCCCAAAGTCACACAGCTGACAAGTGGCAGAGCCGGGATTTGAACCCATGACCTCTGACTCCAAAGCCCGGGCTCTTTCCACTGAGCTATGCTGCTTTTCATAGCTTCTCAGAGACTAGCGAAGACAGACCCATCTCCTCCTTTCCTCTTGTCCCACTCCCTTCTGCGCCACCCTGATTTGCTGCCTTTTTTCATTCCTCTCCCAACCCCACAGCACTCATCTCCATATATGTAATTTATACATTTAGATTAATGTCTGTCTTCCCCTCTAGGCCGTGAGCTCGTTGTGGGAAGGAATTGTGTCTATTAATATCGTTATATTGTAATAATAAAGCTAGCTCTCTTCCTCCCTTCAAGGCCCTGCTGAGAGCTCACCTCCTCCAGGAGGCCTTCCCAGACTGAGCCCCCACCTTCCTCTCCCCCTCGTCCCCCTCTCCATCCCCTCATCTTACCTCCTTCCCTTCCCCACAGCACCTGTATGTATGTATATATGTTTGTACATATTTTCTTTTACTCTATTTATTTATTTATTTTATTTGTACATATATATTCTATTTATTTTATTTTGTTAGTATGTTTGGTTTTGTTCTCTGTCTCCCCCTTTTAGACTGTGAGCCCACTGTTGGGTAGGGACTGTCTCTCTATGTTGCCAATTTGTACTTCCCAAGCGCTTAGTACAGTGCTCTGCACATAGTAAGCGCTCAATAAATACGATTGATGATGATGATGATGATAATAATAATAATGATGGCATTTATTAAGCGCTTACTATGTGCAAAGCACCGTTCTAAGCGCTGGGGAGGTTACAAGGTGATCAGGTTGTCCCACGGGGGGCTCACAGTCTTAATCCCCATTTTGCAGACGAGGGAACTGGGGCCCAGGGAAGTGAAGTGACTTGCCCAAAGTCACACAGCTGACAAGTGGCGGAGCCGGGATTTGAACCCGTGACCTCTGACTCCAAAGCCCGGGCTCTTTCCACTGAGCCATGCTGCTTCTCTGCACTCTCCCAAGCACTTAGTACAGTGCTCTGCGCACAGTAAAGGCTCAATAAATGCGATTGACTGACACTAAAATGAATTCCAGCTGGAAGAAAGAAGGTGACGTAGACGAGTTGATGCTTTCAACTAGCCGGATAGTTGTGAACACCTTGAATGGCAGCGCAGTTGCTACAGTGAGAAGCGGCGTGGCTCAGTGGAAAGAGCCCGGGCTTTGGAGTCAGAGGTCATGGGTTCGAATCCCGGCTCTGGCCATTGTCAGCTGTGTGACTTTGGCGAAGTCACTTCACTTCAGTTCCCTCATCTGGAAAATGGGGATGAAGACTGTGAGCCCCCCGTGGGACAACCTGATCACCTTGTAACCTCCCCAGTGCTTAGAACAGTGCTTGGCACATAGTAAGCGCTTAATAAATGTCATTATTATTATTATTATTATTATTACAGTGGTAGTTGGGGGTTGCAACCCAGGGGAGTCCAAGTTCTTCATCATCATCAATCATCATCAATCGTATTTATTGAGCGCTTACTATGTGCAGAGCACTGTACTAAGCGCTTGGGAAGTACAAATTGGCAACATATAGAGACAGTCCCTACCCAACAGTGGGCTCACAGTCTCCATTGCAAACCTCCAGACCACTATAGACCCACTGTGGTCCTGGTTTTCCCCGTGACCACCCCCCGCCCCGGGAACGCCAGGAATGGGCTGAGACGGGGAATCCCCGGTCCCATTGGAATCCTTCCCTCCAGTGTTCTCCCCGGGATAAAGCGTGCCTGGATCCTTCGGGATTGAAGCCAAAAGAAAATCAACATGTACCAGGCCGAGCCACTGTTTCTAACCAGGAATGTCACCGAGGGTTTGTCCCCCTTTTTCTTTTTCCCTTTACGCCCCCAGCACCGATCGCCGCAGGCACGGGCCCCAATTTCTCTCTCTCCGACCTGGAAAGTTCTTCGTACTACAGCATGAGCCCAGGAGCCATGAGGCGGTCTCTACCCAGCACTTCGTCCACAAGGTAACCCGGATCGCGGGGCCGGTCCCCCAGGGAGGCACGGAGGTTGGAAGGGGCCGAGCGGAGATCTCCGGGCGGGCCGTCCTGGGGGTCTCCGGAGACCGGGCTCTCATTGCTGGAGGCGGAGAACACACCTGCCGTGGCTCAGTGGAAAGAGCCCGGGCTTCGGAGTCTGAGGTCATGGGTTCAAATCCTGGCTCCGCCAGTTGCCAGCTGTGTGACTCTGGGCAAGTCACTTCTCTGTGTCTCAGTTCCCTCATCTGTACAATGGGGATGAAGACTGTGAGCCCCAAGTGGGACAACCTGATTAGCTTGTATCTATTCCATCGCTTACAATAGTGCTTGCCCACTGTTGGATAGGGACCGTCTCTATATGTTGCCAACTTGTACTTCCCAAGCGCTTAGTACAGTGCTCTGCACACAGTAAGCGCTCAATAAATACGATTGAATGAATGAATGAATGAATGATGAAGACTGTGAGCCCCCCCCCCCATGGGACAACCTGATCACCTTGTAACCTCCCTAGTGCTTGGAACAGTGTTTTGCACACAGTAAGCACTTAATAGATGCTATCATTATTATTATTATCTGCCATCATCATCAATCGTATTTATTGAGCGCTTACTATGTGCAGAGCACTGTACTAAGCGCTTGGGAAGTACAAATCGGCAACATATAGAGACAGTCCCTACCCAACAGTGCCATCAGAGCGCTAGCCTCCGTTGAGACGGAGAAAGCGCGGTAGAAGGGAGGGGCTTTATTTATTTATTCATTTATGCAGTCAGTCGCATTTATTGAGTGTTTACCGTGGGCAGAACACTGTACTAAATGCTTGGGAGAAGACAACAGAACAATAAACGGACACATTCCCTGCCCGCAATGAGCTAACAGTGTCGAGGCAATTTACAGTCTGCAGAATTTACCCAACAGCCTAAGGGTGCCCAGCATGAAGCTCAAGACAGCTGGAGAGCCCGGGCTTTGGAGTCAGAGGTCATGGGTTCAAATCCTAGCTCCGCCAATTGTCAGCTGGGTGACGTTGGGCAAGTCGCTTCACTTCTCTGGGCCTCAGTTCCCTCATCTGTAACATAGGGATGAAGACTGTGAGCCCCCCGTGGGACAACCTGATCACCTTGTTACCTCCCCAGCGCTTAGAACAGTGCTTTGCACATAGTAAGCGCTTAATAAATGCCATCATTATTATTATTATTATTATTAATCAAGGAGCCCAGGCCGTCACGCTGAGGTGGACTAATAATAATAGTATTTGTTAGGCACTTACTATGTGTCACGCACTGTACTAAGCGCTGGGGTGGATGCAAGCAAATGGGGTTGGACACAGTCCCTGTCTCACGTGGGGCTCGCGGTCTCAATCCCCATTTTCCAGATGAGGGAACCAAGGCCCAGAGAAGTGAAGTGACGTGCCCAGGGTCACACTGCGGACAAGTGGCGGAGCTGGGATTAGAACCCATGACCTTCTGACTCCCAGGGCCGTGCTCTAACTATTAGGCCACGCTGCTTCTCTGGTTTCAACCCTGTCTCAGCCCTCGTGCCCGGCACGGCGCCGGCCACAGAGTCGACACTGTCTGAACGCCAAGGTGATCATTTTTCATCCCAGAGAGGATCGTTTGGATGATCTGCCCGGGACAACCCTCCCCACCCCCTTGTTTGAAAAGACAAAAATCCCTAGTCTCCCATTGGGCAACCATCATCATCATCATCATCAATCATATTTATTGAGCGCTTACTGTGTGCAGAGCACTGTACTAAGCGCTTGGGAAGTACAAGTTGGCAACATATAGAGACAACAATCTCAGCTTCAATCCTCTGGAGAGGTTGGGTGGGGGGCGATCCTTGGGGAAGTCCTTTCCCATCTCGTTTCCCTGTTCTGAGAGGGCGTCCTTGGGCCACGGGGGTCTGTCGGCCGCTGGACGGGGATCATCATCAATCGTATTTATTGAGCGCTTACTATGTGCAGAGCACCATACTAAGCGCTTGGGAAGTACAAATTGGCAACATAGAGAGACAGTCCCTACCCAACAGTGGGCTCACAGTCTAAAAGGGGGAGACAGAGAACAAAACCAAACATACTAACAAAATAAGATAAATAGAATAGATCTGTACAAGTAAAATATATAAATAAATAAATAGAGTAATAACTATGTACAAACATATATCCATATATACAGGTGCTGTGGGGAAGGGAAGGAGGTAAGATGGAGGGGATGGAGAGGGGGACGAGGGGGAGAGGAAGGAAGGGGCTCAGTCTGGGAAGGCCTCCTGGAGGAGGTGAGCTCTCAGCAGGGCCTTGAAGGGAGGAAGGGGATATTGGATTGGGAGCTCCAGGGCGGGGATGGGCTCTTAGAAAACTCAGCTGCTCCCTCCTAAGTACTGGAGGCAGTGCTCTGCTCTCCGGAGACGCGTCACACAGACTGTTGGCTGAACGACCAGCTGCCTATTTAATAATAATAATAATAATAATGGCATTTATTAAGCACTTACTATGTGCAAAGCACTGTTCTAAGCGCTGGGTGGTATTTGTTAAGCGCTTACTACGTGCAAAGCACTGTTTTAAGCACTGAGGGGCTTATAAGGTGATCAGGTTGTCCCACTTGGGGCTCACAGTCTTAATCCCCATTTTACAGATGAGGGAACTGAGGCACAGAGAAGTTAAGTGGCTTGCCCAAGGTCACACAGTTGACAGTAACAATAATAATAATAATAATAATGGCATTTGTTAAGCGCTTACTCTGTGCAAAGCACTGTTCTAAGCGCTGGGGGGCTTATAAGGTGATCAGGTTGTCCCACTTGGGGCTCACAGTCTTAATCCCCATTTTACAGATGAGGGAACTGAGGCACAGAGAAGTTAAGTGGCTTGCCCAAGGTCACACAGCTGACAGTAATAATAATAATAATAATAATGGTATTTGTTAAGCGCTTACTATGTGCAAAGCACTGTTCTAAGTGCTGGGGGGGGGATATAAGGTGATCAGGTTGTTCCACTTGGGGCTCACAGTCTTAATCCCCATTTTACAGATGCGGTAACTGAGGCACAGAGAAGTTAAGTGGCTTGCCCAAGGTCACACAGCTGACAATAGTAATAATAATAATAAAGGTATTTGTTAAGCGCTTACTATGTGCAAAGCACTGTTCGAAGCGCTGGACCTGAGGTCCCCGGCCTTCAAGACTCAGAGGAGTCCCCCAGTTGGGTGGAAGCCACTGACACCTGATGCGTGGGCGAGCTGGGGGGCTGAACCCCATCTTTACTCCTCTGCCACCCACCGAGGGCTCGTCCAGCCCCCCTGCAGTTTGTTTCCTCGGGATGTCCCAGCCCTTGGGTCGGGGGTCTGTCATGTCCCGCTCTAGGTCTTCAAAGGCAGAAGTCCAATAATGCTTCCCCCTCCCCCACAAACACACATTCATTCATTCATTCAGTGGTATATATTGAGCGCTTACTGTGTGCAGAGCACTGGACTAAGCGCTTGGGAAGTACAAGCTGGCAACACATGCACCCCGGGTCCAGAAACCCCCTCACCCCAAGATCCCGCTCTCCATGGCCCTCCCACGATAATTAACCCAGCGCTTAGAACAGTGCCCAGCGCTTAGAACAGTGCTTTGCACATAGTAAGCGCTTAATAAATGCCATTATTATTATTATTATAACCCACGCTCGTCGGAGTATTTAGGGAAATCGCTTTTTTTCCTATGCTGGGCACTACCTGAGGAGAGAAAAACCAACGTATTACTGAGCCATTAACTATCGATGCTGGGTTTAATGAGCTCCCGATCAGGGCTGGCTGTTTGCTGGCAAATCAATCAATCAATCAATCAATCAATCGTATTTATTGAGCGCTTACTATGTGCAGAGCACTGTACTAAGCGCTTGGGAAGTACAAATTGGCAACATATAGAGACAGTCCCTACCCAACAGTGGGCTCACAGTCTAAAAGGGGGAGAAAGAGAACAGAACCAAACATACCAACAAAATAAAATAAATAGGATAGAAATGTACAAGTAAAATAAATAAATAAATAGAGTAATAAATATGTACAACCATATATACATATATACAGGTGCTGTGGGGAAGGGAAGGAGGTAAGATGGTGAGCGAGCTTTTAAGGGGCACGACTTCCATGGCCGGTCCTGCCCGGGGTCATCATCATCATCATTCGTATTTATTGAGCGCTTACTATGTGCAGAGCACTGTACTAAGCTCTTGGGAAGTACAAATTGGCAACATATAGAGAAGAGAGGGACTGGACTTTTGGGATGAACCCCACGAGCCGGCATCCGGCCCATCCGCTTTCCGGTGGATTGGGCCTTGGTGAGGCGTGGGAATGTCACCTGGGTCGCGTTAGACAGAGACAAGACCCTCCTTCAATCCGCCACCCTCACAAACCCTCACAATTTCACTGCTGGAGACGTGACACCCTCAAAACTCAAACAGCTGTCAAGGGAAGACTACAGACTGCAAACTCCTTGTGGGCGGGGAATGCATCTCTGCTACATTGTACATTCCCAGCTGCTTAGTACAGTGCTCTGCACATAGTAAGTGCTCAGTTAAAACCATTGTGTGATCGATTTCTAAATTCTGGGCTCGAAAGTTGGGCTCCCTGAACAGCCCTGAAGCTATCGGTCACTGCTGGGTTTGACATAGACGTCCAGGGTCACGGAGAGTCTGAATCCAGGATGGTGCTCGGCAAAGAGCGGATGCTCAACAGTTACCACTGAATAAATGAATGCACGAATGAGGGCAAAACCCGCATATCTATCATCATCATCATCAATCATATTTATTGAGCGCTTACTGTGTGCAGAGCACTGTACTAAGCGCTTGGGAAGTACAAATTGGCAACATATAGAGACAGTCCCTACCCAACAGTGGGCTCACAGTCTAAAATCTATCTAAATATCTATCTATCTAGATAGATAGATAGATAGATATCTAGATAGATATCTAAATATCTATCTGTGCTCATCAATTAGCACCCGGAAGATTGGACACCTAGAATTAGGCTGTTCTTGTTAATCACTTACCCTGCCCTAAAAATGCCTCCGTCCAAGCCCTGCCATCTTAAAGAGATGCGTTAAAACCTCAAGACTGGAAGCTCCTTGACGGCAGGGACCTTGTCTAGTAATAATAATAATAATAATGATGGCATTTATTAAGCACTTACTATGCGCAAAGCACCGTTCTAAGCACTGGGGAGGTTACAAGGTGATCAGGTTGTCCCACGTGGGGCTCACGGTCTTCATCCCCATTTTACAGATGAGGTAACTGAGGCACGGAGAAGTGAAGTGACTTGCCCAAAGTCACACAGCCGACAATTGATGGAGCCGGCATTTGAACCCATGACCTCTGACTCCAAACCCTGTCATCATCTCTCTAGCACTCAGTACAGTGTTCTCTCCATAGTAGACGATAAGCTCCTGAAGGGCAGGGATCGTATCTTGTACCTCAATTGAACTCTCTCCTCAAGAGCTCATCATAGTCCTCTACAACCAAAGCACTTTTAGCTTCTTGAGGGCAGAAACTGTTTCTTCTAACCTCAGTTGTACTCTCTCAAGTGCTCAGTACAGTGTTCTACATACAGTAGGTGCTCAATAAATACTACTGTTCGTTTATCCCACATGGTTGGGGAATGAGAGCGGCTGTTTAAGGACAACTGTCAGTTGTCCAGCCTGAATAATAATAATTATGGTGTTCGCTAAATGCTTCCAATGTGTTAAACACTGCTGTAAGCCCTGGGGTAGATAATAATAATGTTGGTATTTGTTAAGCGCTTACTATGTGCAAAGCACTGTTCTAAGCGCTGATGCAAGTTAACAGTCAGATATGGTCCCTGTTCATCATCATCATCATCAATCGTATTTATTGAGCGCTTACTATGTGCAGAGCACTGTACTAAGCGCTTGGGAAGTACAAATTGGCAACATATAGAGACAGTCCCTACCCAACAGTGGGCTCACAGTCTAAAAGGGGGGGGGGGGGAGGATTTAGTCTAAGAGGGGGGAGTCCATGTAGGACTCACAGTCTAAGTACAGTGGAGATCAAGTGCTGAATCCCTTACCTTCCCTCATCTTTAAAATGGGGATTAAGACTGAGAGCCCCATGCGGGACATGGATTGTGTCCAACCTCAGTCCAACCAGCACTGAGTACAGTGCCTGGCACATAGTAAACGCTTAGAACAGTGCTTGGCACATAGTAAACACTTAACAAATTACTAAGAAATTATTAACAAATTATTATTAGCAAATACCATTTAAAAAAAATCAGAGTTGAGGAAACCGAGGCCCAGAGAATTGAAGTGACTTGCCCAAGGTCATCCAGCAGACAAGTGGTGGGGCTAGGCTTAGAACTCAGGTCTTCTGAATAAAAGGCCCGGGCTCTTTCCACTGGGCAGTGTCGCTCTGCGTAGTCGTCCAGCCAGCCGCCCCAGAGCTGCGGGAAGACCTGGGCACAGCCAGGAGCGCTTATCGCTTAACATTTAAGTAAGCACTTAACAAATACTACACTTATTATTATTATCGTTATTATTATTATCCAGAACATCAGATCAGTCCCCGTCCTTGGCCCGCATGGGGCTCACTACAAAGAGGGAGGGAGAATTGCTACTTTATAGTCGTTTTCCACGTGGAGGAAACTGAGGCCCAGCTTTCCACAAAAAATAGCCCCTTGAGGTGGAATTCTGACCATAGGTGGTCCTTCGGATCCAAATCCGTGGTGGTCTAAGCGGATGAGGACCTTCCCCGGTTTAATCCCCTACTACCCTCCCTACTCTGGGACCTGTCGGACTTCCACCGAAGAGCTGAAGTGAAGGCTGTGACTAGGAAGCGCGGCCGGCCCCGGGGTCAGGGGTCCAGGAAGAAGGCTTCTCGGAGGCGGTGGGCGCCTAGGCCCGGACCTGGCCCTCGGGACTTTCGAGCCGAGCACATTCATTCAGTCGTATTTATTGAGCGCTTACCATGTGCAGAGCACTGCTCCCCGACGCTAACACAGTGCGCTGCTTCCAAGCCAGATAATAATAATAATAATAATAATAATAGCATTTATTAAGCGCTTACTATGTGCAAAGCACTGTTCTAAGCTCTGGGGAGGTTACAAGGTGATCAGGTTGTCCCACGGGGGGCTCACAATCTTAATCCCCATTTTCCAGATGAGGGAACTGAGGCAGAGAAAAGTGAAGTGACTTGCCCAAAGTCACACAGCTGAAAATTGGCGGAGTCGGGATTTGAGCCCGTGACCTCTGACTCCAAAGCCCGGGCTCTTTCCACTGAGCCACACTGCTTCTCAATAATAATGGCATTTATTAAGCGCTTACTATGTGCAAAGCACTGTTCTAAGCGCTGGGGAGGTTACAAGGTGATGAGGTTGTCCCACGGGGGGCTCACAATCTTAATCCCCATTTTCCAGATGAGGGAACTGAGGCAGAGAGAAGTGAAGTGACTTGCCCAAAGTCACACAGCTGAAAATTGGCGGAGCTGGGATTTGAGCCCGTGACCTCTGACTCCAAAGCCCGGGCTCTTTCCACTGAGCCACGCTGCTTCTCAATAATAACGGCATTTGTTAAGCGCTTACTATGTGCAAGGCACCGTTCTAAGCGCTGGGGAGGTTACAAGGTGATCAGGTTGGTCCACGGGGGGCTCACGGTCTTCACCCCCTATTTTACAGATGAGGTAACTGAGGCACAGAGAAGTTAAGTGGCTTGCCCAAAGTCACACAGCTGGGATTTGAACCCATGACCTCTGACTCCGAAGCCCGGGCTCTTTCCACTGAGCTACGCTGAGCTGCTTTAGTGGGGGGGGGGGGGGGGTCTGGGGTAGGGTTTGGGGGACGCCCTCGGAGCCAGGGAGACTGCAGGGGGTCGGCGGGCAGGCTTTGCCACGAACCGGTCACTGCTTTCCGTTGCGGTCTAGCTCCACGAAGCGCCTCAAGTCCGTGGAGGATGAGATGGACAGCCCCGGCGAAGAGCCGTTCTATGCAAGCCAAGGGCGCTCGCCCGGAAGTGGCAGCCAGTCCAGCGGCTGGCATGAAGTGGAGCCAGGTAAGGCCGGCAGGCGCGAGCGGAGGGGCCCCAAGTCAATCAATCAATCAATCAATCAATCGTATTTATCGAGCGCTTACTGTGTGCAGAGCACTGGACTGAGCACTTGGGAAGTCCAAGCTGGCACCGTATAGAGACGGTCCCTACCCAACAGCGGGCTCACGGTCTAGAAGGGGGAGACCGAGAACAGAACCAAACATATTAACAAAATAAAATAAATAGAATAGATATGTACAAGTAAAATAAATCAATAAATAGAGTAATAAATCCGTACAAACATATATACAGGTGCTGAGGGGAAGGGAAGGAGGTAAGGCGGGGGGATGGAGAGGGGGAGGAGGGGGAGAGGAAGGAGGGGGCTCAGTCTATGGAGTGGGCCTCTCCCCTTTCCCCCTTGTCACCCCGCTTCCGAGTCCGAGGTTCAAGGCGGGCACCCCTCACTGCCGTAGTCGGCGGTGGTGCCGGTGGTAGTAATAATCAGTCAGTCAGTTGTATTTATTGAGCGCTTATGTGTGGAAAGCACTGTATTAAGCACTTGGGAGAAGCAGCATGGCTCAGGAGAAGCAGCGTGGCTCAATGGAAAGAGCGCGGGCTTTGGAGTCAGAGGTCATGGGTTCAGATCCCGGCTCTGCCAATTGTCAGCTGTGTGACTTTGGGCAAGTCACTTCAGTTCTCCGGGCCTCAGTTACCTCATCTGGAAAATGGGGATTAAGACTGTGAGCCTCCCGTGGGACAACCTGATCACTTTGTAACCTCCCCAGCGCTTAGACTAGTGCTTTGCACATAGTAAGCGCTTAATAATGCCATCATTATTATTATTATAGTGGATATAACAATGGCCTGTCTGCAGCGTGACCTTGGGCAAGTCACTTCACTTCTCTTCTCTGGGCCTCCACTACCTTATCTGTAAAATGGGAATTGAGACTTGACCAAGGTCACTCAGTGAGCCAGGGCAGAACCAGGACTAGGACCCAGGTCTCCCATCTAATAATAATAATAATGGCATTTATTAAGCGCTTACTATGTGCAAAGCACTGTCCTAAGCGCTGGGGAGGTTACAAGGTGATCAGGTTGTCCCAAGTGGGTCTCACAGTCTTCCAGTCTTCATCCACATTTTCCAGATGAGGTAACTGAAGCACAGAGAAGTTAAGTGACTCGCCCAAAGTCACTCAGCTGGCAATTGGTGGAGCCAGGATTCGAACCCATGATCTCTGACTCCAAAGCCCAAGCTCTTTCCACTGAGCCACGCTGCTTCTCCCCACGCTCTGTCCACTAAGCCATGCTGAGCTGAGGGGAGTAGAGACCACTGCTCCGGCCCCTGGATCAGTCAGTCAGTTTGAATTTACTGAGTACTTCCTGTGCACAGAGCGCTGTACTAGACACTTGGTAACACCTATCTGCAGGACCTGAAGCCTCTAAATTCATTGATCCTTAGTCCCTGTCCTCCCCGCAAAAAGAGCTACACAAAATGGGAAACAAAACGGACATTTCTGGTCCTGAAGGGGCTTTGGATGCTGTCAGTCGCCCTTTGAGATGCTTTCGATACCTCTGACAATCATCAGTCAATCGGTCGATAGTATCTATTGGGCACATATTCCATGCGGAGCACGCTACTAAACATTTACCTAATAAAGGCTATTGAAAACTGCAGCCGTGGGTAAAATGTTTTGCTGACGCAAAGATGCTTTTTTCCCCCAATAAAACGAGGTCCCTGAAGGCAGAGCATTGTACTAAGCCCTTGGGAGAGTCATCATCATCATCATCAATCGTATTTATTGAGCGCTTACTGTGTGCAGAGCACTGTACTAAGCGCTTGGGAAGTACAGATTGGAGTCCAGTAAAATAGTTAGCAGACGCTATCCCTGCCCTCAAGGAGCTTACGTTATATGGTGGTCTATGAAAGGACCGGTTGTCTGGGCTGCGGATTGAAGGGATGGGAAAAGTTGGAGGCCTGGATGTAATCAACCATGTCTGCATTGGGAAAATTTGGGGTCCGGGGCTGGGGGAGTAATCAATCAATCAATCGTATTTATTGAGTGCTTAATTGAGGGAGTAAGGGGGTGACAAGGCCAGATCGGCCCCCGTTTGGGCCTTGGAAAATGACATTACCCGCACTGCCGTTGGCCCCAAGAAGCATGAGCCCTGCCATGGCTGCTCGGCCCAGGAAATGCTCATGCGGCTGTGAAGAGGCGTCTGCTCTCAGTCTTCCCCGCATCCCCCCAGCTTTCCCCGGTCGTAAATCTGCGGCTCCAGACTGGGGAGCGCTGGGAGGGCTGGAGGGGCTCACGGAACAGTATAAAATGCTTTATGGGATTCGCAGGAAACAGGCCCTGGCTCTGCCCAATACCTGGGGTTCTTTGATGTCCGCCTTTGTGCGAAGGCCACACCTGCCTTTCATTTGAAAGTTGTTGGGGTTTTTTTACCCCCCTCCTCCCTCGCCCCAAGGAGGCGATTTGATTTGTCGATGGAAATCACCCCCGTGAGTTTGCATCTCTTGATGTCTTCCATCTCGAGGACCCGGGGGTTTCTCTGAGCACCGGGCGTCCCAGTGAGGATTGACCCTCTCGATGTCCAATCGATCGGCCACCAGCCGGAGGAGGCAGACCGACCGATCGGCT
The DNA here is from genome assembly GCF_015852505.1 of Tachyglossus aculeatus. Taxonomy (NCBI): domain Eukaryota; kingdom Metazoa; phylum Chordata; class Mammalia; order Monotremata; family Tachyglossidae; genus Tachyglossus; species Tachyglossus aculeatus. The sequence goes on from NC_052075.1 coordinate 1,879,576, forward strand.
CTCGTTTCCCCGAGGGGCCTAGAAGCGGATGGGGCTTTCATTCGGGCTCCTCAGTCTGACCCGGACCACAGGGTCGAGGCCCTCGTCCAGGGCTGGACGCGAAGGTGGGGAAATTATATCGTGGACCATTCCCACCTCACAGTCGACCCTGCGCATTGGGGTTCCGGAATTTCACAAATCTGGGCCTTGTTCTCAAAGCGGGTTGAGAGCGAGGTGAATCCAAACTCCAGCTGCCTAGGGATGATTGTTGTCGGCATATTTTCATTTAAACCAACCCTGCTAATCATTAATAATAATAGTAATCACGGTATGTGTTGAGGGCTTACTATATTCCAAGCACTGTGATAAATGCTGTGGTATCTACAAAGCAGTCAGACCAGACACAGTCCCTGCCCCAGATTTGTGAGCAGGGATTGTCTCTTTACTGCTGTATTGTACTTTCCAAGTGCTTAGTACAGTGCTCTGCACACAGTAAGCGCTCAATAAGGGGAAGCAGTGTGGCTTAGTGGAAAGAGCGCGGGTTTGGGAATCATCATCATCAGCAGCATCATCAATTGTATTTATTGAGCGCTTACTGTGTGCAGAGCACTGTACTAAGTGCTTGGGAAGTACAAGTTGGCAACATAAAGACACATATAGTCTCTATAGGTTTGCAACATATAGAGAGAATCAGAGGATGGGGTTCCTCCGCTTGTCTACTGTAACTTCTCTGTGCCTCAGTTCCCTCATCTGTAAAATGGGGATTAAAACTGTGAGCCGCACATGGGACAACCTGATTACCTTGTATCTGCCCCAGCGCTTAGAACAGTGCTCGGCACATAGTAAGCGCTTAACAAATACCATAATAATAGTAACTATGATTGAATGGACCGTCCCTATATGTTGCCAACTTGTACTTCCCAAGCGCTTAGTACAGTGCTCTGCACACAGTAAGCGCTCAATAAGGGGAAGCAGCGTGGCTTAGTGGAAAGAGCGCGGCCTTGGGAATCAGAGGATGAGGTTCCTCCGCTTGTCTACTGTAACTTCTCTGTGCCTCAGTTCCCTCATCTGTAAAATGGGGATTAAAACTGTGAGCCCCCCTTGGGACAACCTGATTACCTTGTATCTGCCCCAGCGCTTAGAACAGTGCTCGGCACATAGTAAGCGCTTAGCAAATACCATAATAATAATAAGTACGATTGAATGGACCGTCCCTATATGTTGCCAACTTGTACTTCCCAAGCGCTTAGTACAGTGCTCTGCACACAGTAAGCACTCAATAAATATGAATGAATGAATGAATCTAAGGGGGAGGGAGAGCAGGTATTAAATCCCCATTTCTCAGAGGAGGAAACTAGAGCCCAAAGACTTGACCAAGGTCACACAGCAGACAAGTGGTGGGGCCAGTATTAGAACTCAGGTCTCCTAACTCCCGGGACTGGACTCTCTCTGTTGGGACATGCTGTTTTCCATTATTCCCTCCTCTCCAGCCCCCTCCCACCATGCCCTATTTTCAGGAGCTGAATCCTGACTTCCGTGGGGCTCTTTCCTACTTGAAAGGTCATCCTGAATTCCATCACAATGGTAGTCCAAGCTCTAGAGGAAGACTAGAGAAGCAGCATGGCTTAATCCCGGCTCCGCCACGTGTCCGCTGCGTGTGACCTTGGGCAAGTCACTCCACTTCTCTGGGCCTCAGTGACCTCATCTGTAATAATAATAATAATGATGGCATTTATTAAGCGCTTACTATGTTCAAAGCACTGTTCTAAGCGCTGCAAGGTGATCAGGTTGTCCCACGGTGGGCTCACAGTCTTCATCCCCATTTAACAGAAGAGGGTACTGAGGCCCAGAGAAGTGAAGTGACTTGCCCAAAGTCACACAGCTGGCAATTGGCAGCGCTGGGATTTGAACCCATGACCTCGGACTCCAAAGCCCGGGCTCTTTCCACTGAGCCACGCTGCTTCTCGTGGCTGTAAAACGAGGAGTGAAACTGTGAGCCCCAGATGAGACAGGGACTGTGTCCAACCCGATTAGCTTGCATCTACCCCACCGCTTAGTACGGTGCCTGGCACATAATAAGTGCTTACCGAGTGCCGTAAAAAAAATGACTCCACAAATAACAAAATCGCAAATGCGGAGTCCTCCTTGCCGAGCGTAGGCTGGGCCCGGCTCCAGGGGAAGCCACCAGCAGTGAAGCTTTCCCGAGAGATGACCGCAGTCAGGGGAGTGAGACGCTCTTTGCTAATTGCACTCATAAGGAAATCGATCCGTCACTGCCTCATCGGATGCCGAGGGACGCGGAGCACAAACACGCCCGGCCAATCCTCCGCAGAGAGAAGCGCGGGACGTGACCCAAGCCACCGTCCCGTCGGCTGAGGAAAAACCAGAATCTCCAGGGCCGGGCCGGCCTCTCCCCGGGATGGCTCCATCCTGCCGGGTCACGATTGGGAAACCCCTCTATGGCAGCTCGCCACGGTGCCTTCAGAGCCTCTGCTTCAGGCTCAGCGGGGAGAATACTAATAATAATGGTATTTGTTAAGCGCTTATTATGTGCAAAGCATAGTTCTAAGCGCTGGGAGTTTGTTAATATGTTTGGTTTTGTTCTCTGTCTCCCCCTTTTAGACTGTGAGCCCACTGTTGGGTAGGGACTGTCTCTATATGTTGCCAATTTGTACTTCCCAAGCGCTTAGTACAGTGCTGTGCACATAGTAAGCGCTCAATAAATACGATTGATGATGATGATGATGATGGGAGGGATGCAAGGTGATTAGGGTGTCCCACGTGGGGCTCACAATCTTAATCCCCCTTTTACAGATGAGGGAACTGAGGCACAGAGAAGTTAAGTGACTTGCCCAGAGTCACCCAGCCGACAAGTGGCGGAGCCGGGATTAGAACCCATGACCTCTGACTCCCAAGCCCGGGCTCTTTCCACTGAGCCACGCTGCGAAGCCTCTAGACTGTAAGCTCCTTGTGGGCTGCCAACGTGTCTACCCACTCTGATAGGTTGTACCTTTCCAAGCGCTTAGTACAGTACCCTGCACACGGTAAGCGCTCAGTACATACCACTGATTGATCGAAGCCGAGCTCTTCCACAGCATAAACATGCGTCCTTCAGAGAGCAACCCAGTCTGCCATCAATGTATCATTGTCCCTCTCCCAATCAGGCTTTGTGGTGTTCTGGGAACGTGTCTGCTTCTGTTATTATTAATAATAATAATAATAATGACATTTATTAAGCACTCACTATGTGCCAAGCACTGTTCTAAGCGCTGGGGAGGTTACAAAGTGATCCGGTTGTCCCACGGGGAACTCACGGTCTTCATCCCCATTTTACAGATGAGGGAACTGAGCCCCAGAGAAGTGAAGTGACTTGCCCAAAGTCACACAGCTGACAATTGGCAGAGCTGGGATTTGAACCCATGACAATCTGACTCCAAAGCCCGCGCTCTTTCCACTGAGGCATGCTGAGAACACAGTTCGGTGCTCCGTACATAGTAGCATTGAAGCGGCATGGCTCAGTGGAAAGAGGCCAGGCTTGGGAGTCAGAGGTCACGGGTTCAAATCCCTTCTCCGCCAATTGTCAGCCGTGTGACTTTGGGCAAGTCACTTCACTTCTCTGTGCCGCAGTTCCCTCATCTGTAAAATGGGGATTAAGACTGTGAGCCCCACCTGGGACAACCCTGATTACCTTGTGTGCCCCCAGCACTTAGAACAGTGCTTGGCACATAGTAAGCGCTTAACAAATACCAACATCATTATTATTATTATTATTCTCTGGGCCTCAGTTACATCATCTGTAAAATGGGGATTAAGACCGTGAGCCCCCCATGGGACAACCGGATGACTTTGTAACCTCCCCAGAGCTTAGAACAGTGCTTTGCACATAGTAAGCACTTAACAAATGCCATTATTATTATTATTATTATTATTATAGAGCTCAATAAATACCATTTATCGATGGATTGTGGGGAAATGAAATGAGCAAGAAAGTTTCTTCTTCGTAATGATTCCCTGACCGAGGGAGACAGACGGCAGATGGAATAGAGCCACATGGAGGGAGACAGTGCAGGGTGCCCAACCCCCTAGCGCGATGTACAAGAACTCTCAGTAAGTGCTGCTTCTACTAAGCGAGAGAAGAGACCGACAGAAGGAGGGAGACAGAAAGCAAGGGAGAGAGAAGCAGTGTGGCTCAATAGGAAAGAGCCCGGGCTTTGGAGTCAGAGGTCATGGGTTCGAATCCTGACTCTGCCAATTGTCAGCTGTGTGACTCTGGGCAAGTCACTTCACTTCTCTGGGCCTCAGTGACCTCATCTGTCAAATGGGGGTGAAGACTGTGAGCCCCCCATGGGACAACCTGATCACCTTGTAACCTCCCCAGTGCTTAGAACGGTGCTTTGCACATAGTAAGCACTTAATAAATGCCATTATTATTATTATTATTATTATTATAAAGAGCTGGGCAGAGAGCGAGAGGTAGACCGGGAATGAGAAATAGAGCTTCTTTCTGTGAAAGGTGACACATTATAAATGATGAAATATGTTGCCCTCTTCCGGGATTCGCAGGCAGGGCCTTTTTCTGTTTCTTTCTTGTTCAAATTAATTTTCCTCCGGTGCCCATGCGGTTGTAACGTGGCATCCGCTCGGATCCGTGTTCTCTTCACGGGGTTGGCGAGGGCACCGCGGGGCGGGGAGGGAAGGCGGCCTTCCCCCGGGTCCGGACAGAGCAGGTGGGGAGGTTTTATTTGTGGGGAGGACGGCGTGAGCTCGGAGATGAAAGATCGAGGGCTCGGGCCGTGATCCGGTTTGGAAGGAAAGCGCTGAGTGGGCTGACCTGAGATTCTCGCTCACCTCCCCGTTTTGCCATTCGTTACCCGCTTTCACCGTTTCCCTCAGTTTTGAGAAACTTAACATGACAGCTCTCCTGGATGGAGGCTTGGCTTAGGGCCTGTGCACTTGGGTCTGTACCCCTTAATAATAATGGCATTTATTAAGCGCTTGCTACGTGCAAAACAATGTTCTAAGTGCTGGAGAGATTACGTTGTCCCACAGGCGGCTCACAGTCTTAATCCCCATTTTACAGATGACGTAACTGAGGCCCAGAGAAGTGAAGTGACTTGCCCAAAGTCACACTGCTGACAGTTGGCAGAGCCGGGATTTGAACCCCTGACCTCTGACTCCAAAGCCCGGGCTCTTTCCATTGAGCCACGCTGCTTCTGATAGTCACCCCACCCTCAGCCCTTGTGGTTCAGTGGAAAGAGTCCGGGCTTTGGAGTCAGAGGTCATGGGTTCAAACTCCATCTCCACCAATTGTCAGCTTTGTGACTTTGGGCAAGTCACGTCACTTCTCTGTGCCTCAGTTGTGTCATCTGTAAAATGGGGATTAAGACTGTGAGCCCTCCATGGGACAACCTAATCTCTCCAGCATTTAGAACAGTGTTTTGCATGTAGTAAGCACTTAATAAATGCGATCATCATCGTTATTATGTCCATATCCTTACACTCTGCCATTTGACCTACCTGTCATTTATTCTATTGCCTGTCTTCCCCCTCTAGACTATAAGCTCACTGTGGGGAGGGAATGTGTCTACCCACTCTGTTAGTTTGGACTAGCCCAAGCGCTTAGTAATAATAATCAGAATAATGATGGCATTTGCTAAGCGCTTACTATGTGCCGAGTGCTGTTTTAACTCCTGGGGTAGAACACAAGGTAATTAGGTTGTCCCACATAGGGCTCACCATCTTAATCCCCATTTTACAGATGAGATAACTGAGGTTCAGAGAAGTTAAGTCATTTGCCCAAAGTCACACGTCGGGTAAGTGGTAGAGCTTGGGATTAGAACCCAGGTCCTCTGACTCTAAAGCCCTTGCCAGTAGGTCTTGCTGCTTCTCTTAGTACAGCGTTCTGCACACAATAAGGGCTTAATAAATACCACTGGTTGACTGAGTGCTTACTATGTGCAGAGCACTGTACTAAGTGCTTGGGAAGTACAAATTGGCAACATATAGAGACAGTCCCTACCTAAAACTGTGGAGTGTGTGGGGAGCTGAGGACCCTGTGTTTGTGAGAAATTATTAAGGAAAAGAAAAGGAAAGAGAAGAAGGGAAGGGAAGCAGTGTGGCCTAGCAGAAAGAGCTCGGGCCTGGAGTCACAGGGACCTGAGTTCTAATCCACCACTTGTCTGCTTTGTAACCTTGAGCAAATCACTTCACTTCTCTGGGCCCCAGTTCCCTCACCTGCAAAATGAGGAATAAGTCTTCTAGACTGTGAGTCCGCTGTTGGGTAGGGACCGTCTCTACGTGTTGCCAACTTGTACTTCCCAAGGGCTTAGTACAGTGCTCTGCACACAGTAAGTGCTCAATACATACGATTGAATGAATGAATGAAGACTGCGAGCTCCATGAGGGACATGGACCGTGTCCGGCCTAGGTTGTACCTACCCTCAGCGCTTAGTACAGTGCCTGGCACATAGTAAGTGCGTAACAAATATCAGAAAATAAAAAGAAAGAAAAGGAAAATAAGCTGAGGGTGCTGCTCTTTGAAAGTCACTAACCCTGAGCCTCCTGCATTGTGTTTGTCAACACATGGAAAGACTGCATTTCACCGGCATGTGGAAATTCGAGCGACTCTTCTCCCACTCCCTTCTGTGTCGCCCTGACTTGCTCCCTTTGTTCTTCCCCTGTCCCAGCCCCACAGCACTTTTTATTTTTAATGGCATTTATTAAGCACTTACTATGTGCAAAGCACTGTTCTAAGCGCTTATGTCCATATCTGTCATTGATTTATTTCTATTAGCGTCTGTCTCCCCCGCCTCTAGACTTCAAGATCGTTGTGGGCAATGAATGCGTCTGTTTATTGTTGTATTGGCATTTATTAAGCACTTACTATGTGCAAAGCACTGTTCTAAGCACTGAGCACTGTTGTAAGCGCTTATGTCCATATCTGTCATTGATTTATTTCTATTAGCGTCTGTCTCCCCCGCCTCTAGACTTCAAGATTGTTGTGGGCAAAGAATGCGTCTGTTTATTGTTGTATTGGCATTTATTAAGCACTTACTATGTGCAAAGCACTGTTCTAAGCAGCGAGCACTGTTCTAAGCGCTTATGTCCATGTCTGTCATTGATTTATTTCTATTAGCATCTGTCTCCCCCGCCTCTAGACTTCAAGATCGTTGTGGGCAATGAATGCGTCTGTTTATTGTTGCATTGGCATTTATTAAGCACTTACTATGTGCAAAGCACTGTTCTAAGCAGTGAGCACTATACTAAGCGCTTATGTCCATATGTGTCATTAATTTATTTCTATTAGCATCTGTCTCCCCCGCCTCTAGACTTCAAGATCATTGTGGGCAATGAATGTGTCTGTTTATTGTTGTACTGGCATTTATTAAGCACTTACTATGTGCAAAGCACTGTTCTAAGCAGTGAGCACTGTACTAAGCGCTTATGTTCATATCTGTCATTGATTTATTTCTATTAGCGTCTGTCTCCCCCGCCTCTAGACTTCAAGATCGTTGTGGGCAATGAATGCGTCTGTTTATTGTTGTATTGGCATTTATTAAGCACTTACTATGTGCAAAGCACTGTTCTAAGCACTGAGCACTGTTGTAAGCACTTATGTCCATATCTGTCATTGATTTATTTCTATTAGCATCTGTCTCCCCCGCCTCTAGACTTCAAGATCGTTGTGGGCAAAGAATGTGTCTGTTTATTGTTGTATTGGCATTTATTAAGCACTTACTATGTGCAAAGCACTGTTCTAAGCAGTGAGCACTGTTCTAAGCGCTTATGTCCATTCCTGTCATTGATTTATTTCTATTAGCGTCTGTCTCCCCCGCCTCTAGACTTCAAGATGGTTGTGGGCAAAGAATGTGTCTGTTTATTGTTGTATTGGCATTTATTAAGCACTTACTATGTGCAAAGCACTGTTCTAAGCAGCGAGCACTGTTCTAAGCGCTTATGTCCATATCTGTCATTGATTTATTTCTATTAGCGTCTGTCTCCCCCGCCTCTAGACTTCAAGATCGTTGTGGGCAAAGAATGTGTCTGTTTATTGTTGTATTGGCATTTATTAAGCACTTACTATGTGCAAAGCACTGTTTAAGCACTGAGCACTGCTTTAAGCGCTTATGTCCATATCTGTCATTGATTTATTTCTATTAGCATCTGTCTCCCCCGCCTCTAGACTTCAAGATGGTTGTGGGCAAAGAATGTGTCTGTTTATTGTTGTATTGGCATTTATTAAGCACTTTCTAAGCAGTGAGCACTGTTCTAAGCACTTATGTCCATATCTGTCATTGATTTATTTCTATTAGCGTCTGTCTCCCCCGCCTCTAGACTTCAAGATCGTTGTGGGCAAAGAATGTGTCTGTTTATTGTTGCATTGTAATCTCCCAAGCATTTAGTACAGTGCTCTGCACACAGTAAGCGCTCAATAAATACAACTGGATGAATGAAACCTATCAACCAAAGAATATCTCCCCGCCGTGCCTCGCCGAGTACCTGGCACTAAATAAGAGGAGGGAATGGCGGCGGAGGCGGTTGACTGAAGCCGCGAAAATAACACAGATCTTCCTGGCAGTCGCCTCACTGGGCTGCATTTAGAAGGCTGGTAGCCATTTTGGCAAGTTTTCTCCCAGCTCTCCTCGTATTAGCCGGTTAAATAATAAGAATGATGATATTTGTTAAGCGTTTACTTGTGGCAAGCACTGTTCTAAGCGCTGGGGTAGATAAAAGCTAATGAGGTTGGACACAGTCCCTGTCCCACATGGGGCGCACAGTCTTAATCCCCATTTTACCGATGAGGGCACTGAGGCCCAGAGAAGTAACGTGACTCGCCCGAGGTCACCCAGCAGACAGATGGCGGAGGCGGGATTAGAATCCAGGTCCTTCCAACTCCCAGGCCATTCATTCAGTCATATTTATTGAGCGCTTACTTTGTGCAGAGCGTTGTACTCAACGCTTGGGAAGTACCAATAGGTGACGTATAGAGGCGGTCCCTGCCCGACAGTGGGCTCACAGTCTAGAAGGGGGAGACAGACAACAAAACAAAACAAGTAGACAGGTGTCAAAACCATCAGAATAAATAGAATTATAGCTATATGCACGTCATTAATAAAATAGAGTAGTAAATATGTGCAAGTAAAATTAATAAAGTAAAAAATATGTACAAATGTATACAAGTGCTGTGGGGAGGGGAAGGGTGGGGTGCAAACTGCTTCCCTGGTTCAGAGGTCGCCTGAAGCCATCCAGGCCCTCACAGGGTAGCCCACACCTAGGCTTCCCTGGATCATCCCTAAATGTGTCTTCCATCCTAATAACAGTAATAATAATAATAATAATGGCATTTATTAAGCTCTTACTATGTGCAAAGCACTGTTCTAATCACTGGGGAAGTTACAAGGTGATCAGGTTGTCCCATGGGGTGCTCATAGTCTTAATTCCCATTTTACAGATGAGGTAACCGAGGCACAGAGAAGTGAAGTGACCTGCCCAAAGTCACACAGCTGACAAGTGGCAGAGGTGGGATTTGAACCCATGACCTCTGACTCCAAAGCCCGGGCTCTTTCCACTGAGCCATGCTGCTTCTAGTCCTAACAGACCTGTGAGCTTGAATTTCCGCAACAAGGGTATCCCTTCATTCCCGAGCAGATCCCAATTGTCCTGGCTTTGGAATACGACAAGGGGGGTGGGGGGGGGGAACTCTCAGAATCCGGAAAGCATCAGGTTCTGGAACTCGCCCTGACTGAGAAGCCACAGCCTCCCGTGGGCATTCATTCACTCAATCGTATTTATTGAGCGCTTACTGTGTGCAGAGCACTGTGCTAAGCGCTTGGGAAGTCCAAGTTCATTCATTCATTCATTCTATCGTATTTATTGAGCGCTTACTGTGTGCAGAGCACTGTGCTAAGCGCTTGGGAAGTCCAAGTTGGCAACATATAGAGACGGGCCCTACCCAACAGCGGGCTCACAGTCTAGAAGGGGGAGACAGACAACAAAACAAAACATAGTAACAAAATGAAATAAATAGAATAGTAAATATGTACAAGTAAAATAGAGTAATTAATCTGTACAAACATATATTAGACTGTGAGCCCACTGTTGGGTAGGGACTGTCTCTATATGTTGCCAATTTGTACTTCTGAAGCGCTTAGTACAGTGCTCTGCACATAGTAAGCGCTCATTAAATACCATTGATGATATATACAGGTGCTGTTGGGAGGGGAAACATCCCACAGGTGGGCTAGGGGACCAGTGCTTTGCACATAGTAAGCGCTTAATAAATACTTATTATTATTATAATACTTATAATACTATTTTATATCAATTATTACTGCTAATTATTACTATTATTATTTTATTATCAATTAATGCTTATTGGTAATAAGTAATAAATACTTATTACTTATTATTATTACCTGTCCCACCCTCCCTGGTATCGTGACCCGGGCGGACACCTTCTTTCTCCCCCGAGAAAGGTGTTTATTTAGGGTCCTTGGCTTGAAGATGGGGGTGCCGGATAGGGTGTGCCCAGCGCCCACCGTACGCAGAGCGCTAGACTGAGTGCTTGGGAGAGGACAACAGAGCACAAAGTGCTTCTTTACCGTTGTATGGAATGACGACGGCCCATCCTTCTCCCTCCCGACGTCCGTGGTCACTTCGCGGAGTCCCAGGGCCGTGGGGCGGAAATTCCCCCTCGGGCGTTTCACCGACAGCATCTCGGAGCAGGTGAAGGGGCCGGTTGGAAGCGTGGACGGGAGGGCCGGAGCCGCCTCCACGGGTCACTCGGGGCTAAGTCCGGGCGCTCAAAAAAGGAGCATGTCTGTGGTTGCGATCGGCCGGCCGGTTCTGGGCTTACTGGCACCCCCTAAACGCAACGATTTCTCATCCCTCTGGGGTCACCTGAGGGAACTTTGAGCTGGAGACGAAATGGAAACCACCGATACCCGTATTCCAACTCTACGTTGTACTCTCCCAAGCCCTTAAGTACAGTGCTCTGCACGCAGTAAGCGCTCAATAAATACGATTGAACGAATGAGTGGGGTTCCCTGACAGGGCTTAAGTGGTGTAGCAATAATTTCAGTGATTAATTATCATGTTTATCAAACCAGCCTTACCTGGTTTGATAAAGTTAGTACAGTGCTCTGCACACAGTAAGCGCTCAATAAATACGATTGATGATGATGGTGCTGTGCTGGACTTCTAGACTGTGAGCCCACTGTTGGGTAGGGACCATCTTTATATGTTGCCAATGTATACTTCCCAAGCGCTTAGTACAGTGCTCTGCACACAGTAAGCGCTCAATAAATACGATTGATGATGATGGTGCTGTGCTGGACTTCTAGACTGTGAGCCCACTGTTGGGTAGGGACCATCTCTATATGTTGCCAACGTGTACTTCCCAAGCGCTTAGTACAGTGCTCTGCACACAGTAAGTGCTCAATAAATATGACTGAATGAATGCTGGTGGCAGGCAGATACAAGATAAGCAGGTCAGTCCCTGTCCCACATAATAATAATAATGATGATGGCATTTGTTAAGCGCTTACTATGTGCAAAGCACTGTTCTAAGCGCTGGGGGGGATACAAGTTGATCAGGTTGTCCCACATGGGGCTCACAGTCTTAATCCCCATTTTACAGGTGAGGTAACTGAGGCTCAGAGAACATAAGTGACTTGCCCAAGGTCACACAGCAGACATGTGAGGGAGCCGGGATTCGAACCCATGACCTCTGACTCCAAAGCCCAAGCTCTTTCCACTGAGCTACGCTGCTTCACTGAGCACATGGGGTTCACGGTTTAAGCGGGGAGGGAGAACAGGTACTGAATCCTCATTTTACACAGGAGGAAACTGAGGCCTGGATGAATCCTCATTTTACACAGGAGGAAACTGAGGCCTGGTGGGGTAAGGTGACTCTCCCCACGTCACCCAACAGAGCTGGGACTAGAACCCAGCCCTCCTAAATCTCTGTCCCTCTCCAAGTGCCCAGTGATCTGCACCGTGGACCTCACTAAAGCTGAATAAAGCACGGCCACGGCCTTTGAGGAGCTTCCGTTCCGTTCTTAACAGCGTTTGGGAGAGTACAGTGGGATGCGTAGACATGATTGGAGAAGCAGCGTGGCAGCGTGGCTCAGTGGAAAGAGCCCGGGCTTTGGAGTCAGAGGTCATGGGTTCAAATCCCGGCTCTGCCAATTGTCAGCTGTGCGACTTTGGGCAAGTCACTTCACTTCTCTGTGCCTCAGTTACCTCATCTGTAAAATCAGGATTAAGACTGTGAGCCCCCTGTAGGACAACCTCATCACCTTGTAACCTCCCCAACACTTAGAACAGTGCACTGCACATAGTAAGCGCTTAATAAATGCCATTCTTCTTCTTCTTCTCAGTGGAAAGAGCCTGGGTTTTGGAGTCAGAGATCATGGGTTCAAATCCCAGCTCCGCCAATTGTCGGCTGTGTGACTTTGAGCAAGTCACTTCACTTCTCTGGGCCTCAGTTACCTCATCTGTAAAAATGGGGATTAAGACTGTGAGCCCCCCGTGGGACGACCTGATCACCTTGTAACCTCCCCAGTGCTTAGAACAGTGCTTTGCACATAGTAAGCACTTAATAAATGCCATTCTTCTTCTTCTCAGTGGAAAGAGCCCGGGCTTTGGAGTCAGAGATCGTGGGTTCAAATCCCAGCTCCGCCAATTGTCAGCTGTGTGACTTTGAGCAAGTCACTTCACTTCTCTGGGCCTCAGTTCCCTCATCTGTAAAAATGGGGATTAAGACTGTGAGCCCTCCGTGGGACGACCTGATCACCTTGTAACCTCCCCAGCGCTTAGAACAGTGCTTTGCACATGGTAAGCGCTTAATAAATGCCGTCATTATTATTATGATGATGACTACCGCCCACTAGGAGCTTCCAGTCTAGCTGTCTTGTATCCATCCAGGTGCCTTCAACTCTCGTGCCCACCCCCACCTCCATCCAGGCCTCCGGGGGCACGGGGTCCGGGGGCTGCGTTGTTAAATAGTCCCCGTTCTCGCTCTCTCCAGGAATGCCGTCCCCGACCACATTGAAGAAGTCCGAGAAGTCCGGGTTCAGCAGCCCCTCCCCCTCGCAGACCTCCTCTCTGGGGACGGCGTTTACCCAGCACCACCGGCCTGTCATCACGGGACCCAGAGGTGAGGCTTTCCCCCCGACCCGGGACCATGAGAGAGCCCCCTCCTCTTCCCCCTTTCCCTCCCTACACGCCAGCAGAGGACGGCGGTGGCGGTTTCAGCTTTCCAGTCTGCCGACAGCGGAAACATTCCTGGCAGTGGTGGGGTGTCGGGAGTGGGCTTCCGGTGAGCCGCGCGCTGAAAGGTGCCAGGGTGGGAGATTGTTGTAGGCCGGGGGGATCGGGCCTGGCCCGAGAGGAGGTGGCACGGTGGGAGATCGTTGTAGGCCGGGGGGATCGTGCCTGGCCCGAGAGGAGGTGGGTCCGTTCAAGTATCATGGGGCAGGATCCCCTGGCACCCAACGCCCCCCTACAATTTTGAGGGTTTTCAGGATGATGGAGGCGAGTCGGAGGACGGGACAAAGGGAGGTGATGCTGAGCCTCGTTGTGTGTAAAGTAACAGAACACCTTCCACCTCCATTTCCGGTTAGGGCCCCTTCCTGTCTGGCCAGACCCTATGGCGGAGGGTGGGGTCCGACATCTCCCGCTCCGCAGGTCTCCCCCAAGGACAGAGACAAAAGAGGCAGGAAGCCCTTTATCGCTTTCCCAGAAGCCTCTGCTTCGATGCCGGTTGGGCGGGTTTTTGTGTCTCCCAGAACTCCCGGTTCTTCCCAAATGTGGGGTCATGACCCCCAACCCCCCCCCCCACCGGTGCCCCACGGTCAGGAAAAGGCGGGCTCCAGTTCCCACACCTCGACTAGCCACTTCTCCCCTGTCTGGATTACGCTCCTTCTGGCCAGAAACGCTGGGCCAGAACCACCTTTCCCTATTGTTGCCAACTTGTACTTCCAAGCACTTAGTACAGTGCTCTGCACACAGTAAGCGCTCAGTAAATACGATTGAAGGAATGAATGAATGAATATTCCCTCCCAAGCTCCTTTACCCACCCTGCCCGGGCAGAACCCCCAACCCCCTCCTTACCCTCCCGAGTTACTTTGGGGTTCAGTTACAGAACCTTGGGGGGGTCCTGTGGCCCATCCTCTAGAGCTCTTGTGCCCCTGCACCCTACCAGCAGCATGGCTCAGTGGAAAGAGCCCGGGCTTTGGAGTCAGAGGTCATGGGTTCAAATCCTGGCTCTGCCAACTGTCAGCTGTGTGACTTTGGGCAAGTCACTTCACTTCTCTGGGCCTCAGTTACCTCATGGAGATTAAAACTGTGAGCCCCCCCGTGGGACAACCTGATCACCTTCTCACCTCCCCAGCGCTTAAAACAGTGCTTTGCACATAGTAAGCGCTTAATAAATGCCACCATTATTATTATTAATCCCATTTTACAGATGAGGTAACTGAGACACAGAGAAGTGAAGTGATATGCCCAAGGCCACAGGGCGGAAAAGTGGCCGGGTCAGGATTGGAACCCATGACCTTCTTTCTCCCAGGCTCCTGCTCTATTCACTAGGCCATACTGCTCATGGTTTCATAGAGGAGCCCTTCAGGCCTGAACCTTTGCCCGCAGGAAATAGTCCATGCCAACGCAGGCACAGTTTTCACCCCCGACACCTTGGCTGGGGTTTAGTCAAAATTTGGAAGCGTTCGCCGGGCACGTGGACCAGTTGAGGCAGGAGACTGAGTGGAGGGGGAACGGGGCTGGGAGCCAGGACACTTGGGTTCTAGGAAAGCGCTGCTTCTCACCTGCTGTGTGCCTTCAGACTAGTCATCTGATAGTAGTAGTACTACTACTAATAATAATAATAATAGTCATGGTATTTGTTGAGCGCTTACTACATTCCAAGCACAATACTAGGCGCTGGGGTAGGTAGTTGATAATAATAATAATGATGGCATTTATTAAGCACTTACTATGTGCAAAGCACTACTACTACTACTAATAGTCATGGTATTTGTTGAGCACTTACTACATTCCAAGCACAGTACTAGGCCCTGGGGTAGGTAGTTGATAATAATAATAATGATGGCATTTATTAAGCGCTTACTATGAGCAAAGCACTACTACTACTACTACTAGTCATGGTATTTGTTGAGCACTTACTATGTTCCAAGCACAATACTAGGCACTGGGGTAGGTAGTTGATAATAATAATAATGATGGCATTTATTAAGCACTTACTATGTGCAAAGCACTACTACTACTACTAATAGTCATGGTATTTGTTGAGCACTTACTACGTTCCAAGCACAATACTAGGCACTGGGGTAGGTAGTTGATAATGATAATAATGATGCCATTTATTAAGCGCTTACTATGTGCAAAGCACTGTTCTAAGCACTGGGGAGGTTACAAGGTGATCAGGTTGTCCCACGGGGGGCTCTCAGTCTTAATCCCCATTTTCCAGATGAGGTAACTGAGGCACAGAGAAGTTTGGTGACTTGTCCAAAGACAAAGCTGACAATTGGCGGAGCCAGCATTGGAACCCATGACCTCTGACTCCAAAGCCCGGGCTTTTTGTACTGAGCCACGCTGCTTCTCAATAATGATGGCATTTGTTAAGCGCTTACTATGTGCAAAGCACTGTTCTAAGCGCTGGGGAGGGTCTAAGGTGATCAGGTTGTCCCACGAGGGGCTCACAGTCTTCATCCCCATTTTACATATAAGGGAACTGGGGCCCAGAGAAGTGAAGTGACTTGCCCAAAGTCACACAGCTGACAATTGGTGGAGACGGGATTTGAACCCGTGACCTCTGACTCCAAAGCCCGGGCTCTTTCCATTGAGCCACACGAGGTAATGGAGATGATCAGGTCCCATATGGGGTTCACGGTTCCAAGTATGGGGGAGAACAGGTATTGAATACCCTTTTTGCAGATGAGGGAACTGAGGCACCTCAGCGACCTTATTTCCTCGCCTGCCCAAGGGAGTGACAGACCCTTGGTGTCCCTCTTTCTCAGGCTGAGACCCCCAGGAGGGGCAGGGCGGCCCTTTGATCGGGTCTTCCCCGGGTCTGATGCATCTGCTGCCACAGGCAGGACTACGTGGCTTAGTGGGAAGAGCACAGGCTTCGGAGTCAGTGGTCATGGGTTCTAATCCCGGCCCCGCCACTTCATTCATTCATTCATTCAATCGTATTTATTGAGCGCTTACTGTGTGCAGAGCACTGTACTAAGTACTTGGGAAGTACAAGTTGGCAACATATAGAGACGGTGGGCTCACCGTCTAGAAGAGGGAGACAGAGAACAAAACAAAACATATTCACAGAATAAAATAAATATGTACAAGTAAAATAAATAAATAAATAGAGTAATAAATACGTACAAACATATATACAGGTGCTGTGGGGAAGGGAAGGAGGTATGGGGGGGGGGAGAGGAAGGAGGGGGCTCAGTCCTTATCAGCTGTGTGACTTTCCCTTTCCCATTAAGCGCTGGTTCACCCCAACAGCAAGGAATCAGAGAAGGGGCACAGCTTCATGGGCACGGGATGCCAGTCGGAGATTCTCCCTGAGCGACACTCCCGCTCAGGGATACGATCTCACCTTGGGCGGTGCATTTTGGAACCAGAGGACGGCACCGTCTTGGGCAACTTAAACCTGTTGGCTGGAGAACCTCATGGGTCTCCCCGGCTCTGGTCTTCCGCGCTTTCTGGGTCACTGGGGGAGAGTCAAGGGCGGAAAGGGGAGAGTCAGGGTGTTGGATGGTCCGTGCTGGGTCACTGGGGAGAGTCAGGGCTGTTGGATGGTCCATGGTGGGTCATTGCAGGGTGGCCAGGGATGGAGAGGAGAGAGTCAGAGGTGTTGGATGTCCATCCTGGGTCACTGGGGCAGGGACAGAGAGGGGAGGTCAAGGGTGATGGATGGTCTGCCCCTAATCAAAAACACCCACGCTTTCTCCTAGCATCCCGGTGCCCCCTGTCCGAAACAGGGCCATGGGCTAAAAAGGTGGGACTGAGCCAGGGTGGCATTGCCCGTGGTCTGTGATGGTTTAGTTGTTGGGACATGAGGGGGGAGGCCAGGGCCGTTGCCCAGTGACCGATCCCCTTTTCCATTCCCTCCTCTGGGCTGCTTGGGCGTGTGATCCAGTCCCCCCTCACCAGCCCGCCAGCTTGCAACATGCCCTCCGGCTATCGTTGAGCCAAACCCTGGTCCAAGAACAGAAAGAGGCTGGGCTGGGCTAGCAGGGAGCTGAGTTGCCAGGCCTGATCCTCCCACAGTGGGCGGGGGGGGGCTCCGTCAGAGAGCCCATGCCAGCCGCAGTCCACGCTCCCACCCCCCAACACCCCGCATCGTCTCCCCCGGCGGTCAGGGTCTCCCCGTCCAGGCTCGGGAAAGTTTCCCTAAAAGGGGCCGGAATGCTCCCAAAGAGGGACTCGGCTGCTGGGGGTTGGGTGGGAAGCAGGACCCCTCCGTGCGGAGACTTGGGCGGGAGGGGTTTGTTCTCAGGACCGACCATTAAATCAGCCCACGCCTTCCAGATACATCGCTTTATTGCTCGATTCGTTCAAAAGCCTCTTAAGATAATGAATAATCTCAGCTTCCCCCGGATCGGTATTGCCTTTATAACTCATGTCTGCAGGAAATCGAAAGGCGTTTGGAACCGGGAGCGAGGTCCGGTCGGAAGGCCGCAGTGCGAAAAGGAGGAGGGGGTGCGGGGAGGGGAAGAAGAAGTGGGGGGATGGTATTTATTGAGCACCCCCGCTCCCCCACGTTGCACCAGCACGGGGCACGGTGCTGACAACGCTGTGTTCTCCACCTTCGTGTAATTTCATGCCTTCCAACGGCGCCGGGCCGGGAAAGAGAGCCACGCAGGGGAAGGGGAGAGACGTCGGTTCGGCCAAGGCAGCGGCTGGGGGGGCCATTGATGTGATCCGCAGAGCCCGTGATCTCGTTCTCTCTGTAACAAACGTCTCTGTCTCGTCTCCTATAGCAAGTCCTCACGCCACGCCGTCGACGCTTCATTTTCCAACGTCCCCCATCATCCAACAGCCCGGTCCCTACTTCTCCCACCCGGCCATCCGTTACCACCCCCAGGAGAGCCTGAAGGAGTTCGTCCAACTCGTCTGTCCCGACGCTGGCCAGCAGGCTGGGCAGGTGGGGTTCCTAAATGTAAGGAGACTCCGTTTTCTTTCTTCAGGCGGGGGAAATAACGCACCCTTCCTCCAGCAGCGGGTCGGCCACCAAGGGAACCCCCCGGAACAGACACAGGGGTCAGAGGCAGGGGCCTGCCCTATGTGGAGCCCACAGCCTCACCGGACTTGGAATGGCTCTGTACCATCCTACCGGGATTTCTCCCAGCTTCCGAGAAAGACTCAGCACAGCCCAGCGGGAAGAGCCCGGGCTTGGGAGTGAGAGGATCAGGCTTTAATCCTGGCTCTGCCAGGTGACTTTGGGCAAGACACTTCATTTCTCTGGGTCTCACCCATAAAACGGGGACTTAATCCTAGATCTCCCTCCCTCTTAGACCGTGACTCTCACGTGGCACAGATATTTTGTCCAATCTTGTCCCATACCTACCCCAGTGCTTAGCTCAGTTCTTGGCACGTAGTAAGCGCTTAACAAATGCCACCATAATAATAATAGCGATTGCTATTATTATTCCTCTTACTACTCACAGGGTCAAAGGTTGGCAGTGCCAGTCTGCCACAGGCTCTTAAATCAGCTCTCACCCTGTAGCGTGGGCATCTGGCTTCGGGCATTTCGATCGTGGAGCCCCGGTCCGAACAAAACAGAAAAGACCTGATCGTTTTCCTTTATTCTTTGCTGGGGGGGCCGGGGTGTGGAGGTGGGGAGTGTGGTTCATCTTTTACTGACAAGGTCTCAGGGCACTTCAGCTCAGCCAGACCTGTTCTGAAACCCTCCTCCCCACCCCTCCCCGACACACCCCATTCTAGAAATCTCATTCATTCCCTTTGTGGTTTCCCTCCTGCCTCTTATCTTGTGTAAAGTTAAACAGCCTTCAGTGATGTTTTTGTTTTTCCCTGAGTAAATGATAGAATCCAGTTATTTAAATAGGCTCCCACTCAGTCAGAGAAGTGATAAAAGGAGGTTAGAGTGTATTTTGGGCCGAGCACCCTGCGTGTTTTTCACGCCAAAGCCCAGTCGATCTGGAACCGAGGAGCAAAATCCGGCTGTACCGTGAAGTCAGATTCATTCATTCATTCATTCATTCAATCGTAGTTATGGAGAGCTTACTGTGTGCAGAGCACTATACTAAGCGCTTGGGAAGTGCAAGTCGGCAACATATAGAGACGATCCCTACCCAACAACGGGCTCACAGTCTAGAAGGGGGAGACAGACAACAAAACAAAGCATGTGGGCAGGTGTCAAGTCGTCAGAACAAATAGAAATCAAGCGAGATGCACATCATTAACAAAATAAATAGAATAGTAAATATGTACAAGTAAAATGAATAGAGTAAGATCTTTTTGCCAGCGCCCACGGCCCCCAGAATCAAGCAGGTCAGTCCCGATGCCCTATCCAGGACACCCGTCTGAAGAGTCTGCCCATCCTCCATCTCCTCCACGCTCCAAAAATCTAAGTCTGCATATCCAGGCCAGACCCAGCTGTGGCTTTGACTAAAGACGAATGATCCCGGGCCTGCTTTGTTTCTGTCGGGATCGATGGAGCGCCGGGCCTGCCTCTCCGGGCCAGCGGGCTTCTCCCACAGCACCCAGGGGCGTCTTGGGTCCCCGGCTGAGTCGTCCGCAGTGGCACGAAGGATGGGATCCTGCCAGGGAGAGGCTTCAGACCGGAGAGGCTTCGAGCCAGAGCTCTGGGCCTCGGCGGGGGAGGAATCCCGAACGGAGAATCCGGGGCGGCGGATTTCCCGGATTTTGTCCTTGCTCGGGAAGTCGTGTAAACGCCCCACGTTTGTGTTTTTCCGGCTCTGAGGGCGGAAGCGGGTGAAGAACGGGAGGCCTTTTGTGGTTGAGAAGAACCCAGCTTGTCGGTCACCCCTTCTCCTCCCAGGCAGTGAAATATTTGTATTTCTTTCGGCATACGCAGCGAGAGTTTAAATCACAGTTCGGTGCAAAACTCCACCTCAGCAGAATCTAGCTGGCAGCTGGATTATAAACTGTCCTGGCTGTGACCTCCTGTGTCGGGGGGAGGGGAGGGTGGTGGGATGTCGGCATTCCATTTTTTTTTTTTTCAGATATTCCCTGAAAAATCTTTCTGGAACAAGTAAGGGCCCCGGCTGGCGGGCAGTGTGATTTTATCTTCCACGGGAAGGAGTTAGGAATCCAGTTTCTAAGCTGGAGCTGGGAGCCAATATTGAAAAACTTGTACTTCCCAAGCACTTAGTACAGTGCTCTGCACACAGTAAGCGCTCAATAAATACGATTGACTGAATGAAAAACCAAGAAAGCTTTTGTTCATTCCCGTTGCTAAGAATACCGACGATAACCGGAAATCGGTTGGGCTCTTTGACTTTTCCAGAGCCCTCTCCCATCGGCTAGCTCAGTTTTTCCTCCTTGGAAGAGAGGGGGAGACAGGGATTGGCATTCCCATCTGACAAATGAGGAAATGGAGGTGCAGAGAGGGTCAGAGGCTCGCCCAAGGTCACATGGCCCACTGTGGGGGACGGGCAGAGCTGGGGCTACAACTTGGGCACTTCTGACCTTCCCCCAGGTTGCCCAAAGAAAGCAGTCATTCATTCAGTCGTTTTTATTGAGCGCTTACTGTATGTAGAGCACTGTACTAAGCGGTTGGGAAGCAAAATATGGAGACGGTCCCTACCCAACAACGGTCTCACAGTCTAGAAGGGGGAGACAGACAACAAAACAAAACAGTCCTGGAGAGCCAGGGGCGGTCTTTGCCTGGAAACTTCCTGAGCGTAAAGGACGGGTGGTGGCACAGCGGGCATGGAGGGGGTGTTGGGCACTGAGAGCACGTCACTACCGCCGAGGTCGGGCATATTGCACGCCTTAGGCCGGAGTTGGGGATTGACTGTGACCCCTGTGACCCCGTGGCTTTCTGTTCTTTCCCTTCAGCCCAACGGCAGCAGCCAAGGCAAGGTGCACAACCCCTTTCTGCCCACCCCCATGCTGCCGCCCCCGCCCCCGCCGCCGATGGCCAGGCCGGTGCCCCTGCCCGTACCGGACACGAAGCCTCCGACCACATCCACGGAAGGGGGTGCCACCTCCCCCACTTCACCGAGTGAGTATGGCCCAGGCCGCCGTCGGGGGGTGGGAGGGGGACTCCATCGGCAACCTCCTCTTCCGGGTCTTTTCCCTGCATCTCCCCTTTCCCCCATGCTGCCTTCAGTCCGTCCACCGGCCAGGGGCGTTTGCTGGTCACCGACGGAGGGACGAGCGCTGTACTGAGTGCCAGGGAGACAGCCAGGGTGCAGCAGAAGGGAGGCACCTGCTCCAGTGGTGGAGACAGAAGGAGGCAACCCAGAGGCTAGGGCCCGAGCGTGGGAATGGGAGGGAGAGCGGAGAGTGGCGTCCCTGTGTCTAGGCCACTCGGTGGACGATCCGGGCGGTCTGAGGGAAGCGCGGTCCAACCCTAGATCTCCGAATCCTTTGGTGGCCATTACTGGCGGTGGGAGGGGAAATGAAACTGGCAACGTGAAGCTAGTGGATCCTCGTCTTTCACCCCCGGGATTGAGGCCTGGGAATCTGTGCAGCCAGGTACACTGGCGATGTTTTTTAGACTGTGAGCCCACTGTTGGGTAGGGACTGTCTCTATGTGTTGCCAATTTGTACTTCCCAAGCGCTTAGTACAGTGCTCTGCACATAGTAAGCGCTCAATAAATACGATTGATTGATTGATGTCCACTGGGGTTTGGATGGACAGCCGGTCCATGCTGGATCACTGGGGGAGTGTCAGGGATGGAGAGGGGAGAGTTGGAGGTTGAATGGTCCATGCTGGGGGAGTTCAGGGATGGAAAGGGGAGAGTTGGAGGTTGAATGGTCCATGCTGGGGGAGTTCAGGGATGGAAAGGGGAGAGTTGGAGGTTGAATGGTCCATGCTGGGGGAGAGTCAGGGGTGTCCAGTGGTCCGTGCTGGGTCACTGGGGGGGAGTCGGGGGGGGAGAACGGGAGAGTCAGGGGTTTTGGATGGTCAGAGAGAGGAGAGTCAGGAGTGTTGGATAGTCTATGCTGCGTTATTAATAATAATAATGGCATTTATTAAGCGCTCACTATGTGCAAGCACTATTGGGGAGAGTCGATTGTCAGCAGTGTTGGACACTGATTATCTGTAACTGTGAAAGTAGTGTCCGGGATGGCAGACAACACACAGATCCTCCAAACATCCCATTGGTCCTGTTGGAGACAGAATCCCGGGTTGGACGGGTGGCAGGGCTGCCCCAGGAATGGCGGCGTATCCTCTCGTGCAAATTGCCTCCCCCGAGAAACCATCAGCCTTCTTCAGGTCAGAATGCGGAAGGAGAGGCAGGATAGACTGAATAGATCGAGAAGCAGCCCGGCTTCGTGAATGGACCACTGACCCAGAAGTCAGAAGGACCTGGGTTCTAATCCTGGCTCCTCCTCTTGTCTGCTGTGTGACCTTGGGTAGGTCACTTCACTTCTCTGGGCCTCAGTTACCTCTTCTGTAAAATAGGGATTGAGACCATGAGCCCCACGTGGGGCAGGGACTGTGTCCAACCCCATTTGCTTGTATCCACCCTGGCTGGGCACATCGTAAGGGCTTAACAAATACCATAACTATTATAGATATTCAGTCTTTTCTGCATTTTTCCTGACGCCTCTTGCCTTAAAAAATTCCTAAAGTTCTTGTAGTCCTGAACCAAAATGGGCCTTTCTGATGCAGGATTTCGTATCTGGTAGTTTGCTGAAATAAGCAGTGTGGCTCAGTGGCTTTGGAGTCAGAGGTCGTGGGTTCAAATCCCTGCTCCGCCAATTGTCAGCTGTGTGACTTTGGGCAAGTCACTTCGCTTCTCTAGCCCTCAGTTACCTCATCTGTAAAATGGGGATGAAGACTGTGAGCCCCCGTGGGACAACCTGATCACCTTGTAACCTCCCCAGCGCTTAGAACAGTGCTTTGCACATAGTAAGCGCTTAATAAATGCCGTTATTAGTATTATTATTATAAGCTGCCTTCCTCTGGTGAAATAAACTGCCCCTAAGCTGCCTTCGTCTTATGAAATGTGTTTAGTGTCAGAATATTCATTGAGTCCCGGCTGGGTGCCCAGCACTCTGCTAAACACTCATTAGATGAGGAATAATCCAATCAATCAATCAATCAATCAATCGTATTTATTGAGCACTTACTGTGTGCAGAGCACTGTACTAAGCGCTTGGGAAGTACAAATTGGCAACATATAGAGACAAGGTCCCTGTTCCACATGGGCTTCAAATCCTGAGGGGGAGGGGAAATGTGACCGTGAGCCCACTGTTGGGTAGGGACCGTCTCTATATGTTGCCAACTTGTACTTCCCAAGCGCTTAGTACAGTGCTCTGCACACAGTAAGTGCTCAATAAATACGATTGAATGAATGAATGAATGAAAGTGGGTATCAGCAAGGAAGGGGGAGGCCGTGGTCCCAAAGCCAGGGTCTGGTCTGGTCGGGACCGGTGGCTGGGAGCGGACCCACCTTCAAATATTATACCGAGGTCTCCCGGATTGGGAGTGGGGGGCCGGTGGGAAGCCAGTGTTGGAGGACTTTCCGGGGTCCCTGTCTGTTTTGGGGATGCTGTCCCCCCCCGCGAGAACCAGGATGACTGGGCTGGGTGGCAGGGCCCATCCCTGTGGCTGATGTGGGCACCTCCTCGCCGACGGAAGCACGGATGCCCTTGCGTGGGCAGAGGTAGCCCCTGAGACCTTGGCATTGGGTCCACCCCCTCGCCGGGCCGGGAGGCCAACCCGTGGCTGAGTGATAGCGACTTTCCATGCTCACCGCTATGCCCAAGGAAGTCGGGCACCTATGTGCCAAGAGCTAGGTCTGGAGAGGGGTGGACAGGGGGCACGGAGCCTGTACGGACGGAGAGGAAACAGGCAGGCAGGAGGACCGAATTCCTCGGGTACCAGAGTGCGAGACCCTTCTGGCTGGCCTGGAGACCTTCGTCTCCCCCCACACTCCCTTCTTCGGGGAAGGAGGAGCTCCAGAGGGAGTGAGGCCCACTGTTAATTCAGTGGTATTTACTGAGCACCCCCTGTTGTGAAGCACTGTAATAATAGTAATAATAATAATGGCATTTATTAAGTGCTTATTATGTGCAAAGCACTGTTCTAAGTGCTGGGGAGGTTACAAGGTGATCAGGTTGTCCCATGGGGGGCTCACAGTCTTAATCTCCATTTTACAGAGGAGGTAACTGAGGCACAGAGAAGCTAAGTGACTTGCCCAAAGTCACACAGCTGACGGTGGAGCCAGGATTTGAACCCAGGACCTCTGACTTCCAAGCCCGGGCTCTTTGCACTGAGCCACGCTGCTTCTCACTGTACTAAGCACTTGAGACAATACAGCAGAAACAAAAAACCTACTTCCTGCCCTCCAGAAATAATGATAATTGTGGTGTTCTTAAGTGCATACTGTGTGCCAAGCACTGTACTAAGCACTGGGGGGAGATCATCAGGTCAGCCACGGTCCCTGTCCCTACACAGGGCTCACAGTCTCAGAGGGAGGGAGAACTGGTATTGATGATGGTATTTATTAAGCGCTTACTATGTGCAAAGCACTGTTCTAAGCGCTGGGGAGGTGACAAGGTGATCAGGTTGTCCCCCGGGGGGCTCACAGTTTTTAATCCCCATTTTCCAGATGAGGGAACTGAGGCCCAGAGAAGTGAAGTGACTTGCCCAAAGTCACACAGCTGACAGTTGGTGGAGCCGGGATTTGAACCCATGACCTCTGACTCCAAAGCCCGGGCTCTTTCCACTGAGCCGCGCTGGTATTGAGTCTCCACTTCCCAGGGGAAGAAACTGAGGCCCAGAGGAGTGAAATGACCTAGCCGAGGCAGAGCAGGCGGCAGAGCCGGGATTGGAACCCGGGTCTGTTGACTCGTGGAGCTCCGTTCTTTTCAAGGTGCTGCTTCTAGCGGGTCGGGGGGAATGGCTCTTGTTCTCCCTCTTCAACCCGGGAGATTCCTTCAGTGGGAGAAGCCGGAGCAGCTGCCATGTCCTCTCCCTAGGGAGAGAGAGAGATAGAGAGAGAGAAAAAGAGAGAGAGAGAGAGAGAGCTCACATGATGGTCTCCCTCTTCCTTCTCTGTGGTTTGTTTGTCTGGCAGTGTGGTTTGGTGGTTTTCCCCCTGCAAACCCCCGAGCTGTCTTCCAGTGGCAAGGCGCAGCTGCGGAAGCAGCGCGTCTCCGGCGTGGTTAGGGGGCATGGCCGGGGCACAATGGGAGTGGAATTTCTCAGGCGGATCCTCCAGCCATGAGCCATCCCGCCCTTCTCGGCCTCCGGTTTCCCCAGCGGGCCGGTCGGCGGCCACGTTGCTGATGCCACCGTCCAGGGCGGCACCGGGACATGCTGAGCGCTCGGCTGAGTCTGGAAGCCACAGAGCTACCGTGTGGTGAACCCCGGGCTGTGCCCGATTGGCACGGCGGGCCTGGGTGTGGACGCTGTTGTGATCCACTGAAAGATCCTACAGGATTTTCCATTATGGATGTACCAAGAGGCATGAGCCTTCCGCTGGATGGCTTGTCGAAAAACGGGCCCAGCGTGAAAGCCCTCTGGAAATTCATTCATTCATTCAATCGTATTTAGTGAGCGCTTACTGTGTGCAGAGCACTGTACTAAGCCCTTGGGAAGTACAAATCGGCAACTTATAGAAATGGTCCCTACTCAAGAACGGGCTCACAGTCTAGAAGGGGGAGACAGACAACAAAACAAAACATGTGGACAGGTGTCAAGTCATCAGAATAAACAGAAATAAAGCTATGTAAATCCAGGCCGTCATTGCCCCGTCTGGGGTGGCCTTTATTTAATGCCATTTAAAGGACACCCCTACCCTCCTTCCCTCCCTCCCTCTATCTTTTTAATGGTCTGAATCGTCCTCGCTTTCTAAAAATCCCCATAGTGACTCGATTGCCCATCCATCTCTGCGCTACAGAGCCGCCAGGCCCCCCAGCCCCCCGATGCCATGCACGCGTGTGTGCGTTTGCGTGTGCACGCGTTTGGCCTCCTGTGCTGCCTCCTGAACATCCATGTCCCTTCCCTCCACAGCCTACTCGACGCCCAGCACTTCTCCCGCAAACCGGTTCGTCAGCGTGGGACCACGGGATCCGAGCTTTGTAAATATCCCTCAACAGACACAGGTGGGCCGCTTTCCGATTCTCCGGAGTTGGGGTGCCGCTGCTTGTCTCCCTGCGGATGCCCCTCCGCCCCGTGACCCCTCCGAGCCCCGCTCCCCGCCGACGGGCCCGGATCTGCCTCGTCGGGCACTGGGAGCAGGGAGGAGGGGGCCGCTGTCGGTGTTGGCCGTTCCCGGGCCCAGTCGGTCTTCATGCGGAGCCCCCCGTGCCCACTTCGCTCCGGTGCTCCCAGCCTCCTCTGGCAAGGTGGGTCAGATCGAGAATTTTGAGCCGGATTTAAGGGAGGCACAAGACTCTAGTGTGGCTAGGCAGAGTTATCTCCCAGTGCGGGTCGGCCGACGGGCCCGGCCGGGCTGAGGCCGGGTGGGAATTTAAGGAATGGGGAGCTGCTGGGACTTGGGGGGTTGTCTTTTGGTGGGGGGGGGAGAAAAGGGCCTTGGTTGGGCTGTGCCGCGCCCCTTGGTGAAGGCCTGGCTTTCCGTTGATGCAGCCGGGATGCGCCAGTTTAGGAGATTGGTGGGACATACTTACATATTTACGATTCTATTTATTTTGTTAATGTGCATCTCTAGATAGCTTTATTTCTATTTATTCTGATGACTTGACACCTGTCCACATGTTTTGTTTTGTTGTCTGTCTCCCCCTTCGAGACTGGGAGCCCTTTGTTAGGTAGGGACCGTCCCTATATGTTGCCAACTTGTACTGCCCAAGTTCTTAGTACGGTGCTTTGCACACAGTAAGCGCTCGGTAAATACGTTTGAATGAATGAATGAATGAGAGGGAGGAGTGGAAGCAGTGTGGCTCAATGGAAAGAGCCCGGGCTTTGGAGTCAGAGGTCATGGGTTCATATCCCAACTCTGCCAACTGTCAGCTGTGTGACTTTGGGCCATTCACTTCACTTCTCTGTGCCTCAGTTACCTCATCTGTAAAATGGGGATTAAGACTGTGAGCCCCCCATGGGACAACCTGATCACCTTGTAACCTCCCCAGCACTTAAAACAGTGCTTTGCACATGGTAAGCACTTAGTAAATGCCATCATTATTATTATTATGTCTGGACAGGGGGCCGCCCCCCAGGCCACTCCCCAAGCCACGTGAAACAGGTTGTACTTCCCAAGCGCTTAGTACAGTGCTCTGCACACAGTAAGCGCTCAATAAATACGATTGAATGAATGAGCGAATGAAAGGCAGGCAGGCCCAGCTGGCAGCCCCGGGGACCCGACTGTTCGATTGATTGACAACTGGAGGCTTGTGTGACGCATTGGCCAGCGCCGTGGAATTTACTAGCCGAAAAGGGATCCGGGCAGCTCCTGGCGAGGAAGTCCGGTCCCCCGACCCGAGAGGGGACCGGCTGAGCGGCTCTGGGGCCGTCCCAGTTCCGGGTCTTAAGCAACTGAATTTCCTGCTGGGGATGGGAGAGTGGGGCCAGGGCCGGGGGTGGAAACAGAGGAGAGAGAGGCTAAATTGTGCACAAACTAGCTCAGGTCCTGGACGTTGAACTGGACGCCCTGTTGGCAGTGGGGGTGAGAGGAAAGCCCTGACTCAATCCTCGCTCCCAAGGACTTCCGGGACTTGAGGAGGGCAGGGCGCCCGGCCTCTGCTGCACCTGTTGCAACTATCCACACACACACACACACACACACACACACACGGCCCCACAGACGCTGCTTCCTGGGACAAGCCGTGTGGCTCAGTGGAAAGAGCCCGAGCTTTGGAGTCAGAGGTCAAGGGTTCAAATCCCGCCTCCGTCAGCTGTGTGACTTTGGGCAAATCACTTCACTTCTCTGGGCCCCAGTTCCCTCATCCGGAAAATGGGGATTACGACTATGAGCCCCCGTGGGACAGCCTGATCCCCTTGTAACCTCCCCAGCGCTTAGAACAGTGCTTTGCACGTAGTAAGCGCTTAATGAATGCCATCATTATTATTATTACTTCACTTCTCTGTGCCCCATTTACCTCATCTGGAAAATGGGGATTACGACTGTGAGCCCCCCGTGGGACAACCTGATCCCCTAGTAACCTCCCCAGCGCTTAGAACAGTGCTATGCACATAGTAAGCGCTTAATAAATGTCATTATTATTATTATTATTATTATTACTTCACTTCTCTGTGCCCCATCTACCTCATCTGGAAAATGGGGATTATGACTGTGAGACCCCCGTGGGACAACCTGATCCCCTTGTAACCTCCCCAGCGCTTAGAACAGTGCCTTGCACATAGTAAGCGCTTACTAAATGCCATCATTATTATTATTATTATACAGTTGACCCCCCAGGATGAGACTGAGTGATCGCTCCGGCCCCGATTTCTTCCCCGGGTCCACACTCTCCCTCGGCCGCGGACAGCGGCGGATGGGTCCGTGCGCGCCATCGCTGCTTCCCGGTTTCTGTTGTGGTCGTCTCATCCCATTCCTTCCTTCCCTGTTGCCAACTTGTACTTCCCAAGCGCTTAGTACAGTGCTCTGCACGCAGTAAGCGCTCAATAAATACAATTGATTGATTGATTGACTGATTGATTCCCTCCCACTGTCTCTCCCTCCCATTGATCCTATCAATGGTGAGTGCCGGCGGGGTTTGGGGGCGGCCCCGAAGCAGGCACAGAATAGGGAGAGAAATCCCATGAGGTCAATCAATCAATCAATCAATCATATTTATTGAGCGCTTACTGTGTGCAGAGCACTGTACTAAGCACTTGGGAAGTCCAAGTTGGCAACATATAAAGACGGGCCCTAACCAACAGTGGGCTCACAGTCTACCCCGCCTGCTCTCTGTGAAGATCCACCGTGCCCTAGTCTTTCCCTTCTGTAGTGGAGACAAGTTCATTCATTCATTCAATCGTATTTATTGAGCGCTTACTGTGTGCTCAATAAATTTATTGGGCGCTTGGGAAGTCCAAGTTGGCAACATATAGAGACGGTCCCTACCCAACAGTGGGCTCACAGTCTAGAAGGGCGCAGAAGTTCTCTGTGTCCCAAGCCCCACTGCCTAGCAGGGGGTGACTCCATACTGGGGGGGGTCCATGCTTACGACCCCCCAAATAGAAGTGAAAGAGGGGACCCCTGCTGACCTATCATTCATTCATTCAATCGTATTTATTGAGCGCTTACTGTGTGCAGAGCACTCTACTGAGCACTTCCTTTATGCTGAGCATTTTACTAAGAGTTAGCAGGCACTATCCCTACCCTAAAAGAGCTTGCAAGGTAGCAGGGGTGACAGACACTAAAATAATTATGGTATGTGTTAAGCGCTTACTATGTGCCTGGCACTGTACTAAGTGCTGGGGTGGATACAAGCAAATTCATTCATTCATTAAATCGTATTTATTGAGCGCTTACTGTGTGCAGAGCACTGTACTAAGCTCTTGGGAAGTACAAGTCGGCAACATATAGAGACGGTCCCTACCCAACAGCGGGCTCACAGTCTAGAAGGGGGAGACAGACAACAAAACAAAACATGTGGACGGGTGTCAAGTCGTCAGAATGGGGTTGGACACAGTCTCTGTCCCAAGTAGGGCTCACAGTCGCAATCCCCGTTTTACAGATGAGGTAACTGAGGCCCAGAGAAGTGACGTGACTCGCCCAAGGTCACACAGCAGACAAGTGGCAGAGCCGGGATTAGAACACATGACCTTCTGACTATCAAGCCGCCATTCTAGCCACTACACCATGCTGCTTCTCAGTGATAATAATAATAATGGTATTTGTTAAGTGCTTTCTATGTTGCCATCTTCTACTTCCCAAGCGCTTAGTACGGTGCTCTGCACACAGTAAGCGCTCAATAAATACGATTGAATGAATGAATGTGCCAAGCACTGTGCTGTGCACTGTGGTAGATAGGAGATATTTTAGGTCACGCACAGTCCCTGTCCCTCACGGGGCTCACAGTCTGAGAGATATTTAGTTCCCATTTGACAGCTGCGGAAACTGAGGCCCTAAGAAGTTAAGTGACTTAAAATCCCGCAGTAGGCGAGCGGGATTAGAACTCTGATTTCCTGACTCCCCGGCTGCTTCGCAGACAAGTCCAGGTAGGAGGAAGAGGGAAAGTGGGTCGTCTGCCCACTTTAGGGCTCAAATAATAGGGCATGTAAGAAATATGCTAAAGAGCTAAAGGAGGTTGTGAAAACCGAAGGAAGGGCTTAGGTGGGAGAAAACAAGCAATAAGGGAGGATATAAGCAGGGGAGATGAAGCATAAATCACAGAATAATAATAATAATAATGATGGTATTTGTTAAGCGCTTACTATGTGCAAAGCACTGTTCTAAGCGCTGGGGAGGTTACAAGGTGATTCATTCATTTATTCAATCGTATTTATTGAGCGCTTACTGTGTGCAGAGCACTGTACTAAGCGCTTGGGAAGTCCAAGTTGGCAACATATAGAGACGGTCGCTACCCAACAGCGGGCTCACAGTCTAGAAGGGGGAGACAGACAACAAAACAAAACATTTTAACAAAATGTTTAACAAAATGAAATAAATAGAATAAATATGTACAATAATGATGGTATTTGTTAAGTGCTTACTATGTGCAAAGCACTGTTCTAAGCGCTGAAAAATAAAATAGAGTAATAAATACGTACAAACATATATACAGGTGCTATGGGGAGGGGAAGGAGGGGGAGGGGGAGAAGGGGTGATCAGGTTGCCCCATGTGGGGCTCACAGTTTTAATCCCCATTTTACAGCCAAGGTAACTGAGGCCCAGAGAAGTGAAGCGACCTGCCCAAAGTCACGCAGCTGACAGTTGGCGGAGCCGCGATTTGAACCCATGACCTCTGACTCCAAAGCCCGGGCTCTTTCCACTGAGCCACGCTGCTTTTCCACAGAAGGCCTCCGAGAGGAGATGTGATGTCAGAAGGACAGGGAAAATGGGGAGAGCAGTGGGCTGTCGAATCGGAGGGAGGAGGGAGTTCCGAGCCGGAGGTCGGTGGTGGGGGAAATGAGAGGGAGGCCTAGTGAGTAGGGGGGGCTGAAAGGAATGAAGAGTTTGAGCCGGGGTGCGGTGGGAGAAGAGAGTAGATGAGAGAGAGAGGGTTAATGGACTGCCATGAAACTACCAATCAGGAATTTCTGCTTGAGTCACTGAGGAATGGCCAACTACTGGAAGTATCCAAAGAGTGGGAAGACAGATGCAGGGTGACATAATAATAACAACAATAATAATGGGATTTATCAAGCACCCCGCTGTGCTAAGTACCGTGGAAAGTGCTGAGGTAAAGATGTTCAAATTCATTCATTCATTCATTCAATCGTATTTATTGAGCGCTTATTGTGTGCAGAGAACTGTACTAAGCGCTTGGGAAGTACAAGTTAGCAATGTATAGAGATGGTTCCTACCCAACGGCGTGCTCACAGGCTAGAAGGGGGAGACAGACAACAAAACAAAACATATTAACAAAATAAAATAAATAGAATAGTAAGTATGTACATGATAGTAAATATGTACAAGTTGGACTCCAGCCCTGTCTCTCCCAGGACTCACAAGTGTCAGGGAGAGTGGGGATCTTATCCCATTTCACAGAAGAGGAAACGGAGGCCCAAAGGGGGCAAAGCTGGGAGCATGAATCTCCCCACTCCTTACCTCCTTCCCTTCCCCACAGCACCTGTATATATGTATATATGTTTGTACATATTTATTACTCTATTTTACTTGTACATATTTATTTATTTTATTCTGTTAATATGTTTTGTTCTCTGTCTCCCTCTTCTAGATTGTGAGCCCACTGTTGGGTAGGGACAGTCTCTCTATGTTGCCAACTTGGACTTTCCAAGCGCTTAGTACAGTGCTCTGCACACAGTAAGCGCTCAATAAATACGATTGAATGAATGAATGAATGAATGAATGAATGAATGAATGAGACCCCCCAGGGGCGGACGCCCAGCGAGGTGGTGGTTGCCGATTGGGCGGGCGGCTGCCCGGAATGGGCACGTGTCCTCCAGACGTGGGTTAAGTCTGGCTTCCCAGTCTCCGCCTCCGAGGAGTCGGATCGCATGTGACAGGGAGAGGAAAGGTCAACGCTCAAATTTATGGTGTAAAGTTGGCTGCCGACCCGAGCTTAGCCCGTCGTGAGTGATTGGAGAGTGAGGGCGCGGGGTCGCGCTACTCGGGGAAGGTCAAACATCCAATTAGGTAGGCCCGGCCCCCCGGCCCGCGGGACAGATGGGAACATCCGGAAACTCAGCCCGGCCATTGGCAGGAACTCGGACCCTCTTTTGAGAGCCGAGGGCCAGAGGGCCGGGACACAATACCCTCTCACTCCTCCCCCGTTGTGGGATTTCACAGTCGCCGTTAGGACTCCCTGCCCTTTTTTATCCTGCCCCTTGCGGGTCACCTCCTGAAAAACTCGTTGCCCGGTGCTGGCCGGCGTCCCCCGCCTCTACCCCATTCGTCGAACCCAAATCTTCCCCGTATGGGGAGGACCCTCTGGGCACTCGGGTCCCGGGTGGTCGGGAGACAAGAAGTGACATTATCATCGCCCATCGTATCCCACTGGGCAGGGCAGGGGATGCGCATGTGGGTTTCCGCCACAACTTATGGCCCGCAAACTCGATTTGCGGGTGTGATTTCGACCCCCTTTCAGAGCTCGCGTTCATTCCGCTGATGTCGGTCACTGGGTTGGTATTTTCGAAGTCAAGCGGTAGGGTCAACGGGCCTCGGCGGGCTTGCGGCGAGCGAACCTGACCCGGAGGGGGACGTGCTGGGCGGCGGGAGGTAGAGGGGGTTCACCATGTTGCGGGAGGTGATTGATTGCTGTCCTCATATCCCATCATCATTTCCCGTCGTACACTTTCTGTCCCTCGGGACGGCCACCTCAATCACGATCACTTTGAGGCTACGTATGTCGGAACTACAGCCGGCTATTCCCACTTTTGTCCGGCCTGATGAGAGTTTCTGAAACTGCACCGCTCACTACGTACCGAGCACTGGCTGTATACAGAGCGATCAGATTGGGGCTCACAATCCGAGCAGTGGGGAGTGCAGGCCACTCTTCCCCACCTGACAGAGGAGGAAACTGAGGCCTGATGAGATTAAGAGGCTTGCCCAAGGTCACCGAGCTGGGGACGGGACCCAGGCCTCCTGGATCCCAGCCCCGTAGCTGTGCCGACGGTTCCATTTCACCACCGGCAGAAGAAGCCCCAGCCCACCCCAGGGAAACGAGACCCCCGTTAAATCGACGGGCAACGGAAGGCATCACTTCCTCTCTCCTGCTCTCACCCCTCCCAGCCCCCTCTCCTCATCTCGATCTGAAGAAGGTATCGGGGTCCGGGGCTGCATGCGAAGAAAGCCGAGCCCCTCTCATCCCCACCGAGCATCCGGGGACTCAGCAAGGCCGTCCCTGCGCCAGAAAAACGGCGATGGAAATCAGAAACTCAGCGCCTCGCCACCCCACGACACCCACCCGCGTATCCGCCCGTCACCTCTCACGTCCATATGGCGGTTTTAAGAGAGGAAAAAGTTCCTTTAATTTAAGAGCCAATAAACACGGAGCAGTCTTGCAGGCGGCGGTTGTCTTCATTAAAGTACAATTAAGTCTGCTTTATGGTTCCTGAACAAGCCAGAGTTGGGTTCCAGGGCGGCCGATCCGGGGAGCCTGAGGCCCGGGTGCGAAGACAGGCCGAGAAGCTAGTTTTCACGGGCCTCGGTGGGAGATTTTTCTGAACCGGACCAGGCTTGGAGTGCGGTATTTATCCCAGAATCCCTAGGAAGTTGATGGCAGAGATCCATCTCCCTCAACATTAAGACCCCAGATGTGAAAGGAAGAGACTACATTCTGGGACTCGGGTGAGATCTCAGCAGGGGATGGGAAACTGAGGCAGGTGGAACAGAGGCCTCGGCCTTGACAGGGTGCAGGGAAGGGCTCTTTCTTTTCAGGGGACTGGCATGTTTGAGAGGGCATCTTCGATCGGCCTCGGAAAGAGTCTCACTGTGGAGGGAGCAGACGGCTCCGTGTCGTAAATTCCCTCTACAAGTCGAAGGAAGCAGGGGTGCCCGGAATGAGAATTGTCAAAAACCGCCAACATTCCCGGCCCCTCTTCTGCCCCCACCTACGACACCTCGTTCCCGTCTTGGCCAAAGAGAGATTCGTCGGGATAGACTGCCCTCCTGGACTTGGTTTTCCTCAAGAGGACGAAGACAGCATGCTCCAGGCCTGGGATTTAGGGAATCCCAATCGCAGTTGGTCTATGCAGTCAAAGCTTCGGGAGCTGGCATCCTCCCCGACTACCCAAGGGTTGGCCTCAGCGGTCCACGGAAGGATGTCAGCGGCCTGGCCTCGGTGCAGATGTGGACTTCGTATTTATTGAGCGCTTACTGTGTGCAGAACACTGTACTAAGCACTTGGGAAGTACAAGTCAGCAACATATAGAGACGATCCCTACCCAACAACAGGCTCACAGTCTAGAAGATGATCCCAGCTCTTGGTGGGGAGTTCATTCATTCATTCATTCATTCATTCATTCAATCGTATTTATTGAGCGCTTACTGTGTGCAGAGCACTGTACTAAGCGCTTGGGAAGTACAAGTCAGCAACAGATAGAAATGGTCCCTATCCATCAACGGGCTCACAGTATAGACAGGAGAGACAGACAACAATACAAAACACGTGGACAGGTGTCAAGTCGACAGAACAAATAGATGATGGCATTTGTTAAGCGCTTACTATGTACAAAGCACTGTTCTAATCGCTGGGGGGATACAAGGTGATCAGGTTGTCCCACGTCGGGCCCATGGTCTTCATCCCCATTTTACAGATGAGGGAACTGAGGCCCCGAGAAGTTAAGTGACTTGCCCAAGGTCACATAGCAGACATGTGGCAGAGCCGGGATTCGAACCCATGAACTCTGACTCCAAAGCCCATGCACTTTCCACTGAGCCACGCTGCTTCTCTATGTCTGCTGTGTGACTTTGAGCAGATCGCTTCACTTCTCTGGGCCTCAGTTGCCTCATCTGTAAAAAAGGGGGATTAAGAGTGTGAGCCCCATGTGGGACAGGGACTTTGTCCAACCTGATGAACTTGTATCTATCCCAGCACTTAGAACAGTGCTTGACACATAGTAAGCACTTAACAAGTACCATAATTATTATTATTATTTTGCATTTCTCTGGGCCTCAGTTACCTCACCTGGAAAATGGGGATTAAGACTGTCATCCCTATGTGGCACAGGGACTGTGCCCAAACAAATTACCTTGTGTCTGTCCCAGTGTTTAGTACAGTACCTGGCACAATTATAATAATAATAATGTTGGTATTTGTTAAGTGCTTACTATGTGCCAAGCACTGTTCGAGGCACTGGGGGGATACAAGGTAATCAAGGTTGTCCCAAGTGGGCCTCACAGCCTTAATCCCCATTTTTCAGATGAGGGAACTAAGACCCAGAGAAGTGAAGTGACTTGCCCAAAGTCACACAGCTGAGAAGTGGCAGGGCCGGGATTAGAACCCATGACCTCTGACTCCCAAACCTGGGCTCTTTCCACTGAGCCACGCTGCTTCCCTAATCATTATTAGTGTTAATTATTATTATTAGGCTAAATAGACTGTGAGCTCGTTATGGGTGGGGTTGTGTCTTTTTGTTGTTATATTGTACTCTCCCAAGAGGTTGGTACCATGCGAAGCAGCGTGGCTCAGTGGAAAGACCATGGGCTTTGGATTCAGAGGTCATGGGTTCAAATCCCGGCTCCGCCAATTGTCAGCTGGGTGACTTTGGGCAAGTCACTTCGCTTCTCTGGGCCTCAGTGACCTCATCTGGAAAATGGGGATTAAGACTTTGAGCCCCCCGGGGGACAACCTGATCGCCTTGTAAACTCCCCAGCGCTTAGAACAGTGCCTTGCACATAGTAAGCGCTTAATAAATGCCATCATCATTATTATTGTTATTTGCACACAGTAAGCGCTCAATACATATAATTGAACGAATGAATGAATGAATGAATGAATTGTGCCCAGAGTGGCGCCACCTACCGCCCGGAAGGCTGCACTGCACTTCGAAATGCTGCCACGCCTGCAGGCTGGGGTGTCTGAAACACAACGTTCAATCAATTAATCATATTTATTGAGAGCTTACTGTGTTCAGAGCACTGCCACTTGTCACCTGTGTGACTTTGGGCAAGTCACTTCACTTCTCTGTGCCTCAGTGACCTCATCTGGAAAATGGGGATGAAGACTGTGAGCCCCACGAGGGACAACCTGATCACCTTGTATCCCCCCCTCAGCGCTTAGAACAGTGCTTGGCACATAGTAAGCGCTTAACAAATGCCATCATCATCATCACTGTATTAAGCACTTGGGAGAGTACAGTGTAACAGAGTTGGTAGACACCTTCTCAGCCCCTCACAAGATCACGGTAGGGGGAATTGTATTTATTGAACGCCCTTACTGTGTCCATCCTAATGATCTTGCATCTACCCCGGTGCTTAGTACAAAGTAAGTGCTCAAATGACGGAATTTAATAAGGAAGTAGTATGGTGTAGCGGATGGAGCACAGTCTGAGAGTCAGAAGGTCATGGGTTCTAATTCTGGCTCTGCCACTTGTCTGATGCGTGGCCTTGGGCGAAGTCACTTCCCTTCTCTGGGCCTCAGTTACCTCATCTGCAAAATGGGGATTGAGACTGTGAGCCCCACGGGGGACAGGGACTGTCTCTATATGTTGCCAATTTGTACTTCCCAAGCGCTTAGTACAGTGCTCTGCACACAGTAAGCGCTCAATAAATACGATTGATGATGATGATGATGACAGGGACTGTGCCCCACCCAATTTGCTTGTTTCCACCCCAATGCTTAGTACATTGCCTGGCACATACTGAGCAGTTAACAAATACCGTTATTATGATTATCATTCTAATCCATTCTAATTATTATCGTGGCTGTGAAAAGCATCCTCCAATCAATCAGTCGATCAGTCATATGAATTGAGAGCCTGCAATGTGCTTGGGGACTGTCTGAGCGCTTGGGAGAGTGGAAGAAATTGGTAGGGAAGACCACGGTCAAGTGGGGGAGTCGGACGCTAAAAAAAATTACAGGTCGAAGCTCGTCGTGCGCAGGGAACGCGTCCACCAACTCTGCTATGTTTTATTCTCTCGAGAGCTTAGTACAGTGTTTGATGGATTGCTTGGTCGATAGGAGGAAGCGGTAGGATGCATTCGATAGGTTCCAAAATGCAATCGCGGGTTGGGAATGCTTAAATTTTTAGCTGGTCTAGAAGTGCTGATGTGGCAGTTGTGGGAGGCGAGATGAGAAACTCATCAGAGAAGGAGGAGATGGGGTTTCAGGAGGGCTTTGAAGATAGGAGGCACGCGAGCTTTCTGCCGGATCTGAGGGGGAAAAGATTTCTAGGCTATGGAGTGAGAGAGATGTGAACAAGAAGTGCCTAAGTGTGTGAGCTGGTATGCAGTGGGAGAGGAGAGTGGATATGGAGCCCAATGTGAGACTGTGAGCCCAATGTTGGGTAGGGACTGTCTCTATATGTTGCCAATTTGTACTTCCCAAGCGCTTAATACAGTGCTCTGCACATAGTAAGCACTCAATAAATACGATTGATGATGATGATGATGATATGGAAGGTGGATAGAGCTGGTGGAGTGTGTCAGAGCTAATAGTGAGGAGTTTCCGCTGTGAGGCGGGAGGTTTTGAGGAGGTGCCCAGAACAGCGTTTCAGGAAAACGATCCAGGCAGCAGAGGGAAGTTTAGGCTGGAGAAGGGAGAGGCTGGAGGCAGGGAGGACAGTGAGGCGGCAAGAGCGAGACAAGGTGGCCTTGTCCTGGTCATTTCCGTGGCAGATGGTATTTGTGGAGATCCAGTGGGAACGATAATAATAATAATAATAACGATAGTATCGGTTAAGCGCTTACTATGTGCAAAGCACTGTTCTAAGCACTGGAAAAATAATGTTGGTATTTGTTAAGCGCTTACTATGTGCCAAGCACTGCTCTAAGCGCTGGGGGGGATACAAGGTAATCAAGGTTGTCCCATGTGGGGCTCACAGTCTTAATCCCCATTTTACAGATGAGGGAACTGAGGCCCAGAGAAGTGAAGCGACTTGCCCAAAGTCACACAGCTGACAAGTGGTGGAGGCGGGATTAGATCCCATGACCTCTGACTCCCAAACCCGGGCTCTTTCCACTGAGCCAGCAAGTATCTGTGGGGAAAGTGGAGAGGTAACTTGAGAGAGGGTGAGGCGACGTGGGGAGTCTTGCGAGCGCGGAGGCAGGAGTCGGCCGGGATGGGGCCCCGAGAGCACTCCTGGGGGGGCATCCAGGAGGAGGTGGCCACGCAACTGTCAGTCAGAGTGGCCACCTGGGTGTTGGCTCCTTGATGGTTCCAGCCCCGTGGGGACCTTCCCTGGACCCTCCCAGGCCGGCTTCTTGGAGGAAACAGAGTGACCACAGAGTGGGGGGCGTCCAACCCATTTTTAGGGCATTCCCCAGTCCCCGGGGGATCTTGGGACCAAAGTCACCTCACCCTGCCACACCACACCCGATGCTCTCCTGCTCCACCCCCTCCGCCTCTCCCAGCCCCTCTCTGGTGGCTGATGATGGGGAATTTCGCCCTGAGAACAACCCTCCCCTGCCCTCCACTCCCTGGGCAACGTGGGCAGGCCCCAAGGGGGTCTCCCGGGACGACTCCGGCTCCCTTGCCCTCTCCCAAGCGCTTAGTCCAGGGCTCTGCACACAGTCAGTGCTCTTTAAATACGATCGAACGAATGAACGGACGGTTGCCGCGACCTCACGCTTGGGAAAACACCAGCTTGTTTGGGCCCGAGCGCGGACTACTCACTGAGATTCTGAATTCAAACCAAAGCCTTTCCCATTCCCAACTTTACCAGCGCCCGCTTTTCCCACCTCCCCCAGCCCAGAGAAACCCAGGCGGGAGAGACACAGACCCAGCCCCAATTCCCTGGATTGGAATCCAGAGCTGGGCCGGAGGGACGGGGGCTTGGGTCGAAGTTAAGTAAGAGAATAGAAACTATGTTGTCTCTCATGGAGGGGAGAGAGACTTCCCAATCCCCCCACCCTACCTCCTTCCCCTCCCCACGGCACCTTTATATATGTTTGTACAGATTTATTACTCTGTTTTACCTGTACATATTTACTATTCTATTTATTTTGTTAATGATGTGCGTCTAGCTTTAATTCTATTTGTTCTGACGACTTGACACCCGTCCACATGTTTTGTTTTGTTGTCTTTCTCCCCTTTCTAGGCTGTGAGCCCATTGTTGGGTAAGGACCGTCTCTATACGTTGCCGACTTGTACTTCCCAAGCACCTAGTCCAGTGCAGAGAACGCAATAAGCGCTCAATAAATACGATTGAATGAACGAGAGGGAGAGGGAGGTTCCCCTATGTAATCACTGTTGAGAAATTCTCTTTGAACCGCCTGCTTGGGTTGGGGGTCTGGGATCTCCCCCCTCAGGGCCCTGCTCTTTTAGATGGTCTCTGCTCTGCTCATGGCTCAGGTGCTGGGAAGAGGAGGGAGGATGGGTGGGCGGAAGAAGTGGGGGCGGCCCAACCCTTTGATGTCTCCAAAGAATGAAAGAAAACCAATTGAAAACGAGCTGGTGATCAAAAGCATAAAACACTCTTTAAGCCAAGACATCCTAAGCTCGCCTCCTCTCCCCTCCCTCGAAGATCTGGACAAAAACACACTCTTTCTCTCTCCCCTCTACTTTGTGTACAGTGGGAGCTTTTTTCCAGAAGTCTCTGAACTATCCAGGCCCCATCCCCTAACACAAACCATGTTTCTCGGTTCATTTGATTCATGCAGTCGTATTTCATTCATTCAATCGTATTTATTGAGCGCTTACTGTGTGCGTAGCACTGTACTAAGCGCTTGGGAAGTACAAGTTGGCAGCATATAGAGACGGTCCCTACCCAACAGCGGGCTCACAGTCTAGAAGGGGGAGACGGACGACAAAACAAAACATATTAGCAAAATAAATAGAATAAATATGTACAAATAAAATGAATAGAATAAATATGTACAAATAAAATAAATAAATAAATGGAGTAATAAATATGTACAAACATATATACAGGTGCTGTGGGGAGGGGAAGGATGATGAAAAGATATCTCCAAGGAAAGGGATAGGAAGACAAAGTTGAAAGTGGCAATGTCATCAAAGGGGAGAGTTGAATCTTTCTGGTACTTAGTGAACGAATGAAGTATTTATTGAGCACTTACTGTGTGCAGAGCACTGTACTAAGCGCTTGGGAGCGTGCAGAACAACAAAAAACAGACACATTCCCTCCCCACAGCGAGCTTACAGTCTAGAGTGGGGGAGACAGACAGTAATGTAAATGAATAAATGACAGATGTGGACAGAAGTGGTGTGGGGCTGGGACGGGGGGAAGAGCAAAGGAAGCAAGTCAGGGCGACACAGAAGGGAGTAGGAGAAGGGGAAATTTAGATAATCACCCCTCATCCTTTACCCACTGCCCCTCATTCATTCATTCATTCTTTCAGGGACATTTATTCATTCATTCAATCGTATTTATTGAGCACTTACTGTGTGCAGAGCACTGTACTAAGCCCTTGGGAAGTACAAGTCGACAACACCTAGAGACGGACCTTACCCAACAACGGGCTCACAGTCTAGAAGGGGGAGATGGACAACAAAACAAAACATGGAGACAGGTGTCAAAGTCGTCAGAACAAATAGAATTAAAGCTAGATTCATTCATTCATTCAATCGTATTTATTGAGCGCTTACTGTGTGCAGAGCACTGTACTAAGCGCTTGGGAAGTACAAGCTGGCAACACATAGAGACAGTCCCTACCCAACAGTGGGCTCACAGTCTAGAAGGGGGAGACAGAGAACAAAACAAAACATATTAACAAAATAACATAAATAGAATATGTACAAGTAAAATAAATAAATAGAGTAATAAATATATATGCAAACATATATATGGGTGCTGTGGGGAAGGGAAGGAGGTAAGGCGGGGGGGATGTGGAGGGGGGAGGAGGGGGAGAGGAAGGAGGGGGCTCAGTCTGGGAAGGCCTCCTGGAGGAGGTGAGCTCTCAGTAGGGCCTTGAAGGGAGGAAGAGAGCTAGCTTGGCGGATGTGCGGAGGGAGGGCATTCCAGGCCAGGGGGAGGACGTGGGCCGGGGGTCGATGCTTACTGTGTGCAGAGCACTGAACTAAGCGCTTTGGAAAGTACAAATTGGCAATAAAGATCCTGGCCACCATGCCCTGCTCTGGACTGAAGCGACGCTAAAATCCCGAGAGAGTATTCTTCAGTAGCCAGCCCAGGAGGCCCTTGTCCAGTGACGGAGTCAGTCGATCGTATTTATTGAGCGCTTACTGCGTGTAATAATAAAAATAATGGCATTTATTAAGCACTTACTATGTGCATTTTGTTAGTTTGTTGTTGTTAGTTATTTTGTTAGTATGTTTGGTTTTGTTCTCTGTCTCCCCCTTTTAGACTGTGAGCCCACTGTTGGGTAGGGACTGTCTCTAGATGTTGCCAAATTGTACTTCCCAAGCGCTTAGGACAGTGCTCTGCACACAGTAAGCGCTCAATAAATACGATTGATGATGATGATGATGCAAAGAACTGTTCTAAGCGCTGGGGAGGTTACAAGGAGATCAGGTTGTCCCACGGGGGGTTCACAGTGTAGAGCACTGTACTAAGCGCCTGGGCAGTGGGGCGTCCCGATGACTGCCGCCCTCTGATTTTTCGCCTCTCTCCTTGAGGATGGCGATGGTGGTGGCACCTTGGAGATCCAGTGCCATCTCCTCGGTGGCCGAGAAGCCGAAAAAGAGCACGCATGAGTGTGTCAGCAGGATGGCCCCTCCTGGCATGGAGAGCTCGGCAGACTGCTGGCCTCCGGCTTCCTGTGTCCGGTCCAGGCTCGCGACTCGGAACCACCACAATGGTTTCAACAAGTGCCGTGTCCTTGCGTGCGTTTGGAAGTTGTGTTGTGTGTCAAAGAGCCGGGTCCGTGTGGGATAGGGACTGCGTGGTTTTGGGCAGGGAATGTGCCTGTTTATTTTTCTATCGTCCTTTCCCAAGCGCTTAGTACAGTGCTCTGCGCACAGTAAGTGCTCAGTAAATACAATTGACTGATTGACGCAAAACTTAGCTCAGTGTTTGGCACGTTACAAACCCCGAGCAGATACCACAGGGATTTTCATTTATGATTAGGATTGTTCAGTAACGGAAGGTGTGTTGAGAACATTGAAATGTTTCATCCAAAGTGAGGTTGGGGTGGACATGTGTGGTTGTGGGACGCACATGAAGGTGATTTGGGGGCCAGAGCAGCAAGAGTGAGCGAGCACGCACATGTGTGTACACACGTGCTTATGTGGGGCTTGGGTGATTCCCTGGCTCATGTAACCATTGGGGTCCAGCCCCTGGAATGACCGGGTGCTGATATCTGTGGGCAGTGATCAGTTGCCCGCTAGAGAGGCATGAGGGCTCATAGTCCTCCCACCAAGGAAGCCACTCTACAGGGCAATTAGGAGATACTGTCACGAGGAAGTAGTGTACAGGCCTGACTTTGCTTCCCTTCTCTGTTTCCTCATCTGTAAAATGGGGGTTAAATCCCTATTCTCCCCGCAACTTTGTCCGTGAGCTGTATGTGGCACGGGGACTGTGTCCCGCCCGAAGATTTGGTATCTACCGCAGTGTTTAGCACAGTGCCTAGCACCTACAGTTCCCTCACCTGTAAAATGGGGATTAAGACTGTGAGCCATCTGTGGGACAACCTGACCACCTTGTAACCTCCCCAGCGCTTAACTTCTCTGTGCCTCAGTGACCTCATCTGTAAAATGGGGATTAAGACTGTGAGCCCCCCGTAGGACAACCTGATCACCTTGTAACCTCCCCAGTGCTTAACTTCTCTGTGCCTCAGTTATCTCAGCTGTAAAATGGGGATTAAGACTGTGAGCCCCCTGTGGTACAACCTGATCACCTTGCAACCTCCCCAGCGCTTAACTTCTCTGTGCCTCAGTGACCTCATCTGTAAAATGGTGATTAAGACTGTGAGCCCCCCGTGGGACGACCTGATCACCTTGTAATCTCCCCAGCGCTTAGAACAGTGCTTTGCACATAGTAAGCGCTTAACAAATACCATTATTATTATTATTATTATTATTATTATTATTATTATTATTATTATTATTATAGTAAGCGCTGAAGAGCTTCTCTTCCACCCCCATTCCACCTGGTAGAGTGGGGTGGATTTACCAGAAAGAACATCCCGATCCGGGGAACTGCTCCCCGACCGCCGATGCCCAGGCTGCCGAATCACACGGGAAACAGCCGGGCATTCTGCTCTTTGGCGTCTTCCAGCATGGCCTAGTGGCTACAGCCCGGGCCTGGGAATCAGAAGGTCCTGGGTTCGAATCCCGGCTCTGCCACTTGTCTGCTGTGTGACCTTGGGCAAGTCACTCCACTTCTCTGGGCCTTGGTTACCTCATCTATGAAAAGGGGATTGAGACTGTGAGCCCAAGGTGGGACAGGGACT
Organism: Tachyglossus aculeatus; assembly: GCF_015852505.1. NCBI lineage: Eukaryota > Metazoa > Chordata > Mammalia > Monotremata > Tachyglossidae > Tachyglossus > Tachyglossus aculeatus. Next base: position 1,923,312 of record NC_052075.1, read on the forward strand.
GTGTCCACCCCAATTTGCTCGTATCCACCCCAGCGCTTAGAACAGTGCCTGGCACGCAGGTAGCCCTTAACAAATACCATAATAATAATGATAAAATTAATTCCATCCTGTCTGGTTCCCAAGCCACTGACTGGGGCAGCCATCCAGTCGGACCCCTTTCCTTCCAGGGCCTCTGTTCGTGGCTCCCTGCCTCCCTCCTCCAGTGGGTTCTAACCCCTGGAAGCGGTACCCATTTTCCACGGATGTTCACCGTGTCCCCGGAGCCAGGACGGCAGGGCAGGAATCTTCCATCTCTCTACCCGCTCTAAGTCACTCAGATTTCTTTAGCTATAATCGTGCTCCGCTGAGTAACGTGTCACGGGACACACGCCTGTTGTTTCCGGATCGGCTGAGCCTTCTCCTTCCAGGAGCCACCCAAGTCGACCCCATGAGGGCCGTGTCCCCCCGGGGTCACCCTGTGACGCCGGGTCAGCAGCCAGACCGCACCCTTGGTGATGAGGGAGTGGAAAGTTAATCCCTCCACCCGGTCTTTGCCCCTAGCAGGTCCTCAGCATAGGCCCAAGCCCATCCTGGCTTGGACTGATCTGGTGGTGTTCTCCACCCTCTTGGCTCGAGGAGAAGACTGTTCTCCGGCCACCCCTCCGGGTCCGAGGCCCGGCTATTTCTGACCAGACCCCGTGAGGAGGGAGTTCCCAGCTCATGGGCATCCAGCGACCCTCCCCCCAGGCCCTGGGCAATGTTGAAGGCCGTCTCAACACCCACGGGCAGACGGGGAGGGGGATCCCCCGCCGTCCTGTGCGGGCGTCCTGAAATAACCCCTGGCCGGCCGAGCCGGCCGTCACACCCAGTTCTGGATTCCACACTAACAGCCTCCTTCCGCAGCCTTCCACTCTGCCATCGAGGGCTGCCCTGGTTCAATTTTTTCAGTGGAAAACCAGACCTTGCCACCTTAAATAATAATAATGGCATTTGTTAAGCCCTTACTATGTGCAAAACCCTGTTCTAAGCGCTGGGGAGGATGCAAGGGGATCAGGTTGTCCCACGTGGGGTTCACAGTCTCAATCCCCATTTTACAGATGAGGTAACTGGGGGACAGAGAAGTGAAGTGACTTGCCCAAAGTCACACAGCTAAGTGGTGGAGCCGGGATTAGAACCCGTGACTGACTCCCAAGCCCGGGCTCTTTCCACTGAGCCATGCTGCTTCTCAGGTTCTCTTAGAGGAAGGTGGCTTGGGCATCCCAAAAAAGGCCCCCGATTCTCTTCTTCTGAGAAATGTGCCCCATACCCCGCGGCCTCCTCCTGCTCCCCTTCTCTTCCTCACCCCCCAACTCCCCGAGCTGAGCTCCCTCGCTCCCGCAGGCCAGACACGACGCCCGGGCCTTGCGGGCCCAGTCCGGCCTCCTGGTTTTCCCATCCGTGGCGTGAGGTCATCTCCTTCCTCAACCTCCCCTTGCCCTTCCTGGGAGGGAATTTTCAAATGCAGCGGCCTGGACTGGGCAGCCTTCAGGTGGGAAGAAGGGGAAGAGAAAGGACCCCGGGGAGGACCACCCGCCCACCCCCAAGAAAAGAAACACCATCGTTGCGTCAAAAGCCAACCGGACCCAGAGGACTCTGGGACCTGGGCTCCGCGGGTACTCTTGCTTTTTGCTTCTTGCTTGTAAGTGAGGGCGGGGGATCGGTTGAGCACCAAATGGAGTTTTCCACGCACATTCGGGGTGGAGCTGTTTCGCATTACATGAACTGCATAGCTCCGAGGAGACGCCACATCTGCTGCAGGCACTTTATTCAATCCTGAGTCAGCACTTCCCCGCCTGATGAGATTACTTCTTCATTCCGACCGGAGGGAAAGCCAAGCGGGGAAGCTCTCTCTCTCGGACTGCGGAATCCTTCTTTCAGGGTTGAAGTCCCGGACGAGGGGGGCTGGGGGGCGAGTCCGAGCCAGGGACGAAGGGGAGGGCATCACCGGGGCGTTCCTGACCCCCCTAGCTATAATAATAATATTATTAATAATAATAATCAATCAATCAATCGTATTTATTGAGCATTTACTGTGTGCAGAGCACTGTACTAAGCCAAATAATGGTATTTGTTAAGCACTTACTATGTGCCAGGTACTGTTCTAAGCGCTGGAGTGGGTGCTTCTATTCATTCATTCATTCATTCAATCGTATTTATTGAGCACTTACTGTGTGCAGAGCACTGTACTAAGCGTTCGGGAAGTCCAAGTTGGCAACATATAGAGACGGTCCCTACCCAACAGTGGGCTCACAGTCTAGAAGGGGGAGACAGAGAACAAAACAAAACTAGACTATGAGCCTGCTGTTGGGTAGGGACCGTCTCTATATGTTGCCAACTTGTACTTCCCGAGCGCTTAGGACAGTGCTCTGCACACAGTAAGTGCTCAATACATACGATTGAATGAATGAATGAATGAATGCTGGGAAGCAGCTTGGCACAGTAGAGCACAGTCCTGGGTGTCAGAAGGTCATAGGTTCTAATCCTAGATCCTCTATTTGCCTGCTGTGTGACCTTGGACATGTCACTTCACTTCTCTGTGCTTCAGTTTCCTCACGTGTAGAAAGGGGATTGAGACTGAGCCCCTTGTGGGACAGGGACTCTGTCCAATGCGATTGGCTTGTAATAATAATAATAACAATAATAATTATGGTGTTTGTTGAGCACTTACTAAGTTCCAGGCACAGCATTTGATACAAGCGAAATGGGATAAAGAAGCAGCGTGGCTCAGAGAAGCAGCGTGGCTCAAGTGCTTAGTACAGTGCTCTGCACACAGTAAGCATTCACATACGATTGAATGAATGAATGAATGAATGCAAAGAGCATGGGCTTTGGAGTCAGAGGTCATGGGTTCTAATCCCGGCTCCACCGTTTTTCTGCTGTGTGACCTTGGGCAAGTCACTTAACTTTGTGCCTGAGTTATCTCATCTGTAAAATGGGGATTAAGATTGTGAGCCCCACGTGGGACAACCCGATTACCTTCTCAGCGCTTAGAACAGTGGCACATAGTAAACACTTAACAAATACCAACATTATCATTATTATTATTATTATTATTATACAGCAGGGCATCGGGAGCCCCGGTCCATCAAGGTTCTCCAGTTGCTAATGTCACAATAATGCAGGCATATAGCGGAAGCCCGGCTGACAGTGTGAAACCCACTCCCGTTGGCGGTCCCCTTGGCCATAGAGTCGGGAGCAGGTCCGGCTGCCCGGGTGGTCCAGAGAGGGTGGCCACAGGAAAACGCCACCACAGAGATGCTTTTTGGGGTGCGGCGGCTTTTGGGCCCAGTTCTGGGGGACGCGGACAGGTAGCCCGTCCCGTTCCCCCGGAACTGAAGGCGGACGGCCCTCAAAAGGGGACGCAGGGCTAGGCAGGTATCATCCAATCAATCAATCAATCAATCGTATTTATTGAGCGCTTACTGTGTGCAGAGCACTGTACTAAGCGCTTGGGAAGTACAAGTTGGCAACATACAGAGACAGTCCCTACCCAACAGTGGGCTCACAGTCTAAAAGGGGGAGGCCCAGGCCCTGACTCGCTTCCTTCCCAGGAGCCTGTGGGGAAGGCAAGAAAAGCACCCCAGAACATCGACATCATTGAGTATCCCGGCCTCTCCCACGGGGAGTTTTCAAACGATTTATCTGGAGAGCAGCTGAATCTAATGAAGAAAGAGACTTAACCTATTTTTCTGCCAACTCAGCTGTTTTCCTTACCCTTCTCCCCGCACCCCACCAAATCTCCTGATTAAAATCTGAGGCTGGAATCAAGGCACCGTTGGGGATCGAGGTCACTGGGGGCTGAGTAATCTCTACCCATCCCTGCCCAGGAAGTAGAGGTGGGAATGCAGATTCCACCTCTCGCTGACTGCCCCCCTCTTTCCCTTTCTTCCCCATCCACTTCGCATCTCCTTTTTTTTACAGTGCTAAGTGCTTATTGTGCGTCCAGCACTGTTCTAAGCGCTGGGGCAGATACAAGTTAATTAGGTTGGACGCAGTCCCTGTCCCGCAAGGGGCTCACAGTCTAAGTAGGAGGGAGAACCGGAGACCTGAGGCACGGAAAGCGGCTCGTCCAAGGTCACACAGCGAGCAGTTGGCAGAACTGGGATTAGAACCCAGGTTCTCCGATTCCCAGGCCCGCGCTCTTCCCCCTAGACTGTGCTGCTGCCCTCCCTCCTCTTCCCCCTCTCTCCACCCTCCTTTCCCCCACACCTTGGCTATTGAAGCCCAAGGTCTGTGGGTGTCCTGTTGACCCCCCCCCCGGGCAAAGTCGCCCCAACTCCTTTATTGACATGTTGCGAGTCAAGAGCACAGTAGCACTCTGTGTCTGCAAATCATGGCTCACATCATCTCGGGGAGAGAAAAAAAAAGTTTGAAAGGCTCAGCGCAAGACAAAGGCAGCCGAGCCTGCACTGCACACTGAAAATCCCAGAGTCAGCAACTTCTATTGATTAAAAACTAACCTTTAAAGTGACTCTCCGAGTGTGTGGTTAGCATTTAAATTTAAACATGTCAGGAGTTGATTTGTTACTGAATACCAACTCAGAAGGAGTAACTTTCACATCACATTTTTTTTTTCTAATTCCCTTAAGCAGCTAAAGTATTTCACGAAATGTCAATAGGGCAAAAAAGAGAAGGAGGGGGAAAAAAAGGAAAAGAAAACCCGAAAGACGGGGAAAATGGGACCTGGGCTTTCTGACTCTCTTTTCCCATGCAAATAGTCACACCCCCTAAAAAGTGTGGAGAGGGCAACACAATAATTAGGCCTTTGTCTAACTTTCCCAAGTGCCAGGGAGAGACAGATTAATTAGCCATACAACAGTGTGGGTTTGGGGAGTGGGGGTCTCTCTCTCTCTTGCTCTCTCTCTTTCCCCCTCTCCCTCTCGGGCCTGGGTCATAAATTAGGCAGAATAAATACTTCAATGTGTTTGCCCGGAGTCCTGCTACGTCAGAAGCTTTGGAAGGTGATGGGAGGGGAGTAGAGAGTTTCTTGTTAATGATAGTCACGTCTGGGTCTGTCTGGTTGCTACGAGCAACCAGACATGATGTAACACCAGGATGAACTTGAACTTGGGGGACTTGAAAAGGGAACAATAGACCAGAGCAATCAATAAAGCCTATTTCAGTGAAGGATTACTGAGTCGCTCTAGGGTAACCTTGTCTGCAAGGCACATACTGAACAGTAAGATGTGTGAAGAAACTTTGTCTCTGCCCGCTAAGAGCAGGTTTGTCTTGGGGTGGCGAGGGCGGGCATGTGTGACGGGATGGTGCCCCCCCTGCCGGATGGCCCGGGAGCTATCAGACCCCTCTCCTGGGGGGTGGGGGGTCTCGGGAAAAGGGGCACCCGAATTTCCATCCCGGACCCCTGGGCCGAGATGAGTGGGCAAGCCCGCCGATGTCGGAGAGGCCCGGAGCCGTTGCCGCGGGAGTTCGGCCTGGTGGGCTCTTGATGGGCTGGGGGTCCGACGACCCGAGTCCTGGTTCCCGCCTCCGACCCGGGCGGTGGGCATCTCCGGGTGAATCACGTGACCTCTCCGGGATGGCAGTGGCGACGGTTCATTAGACTGGCAGCTCCCAGAGGGCAGGGAACGCTCGTCTTGCTTCGTCCGGGCCCCGGGGCCGGGCGTTCGGATTGGAACAGAGTCAGGTTTGGCTCTCCGGGTGAGGCGCACGACGGAGGAGGAGGTGGAGAGCCTGATACGGGCCTCTCTGGGGTGGTCAAGAGCCTCTTCGGATACGCCTGAGGTTGGACACGTCGGCCACAGGAAGCCCGCGAGGAACGGAAGGAAGCGGGCTCAAGGCTGTAGGAGGACTGGCTCCGGGAGAGATATCGGTGGACTTGTTTAAAGTGAACTAGGAAACTCGTCCTGGTGCTCGGGGAAAGGACAGTGTGAGCTGTAAGAGTGGCCAGGGAGGAGTGCGGCCTTGACAAAATCAGCCCGCTGATTTTGTCGCGTCTTCAAGGAGGCCGAGGGTAGCCAGAGGCTACTGGTGCTTCGGTGCCCACCACTGGTGGCAAGAGAGACCAAAGCGCTGTTCTGGCCAGAAAGCGCGTCCTGTAACGTGGGCAGAGGCAACCCCACTTCGGGATTTGGTGGGACCTTCCAGGCCCTGATTTCATCCAGGCACGTGGCCCAGAGAGGCCGACTCGGAGGGCCGGGATGGTGAGGAGTATGACGCATCCATTCTATTTTTGGTTTTTATTTCTTTGTCATGGTATTTGCTAAGCGCTTACCCTGTGCCAAGCAGTGTTCTAAGTGCAGGGGTAGATCCAAGCCAATCAGGTCGGACACAGCCCCTGGCCAACATGAGGCTCACGGTCTAAGTAGACGGGAGAACCGGCACTGAATCCCCATTTTGTAGTTAAGGAAATTGGGGCACAGAGAAGTGAAGTTAGAGAAGCAGCTTGGCCAACCGGCTAGTGCCCGGGCCTGGGAATCAGAAGGGCCTGGGTTCCAATCCCAGCTCTGCCACTTGTCTGCTGGATGACCTTGGGCAAATCGCTTTACTTCTCTGTGCCTCAATTACCTCATCTGAAAAATGGGGATTGAGATGGGAAGAAGAGAAGCAGTGTGGCATAGTGGAAAGAGCACAGGCTTGGGAGTCAGAGGACGTGAGTTCTAATGCCGGCTCCGCCACTTGTCTGTTGTGTGACCTTGGGCAGCCACTTAACTTCTCTATGCCTCAGTTCCCTCATCTGTAAAATGGGGATTAAGATGGTGAGTCCCATGTGGGATAACCTGATTACCTTGTATATACCCCAGTGCTTAGAACAGTGCTTGGCACATAGTAAGAGCTTAACAAATACCATAATTGTTACTATTACTATTATGACTGTAAGCACCATGTGGGACAGGGACTGTGTCCAAACTGATTAGTTCATATCTAACCCAGTGTTTAGTACAGTGTCTGGCACATAGTATAATAATAATAATAATAATGGTATTTGTTAATTGCTTACTATGTGCCAAGCACTTTTCGAAGCCCTGGGGTAGATACAAAGTAATCAGGTTGTCCCACATGGGGCTCACCGTCTTAATTCTCATTTTACAGATGAGGTAACTGAGGCACAGATAAGTAAAGTGGCTTGCCCAAGGTCACGCAAATGACAAGTGGCGGAGCTGGGATTAGAACCCAGATCCTCTCACTCCCAGGCCCAGTCCGTTTCCACTAGACCACATGGTTGACAGAGAAGGAGATTGAGCTCACAGTGGCTAAGTGGAGAAGCAGCGTGGCTCAGTGGAAAGAGTCCGGGTTTTGGAGTCCGAGGTCAGGGGTTCAAATCCCCGCTCCACCAATTGTCAGCTGTGTGACTTTGGGCAAGTCACTTAACTCCCTCATCTGTAAAATGGGGATGAAGACTGTGAGCCTCCCTAGGGACAACCTGATCACCTTGTAACCTCCCCAGCGCTTAGAACTTTTAGACTGTGAGCCCACTGTTGGGTAGGGACTGTCTCTATATGTTGCCAACTTGTACTTCCCAAGCGCTTAGTACAATGCTCTGCACACAGTAAGCGCTTAATAAATACGATTGATTGATTGATTGATTGATTAGAACAAGTGCTTAATATATGCCATCATTATTATTATTATTTAAGTGACTTGCTCCAGGTCTCTCGGCCGACCCGGGATTAGAACCTGGGTTTCCCAACTCTTTTTCCAATCAGCCAATCAGTGGAATTTCTTGAGCATATTCTGTGAGCAGAACATTGTTCTAAACGCTTGGGAGAGCATGCAGCAGAGTTGGTAGATGTGTTCCCCCTGCAACAAACAAGGAGCTAAATGGTCTAGAAGAGAGGAAGACAGGCATTAATATAAAATAAGTTACGAATATGTGGGGTTGAGGGGGTGAATATCAAATGCTTTTACGGAACAGATCCAAGGGCTTGGGTGAGGCGGGAGGGAGAGGGAGTAGGCGAAAAGGGGGCCGAATCGAAAAAGGCCTTTTGGAGGAGACGTGATTTTAATCAATCAATCAATCAATCGTATTTATTGAGCGCTTACTGTGTGCAGAACACTGTACTAAGCACTTGGGAAGTATTTTAATAAAACCTTGAAGGTGGGGAGAGCGCTGATCTGTCGTCCATGGCGGGGAGGGAGTTCCAGGTTCCAGATCAGGTCAGTTCCAGGGCAGAGGGAGGATGTGGGCAAGATTATCCAGATAGATGCTTGAGGTGTAAAATTACACATTGGCCTTAATCAGTTAATCAGTGGTTTGTATTGAGCGCTTACCGCGTGCAGAGCACAGCCTCGATCTTCTGGAGCTATATTTAGATATCAAACTCCCTCCCAACTCCCCCAATTAATCTGGTCAGCACCTGTATACATGTATTTAGGTTTGTATGTATTTATTACTCTATTTTATTTGTACATATTTATTCTATTTATTTTATTTTGTTAATATGCTTTGTTTTGTTCTCTGTCTCCCCCTTCTAGACTGTGAGCCCACTGTTGGGTAGGGACTGTCTCTATATGTTGCCAACTTGGACTTCCCAAGCGCTTAGTACAGTGCTCTGCACACAGTAAGCGCTCAATAAATATGATTGAATGAATGAATGAGTGGATAATTGTGGCCAAAGGGTATCCCAGGAGGTCGACCAGGTAAATTTTGGACCAAGGAGATCCAGTCTCCTTTCTCCCTGTGCTAAGGCAGAATGACCACCCTTTTCAGGCTCTGGGAAATAATAAAAATAATAATAATAGTATTTGTTAGGCACTTACCGTGTGCCAAGCCCTGGGGTATGTACAAGCTAATAATAATAATTTGGGTATCTGTTAAGCGCTTACAATGCAAAGTACTGTTCTAAGCGCTGGGGAGGATACAAGGTGATCAGGTTGTCCCATGTGGGGCTCACAGTCTTCATCCCCATTTTACAGATGAGGTAACTGAGGCCCAGAGAAGTGAAATGACTTGCCCAAAGTCACACAGCTGACAAGTGGCGGAGGCGGGATTAGAACCCACGACCTCTGACTCCCAAACCCGGGCCCTTTCCCCTGAGCCACGCTGCTAATCAGGTTGGGCACAGGCACTGTCCCAAATTATAAGGCTCATGGTCTTAATCCCTCTTTTGCAGACAAGGTTAGTGAGGCACTGAGAAGCCAAGGGACCTGCCCCGCAGAGAAGTGGCGGAGCCGGGATTAGAACCCAGGTCCTCTGACCCCCAGGCCACGTGTCGCTCCCGATCCCCACTCCCCGCGCCGCTAACCCGCCACGGCCATCGTTCTCTTTTGTCTTCTAGTCCTGGTACCTGGGATAAAAGTCACCGCTTCCCACCTTCCACCAGACAGACCCCCCTGGCCCTTTCCCGCCTCTGCAACCCGGAATCAGCCGCCGCAGTGACTCCTCGTCATCGACGGAAGGGGAGGCGGACAGATGCGATCCGAGCAGCTGGGACGACAAGGCCACGGCCGGGAGTCACAGTCCGATGGCGAAGGCCAGAACCTTCCGGGAATAATTTTTATTTTTTTTTTTGCCTTCTTTTCTTTTCAACACCTTACTTAGGGACTGTTGTAACTCTGTCACATGGTGCTGGAAAAGGGTGGGCCGCTGAGCCTCGCGGGGGGCGTCTCGTCGGGAGCGTCTCGGACGACGCCGGGGAGAGGGGAGGGGGCCGCTGCCACTCGCGGACGCGCCGTCGTAACCCGCCCCGGCCCCTAACCGTTTCGCCGTCCTTTCGTCCATTTTCCCTTAGAGGTGTGACCCTTCTCGAGTAGCCATGAGGCGACACGGAAACTAAAACTTTCGTAGTAGCTGAAATCTGCAATATGTAACTTACGGGACAGTCTAAGGACATGGTTTTCGGTAACGTATTGGGAAAAATTACCCATCGCAGTCGTGTTCTTTTGTTCTGGTTTTTTTTCTTTTAATGAAAAAAAGGTCCACAGCGAGATTCATAACCCGGCCCATGAGGATGACCTTGTGGTTCTGGATGGCGGCCACTCAGTCTTTCACGCAAAGGTTGGAAACGCTGCGCACAGACTCCTTTTTTTTTTTTTCTTTTCCCAACGATTTTCAACAATTACACAAAAATTCACGTGGATACGGGGGAGATGGTCTGTTTTGACAGAAACTGACAGGAATCGATCAAAACAATCGAATTTTGAATTGAGTATAAAGTGCAATTTCATTGGATAGCTAAATATCTTTGTAAGATAGAGATTGTTGAAAATTCTATTTTTGTTTTCCAAGTCCTCCCACCCCAGGACTCTAAACGATTGGGGTAAAAACCGCCTTGCAAGGAAAAGGGGAGCTATTTTCGCTTTTTATGTTTTTTATTGTTAAACTTGTATCCCTTTAAAAACCGAAGGAAAATTGAAAAAAAAAAAAACAAAAATCCCAGATCTAATGGTGCTTTTACCACAATATGTTAACTACATTCAATGCTAATGAATTCTTTTTTCTGTTCTCGAAGGCACATAACTAATATGAGCCCCTACTCTTCTGTTCATTTCACGAGCCACCGAGACGGATTCTGTCGATTCTGATAAAAAATAAATAAAATCAAGATTTGGCGTCTCTGGCCACGTTAGGGTGGATATGACCCCTCCGAGTCACAAAACAAAAGAGAACTAAAGAAGAGAAAAACCCAGGTCTGGCACCCGAGGAAGGTACATCGTATCCCGGGCAGGCCGGACGGTCCCCTCGGAGGGGAGTCGAGCGAAACGGGGCTTGGGGGGCTTCCAGCAATGACCGTTCAGGCCGCTACGAGCCCGGGGCTCTTGTTGGAAACAAAAAAAGAAGAAAGTTTGTCCCCCTATCCGTCCAAGTATCTTACAAGAAAAAGAAGAACAAAAAAAAGAACAAAAAAAAAAAAACCAGAGTGCAAGTGATTTTTCTACCAGACAGCGAAGCACCGTTTTGCTTCCCGCGCGACTTTAAGAAGGTTCCCTATGCTATACATATATATACGTTCTGGTTGGCCAGGCCAGCCAATCGGAGAAAGTCTCTGCATGTTCTAGTGGTAGTAAACTCATTTTTATCTAGTTAACGTAGGATAAAGTAGAGTGCATTAAGACACAATATTGTAACCCCTATTTAAGGCACTTGCCTTTAAACTTTGTTCACTCACAGCCCTTCAGAAGGGCCCCTACTACTGTCCTATACAATATAGGAACTGAAATTCTTGGGAAGAAATTCTGCTCCTCATCTTCTCCCCGAAAACGATGTTCTTTGTTTTGTTTTTCTTGATTTGCACGAAAACAAAAATTCCATATCAATGTGCCTTGCCCTGAATAGCGATTATTTGTGGAATTGTTGCACATGTACCTGAATTGAAAGGGGTTGGGAGACACTTTTTTGTAAATGTGACTTTGACGTCAGCCCACGTGAGTTTCCAACATCTAGAATTCAGTAGAACGTTAGTTGTCCTGGATGGTCGGTCAGTGGCAGTGCTATTCGGAGATATCTGTCCGTAGATGCTAAAGGGTATCAGTATTTTTGGATGTTGCTGTATTTTACGTTTAGTTTGGAGTCTTCCTTTGATATATTATTTTTGTTGTTGTTGTTGTTGTGTTCCCCCCACCCCCTGATATATGAAAATATGCAATACCTGCTTGTATCATATAGAAGAAAGCTTAGCGATTCTTTGTTTTCCTTTCTCTTTCTCTCTCTCTTTTTTTTTTTTAATTTGACCAAAGTTGGTGCTGCACGAAGTGTGGCATGTTTTGGTGTTTGTCTGTGGACTTTGTGATTTTTGAATGCACACAGAGGAGGAGGAGGAGGAGGAGGAGGGAAGGAGGAGGAGAGGAGAAGGTTGAGGAGGATGAAGAGGGGGGTGGGAAAGAGGAGGGTGAAGGTTCATTTTAGGGCGGCAGGTGTGACCGCCGCCTCTAAGCTGAGCTTGGCTTCAAGCGATTTTGATTTTTTACAACTGTTCCTTTCACAAGCAAGCCTTAAAAAAAAAAAACCCACAAAAAAACAAAAAAAAAACTTCCTTTTCTTCAGCTCCCAGACCCCATTTTTCTTAGGCCGCAGGCGATCCACACTCAGTTACCAGAAACAAGGATCTAAATGCCCATTTTTATATGCACGTTTTTAAAAAACTTCCAAGTTCTGAACAATTGTTTACTGGTGATCTATCGCTATTTAAGGAAAAAAAAAAAGAATAAAATAAAACGTTTTGGATTTTCATATGTGTCTGATAAGTGGTTGAGTAGTCGTTTGGCTCTATTGTGTTGTGTGATTGTTAGTATATGGTGTCACTTCCTGTAGCCAGCGTCCTTTGCCTTCCTCTCCTCTGTCCCCTCCTCTCCCCTAGAGCACCTAGCTGGGCATTACTTTCCTATGACATATGTGCACTAAAAAAAAAGGAAAACTAGCAGCTTTCAGTGCTTCGCAGCAAAGGGAAAAGAAAGCTTACGCAAACATGTTGTCAGAGCCTTGTCAGAAGCCAAGGTCGTACCAGTAAATTGGTTGTACATACAAGAAAGTTGCACCCTAAGCAATAGTCTGGGCAGTTTTAGTTGTTTTTAGCGAGCATGTCCGTAGCCGTGGCTGCAAAGAGAAAGGTTAATCTGCCCACTCAGAAGATATGTAATTTGTACGTTGTATAGTTTTATTGATTACACTGATTTATTCTACCCTATTTTATAATGCAGGACTTTTGTAATGTTGTTTAAATGAGGAAAAAACAAATTTCTGTCAAATTAGCTTAGCGGAGTTTCTGATTGTTCGTTATAAAGGCAGCGTTCGTAGAATTGCTTTTCTTTTCTTTGTTTGCCTCTCCCCCACCACCACCCCCCAACCCGGGGGCGGATTGGGGGAAGGGGTCGGGAGGGAGTGGAGTTAAGTTGAAAACTTTCCCGTTTCCTTTTTTTGTATGTATTTAAATACAGTTATTTTTTTCCCCCTCTCTCCCTCTCTTCTCTCAATGGTATAGCATATCCCTATGCTTGAGAAGTATAGGCACTGAAGAACCATTGTAAATGGCCGTTACAGGTATGCTGTATTTTTTGGAAGGCATTTTGTCGTATTAAGTTTGATGAAGCTAAAGTTAGGGAATTCTAAACAGACGTCCGGGAGAACACCATTTTAAAGGCTTTCCCGCAGGCAGGGAGCAGCGTGGGGGGCCTCTGAGCGTTGAACCCTCCGACCGAGGCCCTCTTCCGCTTGTCCCCCGGCCCGGCGAGGAGAGAGAGACGTCTGCTTGGGGTGTGTAGCGCATAGGCCTGAGAGCCATCCCCTCTTCCCCTAACCCTTACCCAATACATCGCACTGATGCCGTTTCAAAAGAAACCAGGCCCCAGAGACCCACCTGTGAATCTCATTCGTTCATTCGTATTTATTGAGTGCTTACCGTGTGCAGAGCACTGGACTAAGCGCTCGGGAGAGTCCAGTAGAGCAACAAACACATTCCCTGCCCGCAGACCTCCCTTAGGACCTCATGTCAGACACTAGCCCCCCAGCCCCTTCTTTCTCAATCAATCAATCAATCAATCGTATTTATTGAGCGCTTACTATGTGCAGAGCACTGTACTAAGTGCTTGGGAAGTACAAATTGGCATCACATAGAGACAGTCCCTACCCAACAGTGGGCTCACAGTCTAAAAGGGGGAGACAGAGAACAGAACCAAACATACCAACAAAATAAAACAAGTAGGATAGAAATGTACAAGTAAAATAAATAAATAAATAAATAGAGTAATAAATATGTGCCCCTGCTTTCCGCCCCCGGACCCAAATCACCGACTCGTCCCCCTCTCCCGCAGATCCTATCGGGATTTGTCCCCCTCGCCCCATTGTCGTGTCGCACACCCCAGCAACGGACTTATCTATCGGGTTTCTTTTCAGTGAGTTACAGGCTACAGTTAGGCAGACTCGGTCCCGGAGGGTGAAGGAATGCAAAAATCCCTCAGCAAAAAGTTTGTTCTTTCACTCTAATTTTTGTTTCTCCTCTTTCTTTTCCGGTATATTTTGCAAGCTTTGTAGTAACAGTGTTATGAAATATTTACCGTACGAAATCTGGATTCATAGCCGACAAACAAACCGTTTTTCCTTGTGATATTTTTTTTAAAGAAAAGAATGTCAGTTAACATTGTACTTTGCATCGTGTCTCTGGAAATATCTTTCTTTCTGCTGTTGGTGGTGGTTTCTTCCCGCCTTTCCTTTTCGCCTCAGTAGAACAAAATCAACGCCCCCCACCTCCTCCCCAGCCCCTCCCGCCTCTGCAACCCCCCAATATTGTACCCGGAGAGCTTCATTGGCACCTGGAAAGCCAGCAACCCCCCCCCCAACCTATACACTTAACCGTCGGGGGGTTGCCACCCCCTCCCCACAAGCTTATGATGCCAATTTTGTCTTGAAGTCACTGCATGTACCTATTGCCGCCCCTAGGCCTTACGGGCATCACGCCCGAAGCCGGGCACTGGCCTAACGGTGCCAGTCGGGGATGGCATCCCCTTTGGCTTCCTCCCGATTGAAATGAAAAAAAATCAATAAATGCATAAACCATCAAATGAAAACAGGGGGAATTCATCTAGAGCGGGTAACATTGAAGCTGCTCCTTAGCACTTAACTGTAGTGAATACTGTGTCACCGATTCCGAAATCGATTTCATGTTTAATGCAAACTCCATTACATGGTGCTATTGCAGGCTGGCAAAAGATTTACACAAATTCGTCAACTTCGGGCTCCACACACTCTGCTTTCCAACCATGTAAATGCATAGCAGTGTTTATCTGCATGAGAACTATGCACTAATCTTATCTGAAAAAAAAAATATATCAACTTTGATATCTACTTTCCGTTTCCTTCGATCCTTGCCTTTTGGGTCATTGTTATAATGCCAGCTTTAGGACAGAAAGAATTATAAGAAAACCAGCATAATACCTGATATATTAAAATGTAGTGCCTGTGAAATCTGTATTATATTGCTCTTCTGAAGTAAGACTTTTCTACACCAGTAGCCTTCGCTGTCTGTCAAGACCTTCTGATATAGGTGATGTAAAATAACCGTACAATATTAATGCATGCTATTCCATAATGCTTAGTGAGCTGTATGAATATTACTCCAAGTTATGTTAGTCTTTTTTTTTCTGATTTGGTTCTTGTCAGATAGGTTTAAAGATATTTCACTGAGAACGCAAATACTGTCTTTTCTTGATTTTGGGTGTTTTCAGTATTTTGGAGGTATACATTTACTTAAATTCAGTATTACTTGTGGTTTTTTTTTTCTTTTCTTCTTTTTTTTTTTTTGGTTCGTTTTGATTTTTCTATTTCGTTTTTCTTTTCCTAGAGGGCAGGCATGGGCGTTGGAGCTCAGAGAGCAAGATTTGCTAAGACTGGGTCTCCCAGCCACCCGGAGAACCCGGGGGGGTGTCGCCTTCCCCACCCCCACGGTAGCCACGGTCGGGGGGCGACGGGGAGGGGGAGATTTCTTAGTTGGACGGCATTCCTCCCCGCCCCCCTCCCGTCCCTCCCCGAGGGTACCCACGCCTGACCCGCCTTCACACCTGACCTCCGCATATTAAAAAAAAAAAAAAGGAAAAAAGGAAAAAAAAAAGATCATGTAGCTGTTTAGTTTCATGCACAGTTGCAATATTTTTCTTCAAAAAAAAAAACCAACAAAAAAAAAAAAACCTCTGTACCAACTCTGGGCCCGATTCATAAAGCAGCCGTCCGTTATTAACACGGGGCGATGGACGGGTTGAGGGGTCACGGGGGTGACGGGACTCACATGTGCACTTACTCTGCCCCGGGTGAGACTGGCTCCCAGGTGGTGGGGAGACGCGCTTCCTCCCATCCCCTCCCTGCCCACCCCAGACCCCTCCCCAGGGCTCCTCCAGGAGAAGGGGGACTCTCCCAGGGCTCGTGGCCTTTCCCCCGGGTGGTGATGGGGCAGGGAACATGGGCATCGGAGGACCGGTTGACTCTTCCTGCCATTTTTACGCTCGACTTTTAGAAACCACCGCCACCCGAAGGGTTCTGTGTCCCTCTCGCCGTTGCTCTGGGAGGGTCCCCCCTACCCCCAACCCGGGGTTCTTCTTCAGCCCGGACCCCGAGAATCCTCCTGTTTGGGGAGCAACGGAAGGGGGTGCAGTCGGATGGAGCGTGAATGGGGAAGGGCTCCATAGGCCCCAAACCGTCCATCCCCTCTCTGCCCCCCGGTCCGGGCTCGACAGCCCCCCAGCCCCGCCAACCGCCCCTTCCCCCGACACCCCCCCCCCCCCCCCCCCCCCGATGTGTCCTGCCCGTGTCAATAACCCAGGTTTTTGCATTTTGCTTTTATGAGTCGGGTACCTCGTGCCTCTAGTATTACTTGTATTGACTCTCATAGTTACCATTTTAGTTTTACTGTGTTCTGTGAAAAAAAATTTGTCATTGGTTGAAAATCACTGTGGGCATATCCATTCTTATTCAACTAAATCTCCACAGGTTTTTGGAGCTGGTGTGGATTTGTTTAACTCTTGTATTCAACCATTAGTGCTACCACCTTCTCACATTACAATTCAATTACTGGAAGCAAGTACTGCATTTCCTATGCAACAAAAAAGAAAAATAAAAAATTGCTAATGCTACCCGCCGTGTGGTCGTTTGCTTGGACGGGGTGGGGGCCGTTTCCCCCCACACAAACACACCAGCCGTCCTTCCTTGGGTGGGGGGGCCCGGGGCGGCTGGGTGGGGCCTTCCGTTCCGGGAATCGGGCCCTTTCGGGGAGATCCTGCCGGCAAATCCTGCTGCTGCTTCATGAGCACCCAAGGCTCTGGTCTCCGCTTCCTCTCCGGCTTCAGGCGTTCGTGTCTAACAATGAATAACTACTATTATTATTACTATGGTATTTATTGAACGCTTTTACGTGCCGGGCACTGTACTAAGCGCTGGGGTGGATACAGGTTAATTGGGTTGGACGCAGTCCCTGTCTCACCTGGGGTTCACAATCTCAATCCCCATTTTACAGAGGGGGTAACTGAGGCACAGGGAAATTAAGTGACTTGCCCAAGGTCACATAGCAGACAAGCGGCGGAGCTGGGATTAGAACAAGTGACCTTTTGACTCCTGGGCTCGGGATGTAGCCACTGCGCCATGCTGCTGTTTCTGCTTGGAAGAGGGAGAATGAAAGAGTTGGCGTCCCCCTCCGCTCCCTGGGATTCAAGGCGGACCACCACTCAGCTGGCCGGCTGGCTACTCCTTTCCGTCCTGCCCATAGTCCAGGGGTCCGCCCACCCTCAGTCTTCCTCCCCTTCCTGATCCCTCCCGAGTTCCCGCTAGACCCGAGGGCCGGGATCCCGGATTCTAACTCCAAGACCTAGCAGCGTGGCTCAGTGGATAGAGCCCAGACCTGGGAGTGAGAAGGACCTGGGTTCTAATCCTGCTTCTGCCGCATGCCTGCCGTGTGACCTTGGGCCAGTCACTTCACTTCTCTGGGCCTCAGTTAACTCATCTGTAAAATGAGGATTAAGAGTGTGAACCCCACGCGGGACAGGGACTGTGTCCAACCTGATTAACTTGTATCTCCCCCAGCGCTTAGAACAGTGCCTGGCACATAGTAAGCACTTAACAAGTACCATTCTTCTTCTTATTGTTATTCTATACAATAGAATAGCGCTTAGAACACTGCTTTGCACGTAGTAAGTGCTTAATAAATGCCATCATCATTATTATTATTATACACAGTAGGGGCTCAGTTAATTCTACCAACTGTTGCTGTGGACTTCTACATCCTACAGAGGTAGAAGGCCGAAGAGGAGCAAATCAGTTCTCAAATATTCAGGCCCTGGTATTTACTGAGTGTCATCCAAATACTAGGGGCATTGTACGAAGCCCTTGGGATACCCCAAAAGCAGCGAGACCCACACTCCCTGCTCTGGAGCTAACGATCTAATGAGCCTTCGGTGGCCTCCCCCTCGATGACCAGATTCATGCAAGTTGGACTCATTCCTCCTCTCAGTCCCCATTGCTCAAGAAAGTGGAGCGAACCCTTGGGTGCCCTCTCCCCTGCCCTTCACGGAGGGGGCTGATCCTGGGTGGCGAGGCCCCTCTCGTTTTTCCAAATTGCTCTCTCTTCTAGGCCTCACTTTGTCCTCGCCAGACCCG
This sequence comes from Tachyglossus aculeatus, assembly GCF_015852505.1. Lineage (NCBI taxonomy): Eukaryota > Metazoa > Chordata > Mammalia > Monotremata > Tachyglossidae > Tachyglossus > Tachyglossus aculeatus. The sequence goes on from NC_052075.1 coordinate 1,941,358, forward strand.
GCAGGCAGGGGACGGCAGCTGTCATTATACCCATTTTACAGATGAGACGGAGGCCATGAGAGGTCGAGTGCCCAGCAGGGCAGGAAGCAGAACCTGCCCCCCTTCTCTCCCGTACCCCGGCTGATCCATGCTCCGTCCCCGAGGCCTCGCTCTGGGAGCTGCAGGAGGAAGGGGATGAGGTGAGGCGAGGGCTGATCGGGAGAGCCGGAAGATGGCCCCTGGGGTGGCTCAGTCATTTCATTCATTCATTCAATCGTATTTATTGAGCGCTTACTGTGTGCAGTGCACTGTACTAAGCGCTTGGGATGTACAAGTTGGCAACCGTCCTGGCAGAAACCCGATCCCAGGCCAGTGCAGAATAAGTGGCCTCGTGATGCCGACGGGGAATGTGTCTGTTCCATTGTCCTGTTGTACTCTGTTGTAGAGAAGCAGCGTGGTTCAGTGGAAAGAGCACAGGCTTGGGAGTCAGAGGTCATGGGTTCAAATCCCGGCTCCACCGCTTGCCAGCTGTGTGACTTTGGGCAAGTCACTTAACTTCGCAGGGCCTCAGTTCCCTCATCTGTAAAATGGGGATTAAGATTATGAGCCCCACATGGGACAACCTGATCACCTTGTATCCTCCCCAGCGCTTAGAACAGTGCTTGGTGCATAGTAAGCACTTAACAAATACCAACATTATTATTATTACTCTCCTAAGCCCTTAGTACTCATTCAATCATATTTATTGAGCGCTTACTGTGTGCAGAGCACTTTACTGTTGATGAATCATACTTTCCAAACGCTTAGTACAGTGCTTAGTACAGTGCTCCATAAATACGACTGACGTGGCTGGGGCCCAGCAGAGGCCGGACTCTTGCGGCCCACTCGTTCCCACCCGCTCCTGGTCCCACAGCCCTAGCTCCTCCATTTCCACAGGCCCTTGGGAAGACACCCCTACCTCTCCTCCTCCCACCTCTCTACACTCTCGTTCCCCAACCTCCCTCCTCCTTCCCCTCCTCTTCTCCCCCTCCCCAGGCTCCTGAGCAAGGCCCGGAAGAACTATGGACAGAAGCTGCACTCTTGACAGTCCGGAACCGTGGATTTTCTTCCCTTGGGGAAGAGCTTCTCTTGGAAAGGTCAAAGGCAGTGAGGGACTTGGGAGGGGGGGATGAGAGGGGCTTCCTTTTCAAAGGCAGTGGGGATTGGGGTCCCCATTTAGCCGGAAGGTGGGGTCCAACTGTGCCATTCCCTTGCGGAGAAGCAGGAAGCCGCATGGCCTAGTGGAACAAACCCGGACCCGGAGTCAGAGCACCTGGGTTAATTTAATAATTAATAATGGCATTTGTTAAGCGCTTACTATGTGCAAAGCACTGTTCTAAGTGCTGGGGGCATACGAGGTGATCAGGTTGTCCCACGTGGGGCTCACAGTGTTAATCCCCGTTTTACAGATGAGGGAACTGAGGCTCAGAGAAGTGAAGTGACTTGCCCAAGGTCACACAGCAGACATGTGGTGGAGCCGGGATTCGAACCCATGTCCTCTGACTCCAAAGCCCGGGCTCTTTCCACTGAGCCACGCTGCTTCTCTATTGGCAGGTTCCTATCCTGACTCTGCCAATTTCCTGCTGTGTGACTCAGAGCAAGCCACTTCGCTTCTCTGCGCTTCAGTTACCTCATCTGTAAAATGGAGATTGAATCCGCCTCCCTCTGGCTTCGACTGTGAGGCCCATGTGGGACAGGGATTGTGCCCCACCTGATTATCTTGTCTCTACCCTAGTACTTAGTACAGTGCTTGACAACTCCCAGCACATAGTAAGCGCTTAACAAATACCATTATTATTATTAATAAGTGCTTAACAAATACCATTTAAAAAAAAAAGCAAACAATGCTTGACAGCCAGTAGGGCCAATTAAGCGCTTAGTGTGTGCAGAGCTCTTGGGAGAGTTCAATATGAGTAAATTGACACCTTCCCTGCCCCGAAGTTGCTTACAATTTAGCAGGTAACTTCTGCACAACAACCTCCAGCTCTCACCCACAATGTGCCTCTCTGCAGTCTCGCATTTCCTTCTGCCTCCAAGACATCTCTACTTGGGTGTCCCACTGTCACCTCAAACTTAACCTGCCTAAAACAGAGCTCCTTACCATCCCCCCCAAACCCTGTCTTTCCCCCTGACTTTCCCGTCACTGTAGATGGCACCCACTGTCTCACAAGCCCGTAATCTTGGCATTATCCTTGACTCCTCTCTCTCATTCAACCCACATATTCGATCCATCACTAAATACCGTCGGTTCGACCTTCACGACATTGCTAAAGTCGCCCTTTCCTCTCCATCCAAACTGCTACCCCATTAATCCAGGCACTCATCCTTTCCCATCTCGATGATTGTATCGGCCTCCTTGCTGACCTTCTGTCTCACCCTGCTCCAGTCTGTACTTTGTTCTGCTGCCTCGTTCATTTTTCTACAAAAACATCTGGTCTGTATTTCCCCACTCCTCAAGAACCTCCAGTGTTTGACCACCCACTTCCACGTCCTATCTCTCTGGCAGCTCCTTCTCAGTCTCTTTCACCGGCTCGATCTCTGCCTCCTATTCCCTAACTGTGGAGATACCCAACCTCCTTTTTATTCTCCATCTACACCCATTCCCTTTGGGGAGCTCATCTGCTTCAACAGCTTCAACTACCACCTCGACATGGATGATTCCCAAATCTACCTCTCCAGCCCTGATCATTCCCCTTCTCTGCAGCATTGCATTTCCTCCAGTCTTCAGGACATCCCTAACCTGGATGTCCCCCTGACACTTCAAACTTCACAGCATGGTCTTGTGGATAGAACACAGGCCTGCGAGTCGGATGATATGTCCAAAATATGCTAACCTAAGTCGAGTCATCTTGCCTTCCGAAGACCACATTGGCTTACTTTATTCCATAACCCGTTTGTTTTTTGGGCAGTCCGTGATATTCGCCCAAGCCTTCTCCTATGCCACATTTCAAAAGAACCAATGATCTTTCTATCCTGTTTTTTCACTGTCCAGCTTTCGGATCCATACGTTGTCACTGGAATCCCCGTAGAATTGACAATTTGTATTTTTGTGGTAATCGTTACAGCGTCACGTTTCACGATTTTTTCCAGGCTCTTCATAGCACTTCTTCCTATCATTAATCTTCGGCGCATTTCCTTACAACTAGTTCTTTTATTATGGATTATCGATCCCAGGAGAGAAAAATGGTCAGCTGTGTCAATGGCCTCACCGTCAGCTCTTCACTTTTGCGTTAAAACTTCCTCCAAAAGGTTTTCCTTGACTAAGCTCTTATTTCCCTACCCTATTTGCTATTCCTTCTTCCAAGCTTATGCACTTGGATCTAATTTATTTTGATGTCGGTCTCTCCCATTAGATTTTAAGCTCCTTGAGGACAGGGATAGAGTCTGCACGGTCCTCTCCCAAGCATTTAGTACAGTGTTCTGTATACAGTAAGCGCTCAATAAATACCGTTGATTGATTAATCCATTACTCCCCAAAAACCCAAGGCCTGGAAGAAGGAGTGGTCCCAGAACCAGAGGTAGTTGAAAGACCAAAGCGGATTGTGACAGAGAAGAGTCCACTGGACTTGGCTGTGAGAAGTTCATCAGTGTGTGGCTCAGTGGAAAGAGCACAGGCTGGAGAGCCAGAGGTCATGGGTTCTAATCCCGGCTCCGCCACTTGTCAGCTGTGTGACCTTAGGCAAGTCACTTAACTTCTCTGGGCCTCAGTTCCCTCATCTGTAAAATGGAGATGAAGACTGTGAACCCCATGTGGGACAACCTGATTACCTTCTATCCACCCCAGTGCTTAGAACAGTGCTTGGCACATAGTAAGCGCTTAACAAATACCAAAATTATTATTATTATTGGCCCATCCCAGCCCTAAGGTTTGTTAGGTTTTTTAATGGTATCTGTTAAGCTCTTACTATTCATTCAATTGTTTTTATTGAGCGCTTACCGAGTGCAGACATTGTACTAAGCACTTGGGAGATGCGCCAGGCACTGTACTAAGTGTTGAAGGAGATGGGACAACCTGATCACCTTGTATTACTCTGTTTATTTATTTATTTATTTTACCCGTACATATTTATTCTATTTATTTTATTTTGTTAATATGTTTTGTTTTGTTCTCTGTCTCCCCCTTCTAGACTGTGAGCCCACTGTTGGGTAGGGACCGTCTCTGCGTGGCTCAGTGGAAAGAGCCCGGGCTTTGGAGTCAGAGGTCATGGGTTCGAATCCCGACTCCACCACATGTCTGCTGTGTGATCTTGGGCAAGTCACTTCACTTCTCTGTGCCTCAGTTACCTCATCTGTAAAATGGTTATTAAGACTGTGAGCCCCACGTGGGACAACCTGATCACCCTGTATCCTCCCCAGCGCTTAGAACAGTGCTTTGCACATAGTAAGTGCTTAAATGCCTATTATTATTATTATTGTTATTATTATGTTGCCCCCAAGTGCTTAGCACAGTGCTCTGCACACAGTAAGCGCTCAATAAATACGATTGATTGATTGATTGTATCCTCCCCAGCACTTAGAACAGTGCTTTGCACATAGTAAGAGCTTAACAAATACCAAAATTATTATTATTATTATTATTATTGTTATTATTATTATGTGGCAATGGTTTCTGGACAACGAGGATGAGGATAGTGCTTCCTAAGAAAGGCAGGTTTCGAAACAAATTTTCTCCACCGTCCAGCCTCCTGCCTCCGCACAGGGGATGGAATCCTCCCCGAGCACCGGTCGAGGACAAATCTCCAGTGATTTAGCGGCCGGCTTTCTGGCGACATACCTGTCACCGACGGTTACCCGGGCGGCCCTACCGCCCAATCAGAGCGGTGAGCTTTCGTCCACCCATGGGTCCTGTGGAAAGCGTGGTCCAGCCCGGCTAAGGTTTGCCATCATTCATTTATCTAGCCGCAGAGCCCCAAGTCGCTCCAAGGGTCCAGGGAGCTGTTTGGGGTGGACAGGTCAGTGATGATGATGATGATGATGATGGCATTTATTAAGCACTTACTACGTGCAAAGCACCGTTCTAAGCGCTGGGGAGGTTACAAGGTAATCAGATTGTCCCGCGGGGGGCTCACAGCCTTCATCCCCATTTTCCAGATGAGGTAACTGAGGCCCAGAGAAGTGAAGTGACTCGCCCAAAGTCACACAGCTGACACTTGGCGGAGCCGGGATTTGAACCCATGACCTTTGACTCCAAAGCCCGGGCTCTTTTCCACTGAGCCACACTGCCACCCGGGAAACGTTTCACCCACAGGGTCTTTCCGCTCCCTACAGACCAGCGACTGCTGACCACCCCACACATCACACCCTCCTTCTCCGCACCCCCTTCCCCACCCCCCACCCCAGCCCAAGGGCCCTATTCTGAGTTACACCAACATCAATCTCCATCACAAATTTATTGCCATAATCAATCAGTCCGGGTGGCTTCATAGCCAGGCAGTTAATTTCAGAATGAAGTGGTGCTGTTTTCATTAATACTCTCACGCTAACTACCTATCAAAACACTCAAAGGCAATTAATACCTTGTTGCTGGAGTCCTGAACCAATAAATATTTCCAGCCTCGGCTTGTCGTCGGCAGATAAAAGACATTAGATTCACCCATCGCTTCTCTGAGGCTTGGTGGTCCCTCCCCTCCCCTCCCCCGATCCCATTTCCCCCAGCAACAGAATAATGATAATAATAATGGCGTTTATTAAGCGCTTACTATGTGCAAAGCACTGTTCTAAGCGCCGGACAGCATTTACGGGGCAGAGAGGTGGTCAGCGTGTCACCGAAGCTTGTGAGGCTTTAGGCCTAGAAGGACCAGTCTCCTATCAGCTCCCCCTGGGACCCCTCACCCAACCCAGGCAGGAAGGTTTCTGTCGTTACTGAAATAATAATAATAATAATTGTGGTATTTGTTAAGCGCTTACTATATGCCAGACACTGTACTAAGTGCTGGGGTGGATACAGGCAAATCAGGTTGGACGCAGTCCCCATCCCACGTGGGACTCACTATCTCCATCCCCATTTTACAGATGAGGTCACTGAGAAGTGAAGTGATTTGCCCAGAGTCACCCAAAAGGCAAGCGGCGGAGCTGGGATTAGAAATCATGACCTTCTGACTCTCAGGACCATGCTGTATCCACCAGATCATGCCAAAAGACTGTCCCCTGTAGATTAGAAGCTGTCTGAGGGCAGCGATCGTGTCTACAGCTCTATTGTACTGTGCTCCCCCAAGAGCTTAATAAAAAAAAAGAAATAATAATAATAATAATAATGGTGGTATTTATTAAGCAGTTATCATGCGTCAAGTACAGTTTTAAGCCCTGGGGGAAATACAAGGTAATCAAGCTGGACACAGTCATTCATTCATTCATTTAACCGTATTTATTGAGCACTTACTGTGTGCAGAGCACCGTACTAAGCGCTTGGGAAGTACAAGTTGGAAACATATAGAGCCGGTCCCTACCCAACAACGGGCTCACGGTCTAGAAGGGGGAGACAGACAACAAAATAGGAGGAATTAATGGCGTATATCTACTCAGGTGGTCAGGGTGGCACGGGAGGGCTGATGTGTCTACATGTTTACCTGTCTACATGTTTACCTGTCTACATGTTCACCTGTCTACATGTTTTGTTTTGTTGTCTGTCTCCCCCTTAGAGACTGTGAGCCCGTTGTTGGGTAGGGACCGTCTCTATATGTTGCCAACTTGTACTTCCCAAGTGCTTAGTACAGTGCTCTGCATACAGTAAGCGCTCAATAAATTCGATTGAATGAATGAATGGACAAAACAAAACATGTAGGCAGGTGACCTCTACCCATCCGCCAAGCTAGCTCTCTTCCTCCCTTCAAGGCCCTGCTGAGAGCTCACCTCCTCCAGGAGGCCTTCCCAGACTGAGCCCCTTCCTTCCTCTCCCCCTCGTCCCCCTCTCCATCCCCCCATCTTACCTCCTTCCCTTCCCCACAGCACCTGTATATATGGATATATGTTTGTACATATTTATTACTCTATTTATTTATTTATTTATTTTATTTGTACATATCTATTCTATTTATTTTATTTTGTTAGTATGTTTGGTTTTGTTCTCTGTCTCCCCGTTTTAGACTGTGAGCCCACTGTTGGGTAGGGACTGTCTCTATATGTTGCCAATTTGTACTTCCCAAGCGCTTAGTACAGTGCTCTGCACATAGTAAGCGCTCAATAAATACGATTGATGATGATGACAAAGTCATCAGAACAAATAGAATTAAAGCTAGATGCACATCATTAACAAAATAGAATAGTAAATATTTACGAGTAAAATAAGTAGAGTAATATAAATCTGTACAAATGCATATACAGTCCCTGTCCCACATGGCGTTCACAGTCTTAATCCCCATTTTACAGATGAGATAACTGAGGCACAGAGAAATCACGTGACTTGGCCAAGGTCGCACAGTTGACAAGCGGTGGAGTGGAATTAGAACCCAAGTCCTCCGATTTGCAGGCTCCTGCTCTGTGTTCTGGAGGCATTGCTCGTCTTTGAAATATATGTCGGTTTAGCAAAAAAAAAAACCAACACGGGCAGGAGCCCGGTTGATTTGGGAGCAGACCAGCATTTCTCATATCCATTTTTTCTATGTCCAAAGGGAAGTTGACCCTGGAATCGAGCCACTTTCCTGAACCACGGAGCAGCTTTGCCTTGGTTCAAGTATCGGGATGGCCAGGATTCTGACGAGTTACGCGACCCCGCGAATAATAATAATGATGGCATTTGTTAAGCGCTTACTATGTGCAAAGCACTGTTCTAAGCGCTGGGGGGGGGGGGGGATACAAGGTGATTAAGTTGTCCCACGTGGGGCTCACAGTCTTAATCCCCATTTTACAGATGAGGTAACTGAGGCTCAGAGAAGTGAAGGACTTGCCCAAGGTCACACAGCAGACATGTGGTGGAGCCGGGATTCGAACCCATGACCTCTGACTCCAAAGCCCGGGCTCTTTCCACTGAGCCACGCTGCTTCTCAAAATTACGCGAAATTACTCTCCCCCGGCTTCAAAGCCTTATTGAAGGCCCATCTCCTCCAGAAGGCCTTCCCTGACTAAAGCCCTCTTTTCCTCTTTCCCCACTCCCTTCTGCGTCGCCCTGACTTGCTTTTTTTATTTACCACCCCGCCCTCCGCTCCACAGCACTTATGTCCATATCCATAATTTATTGATTCTGTCTGTCTGTCTCCCCATCTAGACTGTAAACTCTCTGTGGACAAGGAATGTGTCCGTCACATCGCTATGTGGTACTCTCCCAAGCTCTTATTCATTCATTCATTCATTGAATCGTATTTATTGAGCGCTTATTGTGTGCAGAGCACTGGACTAAGCGCTTGGGAAGTCCAAGTTGGCAACATATGGAGATGGTCCCTACCCAACAGTGGGCTCACAGTCTAGAAGGGGGAGACAGAGAACAAAACAAAACATATTAACAAAATAAAATAAATAGAATAAATAGAATAAATATGTACAAATAAAATAAATAAATAAATAGAGCAATAAATACATACAAACATATATATATATATATATATATATATATATATATATATATATATATATATATACAGGTGCTGTGGGGAGGGGAAAGAGGTAAGGTGGGGGGAATGGAGAGGGGAAGGAGGGGGAGAGGATTAACTGTTTAGACTCCCCCCACCCCCACCCCTGCCACTTGAGAAAGAGCCCCACCGTGGGACAGCCTCATCACCTTGTAACACCGCTACCCTGCTCGTTCAAGCTCTCATCCTATCCCGTCTGGACTACTGTATCGGCCTTCTCTCTGATCTCCCATCCTCATGTCTCTCCCCACTTCAATCCATACTTCATGCTGCTGCCCGGATTGTCTTTGTGCAGAAACGTTCTGGGCATGTTACTCCCCTCCTCCAAAATCTCCAGTGGCTACCAATCAATCTGTGCATCAGGCAGAAACTCCTCACCCTGAGCTTCAAGGCTGTCCATCCCCTCTCCCCCTCCTACCTCACCTCCCTTCTCTCCTTCTCCATCGCAGGCCGCACCCTCCGCTCCTCTGCCACCGCTAATCTCCTCACCGTTAGGCCTCGTTCTCACCTGTCCCGCCATCGACCCCCGACCCACGTCCTCCCCCGGGCCTGGAATGCCCCCAATCCCTCTGCCCATCCGCCAAGCTAGCTCTCTTCCTCCCTTCAAGACCCTACTGAGAGCTCACCTCCTCCAGGAGGCCTTCCCACACTGAGCCCCTTCCTTCCTCTCCCCTTCTTCAAGGCCCTACTGAGAGCTCACCTCCTCCAGCAGGCCTTCCCACACTGACCCCCTTCCTTCCTCTCCCCTTCGCCCCCCTCTCCATCCCCCCATCTTACCTCCTTCCCTTCCCCACAGCACCTGTATATATGTATATATGTCTGTACTTATTTATTACTTTATTTATTTATTTATTTATTTTACTTGTACATATCTATTCTATTTATTTGATTTTGTTAGTATGTTTGGTTTTGTTCTCTGTCTCCCCCTTTTAGACTGTGAGCCCACTGTTGGATAGGGACCGTCTCTATATTTTGCCAACTTGTACTTCCCAAGCACTTAGTACAGTGCTCTGCACACAGTAAGCGCTCAATAAATACGATTGATTGATTGATATGTATATATGTTTGTACGCATTTATTACTCTATTAATTTATTTATTTTATTTATACATATTGATTCTATTGATTTTATTTTGTTCATATGTTTTGTTTTGTTGTCTGTCTCCCCCTCCTAGACTGTAAGCCCACTGTTGGGTAGGGATCGTCTCTCTATGTGGCCAACTTGGACTTCCCAAGCGCTTAGTACAGTGCTCTGCACACAGTAAGCGCTCAATAAATACGACTGAATGAATGAATCCAGATTCATTTACCTACTCTACAGTCTACTGTTCATTTCGATTATTTGATCTCTAAATATCTCTACACCAGTCTCCCCCATTAGAGTGGAAGTTCTCGGTGGGCAAACTGTGGGTCTTAGGGCTTAGAATAACATAGCTTCTCTGTATCTCAGTTCCCTTATCTGTAAAATGGGGATTAAAACTGTAAGTCCCACATGGGACAACCTGATTACCTTGCATCTACTCCAGTGCTTAGAACAGAGCTCGGCACATAGTAAGCGCTTAACAAATACCATAATAATAATAGTGTGGTGTACATGACACCAAGTAATAATAATAATAATAATGGCATTTATTAAGCACTTACTATGTGCAAAGCACTGTTCTAAGTGCTGGGGAGGTTACAAGGTGATCAGGTGGGAGGCTCACAGTCTTCATCTCCATTTTACAGATGAGGGAACTGAGGCCCAGAGAAGTGAAGTGACTTGCCCAAAGTCACCCAGCTGACAAGTGGCAGAGCCGGGATTTGAACCCATAATAATAATAATAATAATGCATTTATTAAGCGCTTACAATGTGCAAAGCACTGTTCTAAGCGCTGGGGAGGTTACAAGGTGATCAGGTTGTCCCACGGGGGGCTCACAGTCTTCATCCCCATTTTACAGATGAGGGAACTGAGGCCCAGAGATGTGAAGTGACTTGCCCAAAGTCACACAGCTGCTAAGTGGCGGAGCTGGGATTTGAACCCATGATTTGAACCAAGTGCCTGTGAAGGGGGCTGAAATGGGATCACCTGGGGGGATGGGGGAAAGGCTGTGGCCTGTAGAAATCCCACCTGGGGAGTTGGGAGTTTCCCGAAGAGGAAGGAGGAAGCAGAGCTGCACCTCCTCTCACTCTTCCCCCATCACCTGAGGGGAAGTGAGCTGGGACAGCAGGAAGAGGAATGGAAATTAGTCAGCAGGTACATTGTCCTCTCCCGAACGCTTAGAACAGTGCTCTGCACGCAGTAAGCGCTCTGTAAATGCGACTGCCTGACTGATTTGTTGCTTAGTGGAAAGAGCACGGGCTTGGGAGCCGGAGGTCGTGAGTTCTAATCCCCACTCCGCCACTTAGCAGCTGTGTGACTTTGGGCCAGCCACTTGACTGCTCTGTGCCTCAGTTACCTCATCTGTAAAATGGGGATGGAGACTGTGAGCCCCATGTGGGACAACATGATTACCTTGTATCTACCCTAGCACGTAGAACTGTGCTTGGCACATAGTAAGTGCTTAACAAATACTATTATTATTACTACTGCTACTGCAACTTAATAATAATAATGGCATTTCTTAAGTGCTTACCATGTGCAAAGCACTGCTCTAAGCGCTGGGGAGGTTACAAGGTGATTAGGTTGTCCCACGGGGGGCTTACAGTCTTAATCCCCATTTTCCAGATGAGGTAACTGAAGCATGGAGAAGTGAAGTGGCTTGCCCAAAGTCACACAGCTGACAATGGTGGAGCCGGGATTCGAACCCATGACCTCTGACTCCAAAGCCCATGCTCTTTCCACTGAGCCACGCTGCTTCTCTGTACCTCTAGAAGTAGTACTTCACTTGTATATATGTATATATGTTTGTACATATTTTTTACTCTATTTATTTTACTTGTACATATCTATTCTATTTATTTTATTTTGTTAGTATGTTTGGTTTTGTTCTCTGTCTCCCCCTTTTAGACTGTGAGCCCACTGTTGGGTAGGGACTGTCTCTATATGTTGCCAATTTGTACTTCCCAAGCACTTAGTACAGTGCTCTGCACATAGTAAGCGCTCAGTAAATATGATTGATGATAGTACTTCTAGTACTACTGCTACTATTTCTCCTCCTCCTTTTCCTCCTGCTACTGCTAAGCGCTTGGTAAAGTGCTCTGCACACAGTAAGCGCTCAATAAATACGATTGAATGAGTACAAGCATCTATACAAAGGTATGTATTAGAGTGCCTGGGGATGCACTTAGAGTTTTAGGTGATTTTAGGTGATAGGATGTCTACCAACGCTGTAGTATTGACCTCTTCCAAGCACTTAGTACAGTGCTCTGCCCTCAGGAAGCACCCAAAAAATGCCTTTGTTGATGATGATGATGGTTGCAGGGTTTGAGGGCGGGATTGCTGTGCCCTGATGGGTTTGAAGTGTGAGTGTGAGAGAATCTCCAGGACTCTGGAGAAACCACCTCCAGCCACGTAGTCCTCATAATAATAATAATAACTGTGGTACTTAAGTGCTTACTATTCATTCATTCAATCGTATTTATTGAGCGCTTACTGTGTGCAGAGCACTGTACTAAGCGCTTGGGGAGTACAAGTTGGCAACATATAGAGACGGTCCCTACCCAACAGCGGGCTCACAGTCTAGAAGATGTACATGCTGCTTCCCATCTAAATGGAGTCCTCTTTAAATTTAAAAGCATTTGGATTTAAAGAAAGGATGATATGCCGAGCACTGTTCTAAGCACTGGGGTAATAATAATAATAATAATGATGACGGTATTTGTTAAGTGCTTTCTATGTGTAAATCACTGTTCCAAGTGGAGGGGAGGTTACAAGGTGATCAGGTTGTCCCTCGGGGGGCTCACAGTCTTAATCCCCATTTTCCAGATGAGGTAACTGAGGCCCAGAGAAGTGAAGTGACTTGCCCAAAGTCACCCAGCTGACAGTTGGCGGAGCCGGGATTTGAACCCATGACCTCTGACTCCAAAGCCCGGGCTCTTTCCACTGAGCCACGCTGCTTCTGGGTAGATACAGGGTAATCAGGTTGTCCCACTTGAGCTCACAGTCTTAATCCCTATTTTCCAGATGAGGTAACTGAGGCCCAGAGAATAATAATAATAATAATGGTATTTATTAAGCGCTTACTACATGCAAAGCACTGTTCTAAGCACTGGGGAGGTTACAAGTGATCAGGTTGTCCCTCGGGGGGCTCACAGTCTTAATCCCCATTTTCCAGATGAGGTAACTGAGGCCCAGAGAAGTGAAGTGACTTGCCCAAAGTCACACTGCTGACAATTGGCAGAGCTGGGACTTGAACCCATGACCTCCTACTCCAAAGCCCGGGCTCTTTCCTACTGAGCTACGCTGCTTCTCTAGAGAAGCGAAGTGACTTGCCCTAGGTTTTGTTCTCTGTCTCCCCCTTTTCGACTGTGAGCCCACTGTTGGGTAGGGACTGTCTCTATGTGTTGCCAATTTGTACTTCCCAAGCGCTTAGTACAGTGCTCTGCACATAGTAAGTGCTCAATAAATACGATTGATGATGATGATGATCACACAGCAGACAGGTGGCGGAGCCAGGATTCATTCATTCAGTCAATCGTATTTATTGAGCTCTTTCCATGTGCAGAGCACTCTACTAAGCGCTTGGAGAGTGCAATTTGGCAACAGAGACAGTCCCTACCCAACAATGGGCTCACAGTCTAGAAGGGGGAGAACGCTTAGATCGGATTAGAGCCCAGGTCCTTCGGACTCCCGGCCCGACGGACTATTCACTGAGCCGCACTGCTCCTCTGAAGCACGGACTAGTCACTGGGGACCGAGCGACTAATAACAGAGATGATTTTAGGGCAAATGTAAGAAATCTCCAATTCTCTCAGGTAGTAAATAGGCCTGTCAGCTGCCAGCTTCGCTAAGTGCACTCGAAGTGTCTATCCATTAGCGTTAACGGGGACGTTTGTGATACCCCGACGGGGGGGCACCCGGCTTCATAAATCAGCCCACGGTCTCGGCTCCTAAATCAAATAACCGGGGGGAGAGCAGATAAATCACAGCCGTCACCGCCTCCTTGGGCTTCACTTATTCCAAGTGGTTAAATTCAAATCGCCGGCCCCGGGATGGGAAACCGAACATCGAGGGGGCCGAACCGCCCTCTCAGGCTGCCGGGCCCCGGAAGGAGACGGAAGGCTTGAGTTACAGCCCCGGAGACGGAACCGTCTGGTGGCGGGAAGGATCCTGGAATCCGACGTTAAATAATTCCCCCATTCCACCCAGGGTTGGGTTCGATTTCACCCTGGGAACGTTCCGCCTGAGGAAGAGAAAAGCCGGGCCTCAGGGAAAGAAGTCGGGGGCTGCGGATCCGGAGACCTGGGTCAATCAATCAATCAATTGTATTTATTGAGCGCTTACTGTGTGCAGAGCACTGTACTAAGCGCTTGGGAAGTACAAGTTGGCGACATATAGGGTCCTAGTCCCAGCTCAGCCACTGGCCTGCTCTGTGACCTTGGGCGAGGCACACAACCTCTCTGTGCCTCGTGGCTCAGTCGAAAAGGCGGCAGGCTGGGAGTTGGGAGGCTTGGGTTCTGGTCCCGGCTCTACCGAGGGATTGCCGAGGAAGGTCAGGTTAATTGACTCAACCGCTCTGTGCCTCGGTTCCCTCACCTGTAAAATGGGGAGGAGAGACAGGCCTCTCCCTATTTCTTAGCCCTTGAGCCCCGTCTGAGTGGAGGATGTGGTGGATGTGATTATCCTTTATCTGGCTCAGTGCTTAGCATAGTGCTCGGCACATTAGTAAATGCTTAAAAAAGTACGTCAGCCCTCAACTGTTGGCTTTTTCTCTAAACATATGGGTTTGGATTCCATTTTGACCACCGGCTTTGGGGCAAAAGAGGGGTTCCATTTAGGAAGTTGGCATCTTGCCTCCTGTTCACCTCCTCTGTGCAGTCTGACTGTGAGCCCACTGTTGGGTAGGGACTGTCTCTATATGTTGCCAACTTGTACTTCCCAAGCGCTTAGTACAGTGCTCTGCACACAGTAAGCGCTCAATAAATACGAGTGATGATGATGATGATTGATTGCACCTCTTTCTCGTCTCTCCCGTGCCCAACCATCCGTTCACTCTTGGAACTCCCTCCTGCTTCACATGGGGCGAAAACACCAGTCTCCCCACCTACAGAGCCCTTCTGAAGTCACGTCCCCACCAGGAGGCCTTCCCTGATTAATTTCTGTCCTCCCCAACCAGAAGCAGTGAAACCTAGTAGAAAAAACACGGACCGGAGAATCGGAAAGCCTGGTTTCTAATGTGTCGCTTCACTTCTCTGGGCCTCAGTTTCCTCCTCTGTAAAACGGGGATCAAGCTGTGAGCCCCGTGTGGGATGGGAACTGTGTCTGTCCTGACTATTTTGTATCTTCCCCAGCGCTTAGAACAGATACCACAATTATTATTACTCAGCATTATTACAAACCCTCTGAATCTCTCTCACACATAGCAAGTTAAGTATTGCACTATGACTCAACCTCCTACCCATGTATCCTTCTCTTCTTTCATTTATTTATTTTTATTATATCGGTTAAGCACTTACTCTGTGCCAGATACCGTACTAAGCGCTGGGCTAGTTACGAACTAATCGGCTTGGTTACAGTTCATGTCCCACATGAGGCTCAGTGCTTGGAACGGTGCTTTGCACATAGTAAGCGCTTAACAAATACCATTATTATTATTACCATTATTTAATCCCCATTTTACAGATGAGGGAACTGAGGCCCGGAGATGTGAAGTGACTTTCCTGAGGTCACACAGCAGACACAACAGAACCAGGTCATTTATTTTTATGGTATTAAGTGCTTACTATGCGCCAGACGCTGTTCTAAATGCTGGGGTAGATTCGAAGTAATCAGGTTGGACGTAGTCCGTGTCCCATGTGGGGCTCCCAGTCTTAGCCCCCATTTTACAGAAGAGGCAACTGAGGCCCAGAGAAGTTGAGTGAGTTGCCCGAGGTAAAACAGCAGACAAGTGGCAGAGCAGGGATTAGAACCCAGATCCGCCTGGCTCCCATGCCCGTGCTCTAGCCGCTAGGCCTGGCTTCGTCTCTTTTTTCTTTAAATTATTTTGCTATCTGTCTTCCCCATTAGACGGAAGGTTTCTTGAAGGCAGGGATCTTGATTTCTAACAATCGTTGCCCTTTCGTGTGCTTAGCCAATTCCAAGTGCTCAATAAATAGATGATCAAGTGATTCGCTGCATCTTATTCCGCTGGGCGCGGAAGGGGCTGGCCAACGCCTTCCCAAGACGTTCCTTATTTACCCCTTGTGTCCCGTTTCCCAGGGAACCAGAGGATGAGGCGCTAGTGAATGCTGCATTTATTTATAAACATGCCAGCGGCAATAGGGCCGGATCGGTATTTGAATTATTGATCGTTAAATATCGAAGCTGGAGTACCGATCCGTCAGCTACCGGGAGCAGGCCGAGGACAGATTTATGATGTTTGAGTTTTCCTGGTGAGCCGGCAGTTGACATTTCTATTAATTATCGCTCGCGCATTAGTTTCGGCGGAATTTGTTAGGAGAATTCATAAAAGATGTCTCTATTATACCATTTAAATATTGTTTGCCCAACAGAAACATCTTTTCTATTGGGGATTAATACACTGTTTGATTTAGAGGGAAATTGAGTTAGATGGTGGTGTTTTAGGCCCGGGAGACAGATGTTGAGGCTCAGAAGCGCCCTGCCCATCCTGAACCAACCCACGGATAAATAATCCCAGAGGCAGGAGGGCAGAGCGCCTAACACCGCAGAGGGAGCGGCGACAAAGCCTAGTGGTTAGTGTACGGTCCCGGGAGTCAGGAGGTCCTGGGTTCTAATCCCGGTTCCGCCACTTGTCTGCTGTGTGACCTTGGGGGGCGAATCACTTCACTTCTCTGGGCCTCAGTTCCCCCATCTGGAAAATGGGGATGAAGAATGTGAGCGCCATGTGGGTCAGGGACTGTGTCCAACCTGATTAGCTTTTGTCATCATCATCATCAATCGTATTTATTGAGCGCTTAGTGTGTGCAGAGCACTGTACTAAGCGCTTGGGAAGTCCAAGTTGGCAACATATAGAGACAGTCCCTACCCAGCAGTGGGCTCACAGTCTCTAAAAGGGGGAGACGGAGAACAAAACCAAACATACTAACAAAATTAAATGGAATAGATATGTACAAGTAAAATAAATATATAAATAGAGTAATAAATATGTATAAAACATATATACATATATACAGGTGTTGTGGGGAAGGGAAGGAGGTAAGATGGGGGGGATGGAGAGGGGGACGAGGGGGAGAGGAAGGAAGGGGCTCAGTCTGGGAAGGCCCCAGAGCTTAGTAAAGTGCTTGGCACAAAATAAAAGCTTAACGAATACCGTAAAAAAGAGTGGTGGCTATTTCTGGGGGAGGCCCTGTTGCCTTGACTGTATCATTATTACTGACACGTTTACCAGGTGTCCAGTGCTGTGCTTGACACTTGGGAAAGCATCCCAGAAGCAAAACATATTCCATTCATTTGATTATTATATTTATTGAGTGCTTCCTGTGTGTGGAGCACTGTACTAAGCGCTGGGGAGAGTATAATACAACATTAAACGGACACACTTCCTGCCCTCAGTGGGATTACAGTCTAGAGGGGGAGGAGGACGTTCACATAAATAAACATTCCCCGCCTTTGAGGAACTTGCCGTCTGATGGGGGAGAAGAGCTTGATTTATTTATTTTTGTTGGAAGCAGATGGAAGAATAAGGATATAACAGGGCAGTGTGATACTGCGAATGTGAGGATGTACTGTCTAAATAAAGAATTGCAGAGAAGCAGCGTGGCTCAGTAGGAAAGAGGCCGGGCTTTGGAGTCGGAGGTCATGGGTTCAAATCCTGGCTCTGCCAGTTGTCAGCTGGGTGACTTTGGGCAAGTCACTTCGCTTCTCTGGGCCTCAGTTACCTCATCTGTAAAATGGGGATGAAGACTGTGAGCCCCACGAGGGACAACCTGATTACCTAGTAACCTCCCCAGTGCTTAGCTGTCAGCTGTTTTGCACTTAGGCAACCCTCTCCTCATTCGTGTTGATTCATTCAACCGTATTTATTGAGCACTTACTGTGTGCAGAGCACTGTATTAAGCGCTTGGACTTCAACAATAGAGACAATCCCTGGCCACAACAAGCTTACAGTCTAGAAGGGAGTCATGTGCTTATTGACCAGCTTCAACTGTTCACTCTCCGATGGATGCAACATGCATCCACATGCAAAGCACGTAGTAAGCGCTTAATAAATGCCATTATTATTAATAATAATGTACAATCGAATGTATATATATACACAAAGACTAAAGACGGATACAACTAAAATAGTAATAGCATTTTTTAAAATGGTGTTTGTTATGTGCCTGGCACTGTACTGAATACTGGAGCACTTATTCATTCATTCAATCATATTTATTGAGCGCTTACTGTGTGCAGAGCACTGTACTAAGTGCTTGGGAAGTACAAGTTGGCAACATATAGAGACGGTCCCTTCCCAACGACGGGCTCACAGTCTAGAATAGATACAAGATCATCAGTCTGGACACAGTCCATGTCCCAATTGGGGCTCACAGTCTTAATTCTATTGCTGCTGATGATGATAATGATAGTACTAATTATAATAATAATTACTACAGTAGCATATTTTAGGAGGTTACTATGTGCCGAGCACTGTACAAAGCGCTGAGGTAGATACAAGATAATCAGGTCACAGTCTTAATTCTAATGCCGCTGCTGCTGATAATGATAGTATCATCATCATCATCATCAATCGTATTTATTGAGTGCTTACTATGTGCAGAGCACTGTACTAAGCGCTTGGGAAGTACAAATTGGCAACATATAGAGACAGTCCCTACCCAACAGTGGGCTCATAGTCTAAAAGGGGGAGACAGAGAACAAAACCAAACATACTAACAAAATAAAATAAATAGAATAGATATGTACAAATAAAATAAATAAATAGAGTAATAAATATGTACAAACATATATACATATATACAGGTGCTGTGGGGAAGGGAAGGAGGTAAGATAGTACTAATTATAATAATAATTACTACAGTAGCATGTTTTAGGAGGTTACTATGTGCCAAGCACTGTGCAAAGCGCTGAGGTAGATACAAGATAATCAGGTCAACAGTCTTAATTCTAATGCTGCTGCTGATGATAATGATAGTACCAATTATAATAATAATTACTACAGTAGCATGTTTTAGGAGGTTACTATGTGCCAAGCACTGTACAAAGCGCTGAGGTAGATACAATAATAATAATAATATTGTTGGCATTTGTTAAGCGCTTACTATGTGCAAAGCACTGTTCTAAGCTCTGGGGGGGGATACAAAGTGATCAGGTTGTCCCATGTGGGGTTCACAGTCTTAATCCCCATTTTACAGATGAGGTAACTGAGGCTCAGAGAAGTTAAGTGACTTGCCCGAGGTCACACAGCAGACATGTGGCAGAGCCGGGATTCGAACCCATGACCTCTGACTCCAAAGCCCGGGCTCTTTCCACTGAGCCATGCTGCTTCTCTATATTATACAAGATAATCAGGCCAACAGTAGCACCTGTCCCACATAGATCTCACAGTCTAAGGGGAAGAAAGAACATTCTTTCAACCCCATTTCCCAAATATGAGGCACAGAGAAGTTCAGCGATTTGCCCGGTGTCACCCAGCAGGCAAGGTGGCAGAGCCGGGATTAGAACCTGGGTCCCCTCATGCTCAGGGCGGCTGTTGGGTGAGTTTTAGACTGTGAGCCCACTGTTGGGTAGGGACTGTCTCTATATGTTGCCAATTTGTACTTCCCAAGCGCTTAGTACAGTGCTCTGCACATAGTAAGCGCTCAATAAATACGATTGATGATGATGATGATGTGAGGCGTATATATGTTTGTACATATTTATTACTCTATTTACTTATTTTACTTGTACATATCTATTCTATTTATTTTATTTTGTTAGTATGTTTGGTTTTGTTCTCTGTCTTCCCCTTTTAGACTGTGAGCCCACTGTTGGGTAGGGACTGTCTCTATATGTTGCCAATTTGTACTTCCCAAGTGCTTAGTACAGTGCTCTGCACATAGTAAGCGCTCAATAAATACGATTGATGATGAGGTGTGGGGAATTCACGGGGGGAGGCTGAGCGACGACCTTGGACTTTCAACAGAGGCAGGAACGACACAGGTCCCACAGCGGGGATGGGAACTCTTCCCGTGTGACTGTCGTCCAAACCGTGGGAAGCTGAGGAGAGGCGAGAAATTCCCATTTCACGGAGACCCCGCCGCTGCAGGCAGCAAACTAGTTTCCCAATTCTTCCAGGCCCCTTTCCAGAGGTCAGTGGGCGTTCAGGACAATCCCAGGAGAGAAGGGGGCAGGGGCATCAGAGGTAGAAGGCCGAGAGCCCAAGAGGGGCAGAAAAAATGACTCCCGGGCCCCAGAATTCATGGGAGGGACCACGCCACACATGGTGTGACCTGACACTGTTGGGTAGGGACTGTCTCTATGTGTTGCCAATTTGTACTTCCCAAGCGCTTAGTACAGTGCTCTGCACATAGTAAGCGCTCAATAAATACGATTGATGATGATGATGAGACTGGGGTGTCCACCCTCCATCCTGTTTTAGACCTCCATCCCGCTGGTCAGCCCCGGCCAGAGGAAACGTCCGTTGCTTCCGGGGTGACAAGTGGAAAGGCTGGTATTCCCGAGTCAATGTGGGCAGGGATTGCGTCTACAAACTTGGTTGTGTTGTAATAATAATAATTGTTGCCAACTTGTACTTCCCAAGCCCTTAGTACAGTGCTCTGCACACAGTAAGTGCTCAATAAACAGTGCTTATATATTCAAATTTATTCATTCAATAAATACGACTGAATGAATGAAAGTGCTTTGCGCATAGTAAGTGCTTAATAAATGCCATCAAAAAATAAAAATAAATACGACTGAACGAATGAATGAATTGTATTTGTTACGCACTTACTATGTCTTTTAGACTGTGAGCCCACTCTTTTAGACTGTGAGCCCACTGTTGGGTAGGGCCTGTCTCTATATGTTGCCAATTTGTATTTCCCAAGTGCTTAGTACAGTGCTCTGCACATAGTAAGCGCTCATTAAATACAATTGATGATGATGATGATGATGTGCCAATTTTACTTGTACATATCTATTCTATTTATTTTATTTTGTTAGTATGTTTGGTTTGATTCTCTGTCTCCCCCTTTTAGACTGTGAGCCCACTGTTGGGTAGGGACCGTCTCTATATGTTGCCAACCTGGACTTCCCAAGCGCTTAGTACAGTGCTCTGCACACGGTAAGCGCTCAATAAATACGATTGATGATGATGATGGTAAGGTTGGTATTCCTGAGTCAATGTGGGCAGGGATTGCGTCTACAAACTTGGTTGTGTTGTAATAATAATAATAATTGTTGCCAACTTGTACTTCCCAAGCACTTAGTACAGTGCTCTGCACACAGTAAGTGCTCAATAAACAGTGCTTATATATTCAAATTTATTCATTCAATAAATACGACAATGAATGAAAGTGCTTTGCACATAGTAAGCGCTTAATAAATGCCATCAAAAAATAAAAATAAATACGATTGAATGAATGAATGAATTGTATTTGTTACGCACTTACTATGTCTTTTAGACTGTGAGCCCACTCTTTTAGACTGTGAGCCCACTGTTGGGTAGGGACTGTCTCTATATGTTGCCAATTTGTACTTCCCAAGTGCTTAGTACAGTGCTCTGCACATAGTAAGCGCTCATTAAATACGATTGATGATGATGATGATGATGTGCCAATTTTACTTGTACATATCTATTCTATTTATTTTATTTTGTTAGTATGTTTGGTTTGGTTCTCTGTCTCCCCATTTTAGACTGTGAGCCCACTGTTGGGTAGGGACTGTCTCTATATGTTGCCAACTTGGACTTCCCAAGCGCTTAGTACAGTGCTTTGCACACAGTAAGCGCTCAATAAATACGATTGATGATGATGATCGTAAGGCTGGTATTCCTGAGTCAATGTGGGCAGGGATTGCGTCTACAAAGTTGGTTGTGTTGTAATAATAATAATAATAATAATTGTTGCCAACTTGTACTTCCCAAGCGCTTAGTACAGTGCTCTGCACACAGTAAGTGCTCAATAAACAGTGCTTATATATTCAAATTTATTCATTCAATAAATACGATTGAATGAATGAAAGTGCTTTGCACATAGTAAGCGCTTAATAAATGCCATCAAAAAATAAAAATAAATACGATTGAATGAATGAATGAATTGTATTTGTTACGCACTTACTATGTGCCAATTTTACTTGTACCTATCTATTCTATTTATTTTATTTTGTTAGTATGTTTGGTTTGGTTCTCAGTCTCCCCCTTTTAGACTGTGAGCCCACTGTTGGGTAGGGACTGTCTCTATATGTTGCCAACTTGTACTTCCCAAGCGCTTAGTACAGTGCTCTGCACACAGTAAGCGCTCAATAAATGCGATTGATTGATTGATTGATTGCCAAGCACTGTTCTAAGCACCGGCATAGATTCAAGGTAATCAGGTTGGACACAGTCTGTGTGCCTCAGGGGCTTACAATCTTCATCCCCATTTTACAGATGAGGGAACTGAGGCCCAGAGAAGTGAAGTGCCATGTCCAAGGCCACACAGCAGACAAGAGGCAGAGGCGGAATTAGAACCCATTACCTTCTGACTCCCAGCACGGGCTCTGGCCACTATGCGACTTCCATTTTAACCATTCATTCATTCATTCATTCAATCGTATTTATTGATCGCTTACTGCGTGCAGAGCACTGTACTAAGCGCTTGGGAAGTACGAGTCAGCAACATATAGAGACGGTCCCTACCCAACAAGGGGCTCACAGTCTAGAAGGGGGAGACAGACAATAAAAAAAAACATGGAGAAAGGTGTCAAAACCGTCAGAACCAATAGAATTAAAGCTATATGCACATCATATGTTTGGTTCTGTTCTCTGTCTCCCCCTTTTAGACTGTGAGCCCACTGTTGGGTAGGGACTGTCTCTATGTGTTGCCAATTTGTACTTCCCAAGCGCTTAGTCCAGTGCTCTGCACATAGTAAGCGCTCAATAAATACGATTGATTGATCATTAACAAAACAAATAGAATACTAAATATGTACAAGTAAAATCAATAGAGTAATAAATCTGTACAAATATATATACAAGAGAAGCAGAGTGGCACAGTGGAAAGCGCTCAGGCTTTGGAGTCAGAGGTCATGGGTTCAAATCCTGGCTCCACCAATTGTCAGCTGTGTGACTTTGGGCAAGTCACTTCACTTCTCTGGGCCTCAGTTACCGCATCTGTAAAATGGGGATTAAGACTGTGAGCCCCCCCATGGGACAATCTGAGCACCTTGTAACCTCCCCAGCGCTTAGTACAGTGCTTTGCACATGGTAAGCGCTTAATAAATGCCATTAAAAAAAAGTGTTGTGGGGAGGGTAGGATTGGGGGGATGGGGAAGAGGAGAGGAAAAAGGGGCCTCAGTCTGGGAAGACCCGAAGGCATTCATTCATTCATTCATTCATTCAATCGTGTTTATTGAGCGCTTACTGTGTGCAGAGCACTGTACTAAGCGCTTGGGAAGTACAAGATGCATGTCCAACCATGAGCACACCGCTATTGAAGAGGAGACAAAGATCTGAGTTCTGGAAATGGCTGAATATTCATTCATTCAGTCAGTCAGTCATTCATTCGTATTTATTGAGCGCTTACTGTGCGCAGAGCACTGTATTAAGCGCTTGGAAAGTACAATTCGGCAAAGGGTTGGCCTTCAGGGCTAGGGCTGTGGGGCTGTTTGTAGTTGGAGGTAGATTTTGGCGGCGGGTTCAGCAGAGGACATCCGTCCCCGCCTCACAGCCAAAAGATCCCCACTTTCCTGACCTTCGACGCCCTCTTGAAATCACATTGCCCCCAGGAAGCCTTCCCTGACTACCCTCTAATCTCCTCACCCTACTCTCCCTCCCTATTGAGTCCCCTTTTCAATTGGTCTCACCCCCTAAATCGATCATACGATTGAATGAAGGAATGAATTTATTCCTCTATTTTACTTGCGCACATTTATTATTCTATTTATTTTGTTAATGATGTGCATCTAGCTTTATTTCTATTTATTCTGACGACACCAGTCCGCATGTTTTGTTTTGTTGTCTGTCTCTCCCTTCTAGACTGTGAGCCCGTTGTTGGGTAGGGACCGTCTCTCCATGTTGCCAACTTGGGCTTCCCAAGCGCTTAGTCCAGTGCTCTGCACACAGTAAGCGCTCAATAAATACGATTGAATGAATGAATGAATGAATAAATCAATCGGTCAATCGGTGGTATTGCTTGAGTGCTTGCTGTATGCAAAGCCCTGTCCTAAGCGCTTGGGAGAGTATCGTCCAACAGAGTTTGGTAGGCTACGAGGCTGCAAGCTCATCGTGGGCAGGGAATGTGTCAGCTCATTCGGTATTATACTCTCCCAAGTGCTCAGTACATTGCCCTACACACGGCGCTCAAAAAATACAACTGACCGACTAAAATACGATTGACGAACGCTTCCTGCCCACGGGTAACTTAGAGTCTTAGAGGGAGTACTTTACTACTAGCCCTGCTTCCCACCTGCTGGAGAGGAGCAGCGTGGCTCAGTGGAGAAGAGCCCGGGCTTTAGGGTCAGAGGTCATGGGTTCGAATCCTGCTCCGCCACATGTCTGCTGTGTGACCTTGGGCAAGTCACTTAACTTCTCTGAGCCTCAGTTACCTCATCATGAAAATGGGGATTAAGACTGTGAGCCCCAAGTGGGACAACTTGATCACCTTGTATCCACCCCCAGCGCTTAGAACAGTGCTCTGCACATAGTAAGCGCTTAACAAATGCCATCATTAGCCCACTGTTGGGTAGGGACTGTCTCTATATGTTGCCAATTTGTACTTCCCAAGCGCTTAGTACAGTGCTCTGCACATAGTAAGCGCTCAATAAATACGATTGATGATGATGATGATGATTATATTGTACTTCTGTAGATAATCTCATTGTAGATGGCTTCCCTTATTTTTAATTTATATCAAAGTCCATCTCCCCCCGCCGGACGGTAGCAGAGATCTTACTGTATTATAATATTAATAATAATGATTATTGTGGCATGTTTTAAGCACTTACTAGGTGTTATGCACTGGGCTAGATACAAGCAAATCGGGTTATACGCAGCCCCTGTCCCACATGGGGTTCACAGTCTCCATTCCCATTTTCCAGGTGAGGTGACTGAGGCCCAGAGAAGTGAAGTTACTTGTCCGAGATCACACAGCAGACGAGTGACGGAGCCGGGATTAAAACCAGGCCCGTGTTCTAGCCACTCTCCCAAGCAACTAGTACAGTGTCCTCAATAAATACCCCCGATAGATAATTAGTTTTTATCTTAGGTGGGCTCAGCCTCCGGCCTCCCCTTGCCTTTCTGCTTCCACCCATCTATTCTAGCGCACCGTTTGCGCTCTTCCGCATAAATGTCAATCTGCCCTGTCGACATCCGTGCCTGCTGCGGTACTGTAAACCTTTGTGGGCATGGCACATATGCTTCTCATTTCTGTTGGATTCCCCCATTAATTGGTCCAGTGAACTTCCCTCGGTAGGCTGTCGATGAATCCGACCAGTCCAACGCTAAATTAGAAATAGAGAAGAGAAGAGAGAGAGGGGATGAGGAGCGGGTGAGTGTCTGTGCGAGTGTGTCTACACGCCTCATAGGGAAACCTTGGGAATAATAATACTGATAATGATAATAATGATGGCATTTATTAAGCACTTACTATGTGCAAGGCACCGTTCTAAGCGCTGGGGAGGTTACAAGGTGATCAGTTTGTCCCACATGGGGCTCACAGTCTTCATCCCCATTTTACAGATGAGGGAACTGAGGCCCAGAGAAGTCAAGTGACTTGCCCAAAGTCACACAGCTGACAATTGGCGGAGCCGGGATCTGAACCCGTGACCTCTAACTCCAAATCCCGTGCTCTTCCCACTGAGTCACGCCGCTTCTCACAATCGAGCTTGTTGGCCAGCCAGGAGGGAAAGAGCCCGAGAAAGCCCAGTTGGGTCACTCAGTAACGTATCTCCCAGATATGTCGATCAATCAATCAATCAATCGTATTTATTGAGCGCTTACTGTGTGCAGAGCACTGGACTAAGATCTTGGGAAGTACAAGTTGGCAACATATGGAGACAGTCCCTACCCGACAGTGGGCTCACCGTCTAAAAGGGGGAGACGGAGAACCAAACTAAACATACTAACAAAATAAAATAAATAGAACAGATATGTACAAGTAAAATAAATAGAGTAATAAATGTGGTCATTCCGTTCACCTCCGCCTAGCCGAGGTGACCACGCCGTCGGAATCAGCGGGAGAGCTGAGTGGTTTCTCCCCCTTGACCCTCATGGCGGGAGAACGATAATGCCGTTTGGCAGAAGGCGAAATGCCGTTCGTTTTTCTGAGGCGTTAGAAACACGAGCCCGGACGGTAGGCCCAAACACTTCCAAACCGATTATTTCTTACGATCGTCCGGTTCGCCTATCAAGCAACATTCCCTCGTTGTTTCTACCCCTCTTCCCCTATTATCTCTCTCTCTTTTGACGCGTACAAAGTGGCTCTTAAATTGCCAACCCCAGAAAAGACACTAACTGGGTTCCCTTTTGGGGTTATTTACGCACCTGCGGAGTAGAGACCATATTCTGTGTCCATAAAAGCCTGACTCTTTTAGGGTGTTTTAGAGGGAGGTGGGAATGCCGGAGGGGGAAGAGTTGAAACGGGATGGGGGCCTGACGGATGGACCAGAGATACGTCGGGGACTGAAACCGGTGTCCGGCTCCTGAGCCCTTTAATGACCCAATCGCGGGTGCCGTGAAACTTATGTGACATCAATTTTCCTCCTCCATTCTTCGGCCCCCAGGAGAGAGTTGAAGGCACCACTCTTCCCTCTTTCCTGAAACAGAAGGGACTCCAAAGCGCCGAGCCTCTCTGGATTCTCTGAAGATTTATATCGAGCGGATCGCTCCCCTCTCCGCTCGCCGGCAGGTGAGTGGCAGGTCTTCATCAGAAGTGCCCGAGGTAAGTCTAAAAACATAAATGGGCTAGGGCCGATCGATTTTCTTTTCCCCCCTCTCTTTCGAGGGGACCACAAATTAGAAAAGTCATTGGGAAAAATCCCCGATCTCTCCACCAATTTTAATTAAAACGTAAATAAATCATTTTAGTGGCTCCACTTGCATATAAACAAAGGGGGAGATGGCACCCTTACAAATAGTTGTCAACCTTGTGTGACTAATGGTTCACGGTGAAAATACAATCTGAAGCAACTGAATGGAAAACAGATTCCTGAACTAACTAATATCACATGCAAAACATCTCGGGCTATTAGGGCAAAATGCACTGAAACCGCATATCGGGTCTGGGGGGAGGGGGAGAAATAATTTTGTTAAGTAGAGCGACGCTATTTTTTTTATTAAATAAAGTGAAACCCTGTAATGAGATATTACAGCTGCTGCATTTTTGCCACATTTGGGGGGAATGCTTTCCTCTGTCCTCGTGGCAAACAATAACCATATGCTACGCCGTTTCCAAATGTTTATTTTATTTCTTAATCAGTATACGGCAAGGGCTAATGTAAATGGGTTTGAAAATGAAGGAGTTTGGGGGTTGTTTGTAAGCATTGCCGGAGCACATTTAATCAAATCTGAAGGAACTGAAATATTTAATGCTGAAGAAATGCTCACATTACATCAGATATCCCCATGCACTTAGGCAGCAGGAAAGGGAGAGGAAGAGGAGGAGGGAGAGAGGAAGAGAAAGCAAAAGAGGAGGAGGAGAATGAAGGTTGGTGGGGGGCGGGGGAAGAGGAGGAGAAGTAGAAAGAAGAGGAGAAAGGGGAAAAGAAGGAAACAATCTTTCTTTCTGGATTTCCCAACTCAGGCCTGCTGGTCCACCAGA
Organism: Tachyglossus aculeatus; assembly: GCF_015852505.1. Lineage (NCBI taxonomy): Eukaryota > Metazoa > Chordata > Mammalia > Monotremata > Tachyglossidae > Tachyglossus > Tachyglossus aculeatus. The sequence continues at coordinate 1,968,977 of NC_052075.1, forward strand.
GCGTGGAAATCAGCACAGCAGTTTCATTGAATTATTATTACAAAGCCTGGCATTTCTGCATCACAAACCAGACGGTCGAGAGGCAGAGTGGAAGGAGAAGCAGCGTGGCTCAGGAGGAAAGAGCACGGGCTTTGGAGTCAGAGGTCATGGGTTCAAATCCCTGCTCTGCCAATTGTCAGCTGTGTGACTTTGGGCAAGTTACTTCACTTCCCTGAGCCTCAGTTCCCTCAACTGTAAAATGGGGATGAAGACTGTGAGCCCCCCGTGGGACAACCTGATCACCTTGTCACCTCCCCAGCGCTTAGAACAGTGCTTTGCACATAGTAAGCGCTTAATAAATGTCATTAAAAAAAAAGGAGACTGTGAACCCCATGTGGGACAGGGGCTGCGTATAACCCAATTTGCTTGTATCTAACCCAGTGCGTAACACCTAGTAAGTGCTTAAAACATACCACAATAATCATAATTATTAATTAAAGGAGGATGGATCTAGGAGCCGGAGGGGCTGGGTTCTGGTCTCGGTTCCGCCGTTGGCCGGCCGGGTGACTCCAGGCAAGTCACTTCACCTCTCTGGGCCTCTGGTTCTTTGCCCATGAAGTGGGATAAATAATCCTTGCCTCGCCATACCTCACAGCGAAGACTTGACGCTAAAATGAGATAACTGATGTGAAAACACTTTCAGACAACAAAAGCACTCTACACGTTCAAGGTGCGATTGTGGTTAATGGCCTGCTTTGCCACCCAGTGACAGAGGCTTGTTCTATCTGCAGATAGCCCACCCCAAAACAGATGAGGCTATTTGATTCCAGCCTCTGGGGAAATTTATTTTCTTCTGTGCTGGGAAGTCGAGGAGAACTTCCTCAGGCTCAAACGGAGGGGGGTGATAACGGTGGCACCGTCCCTGCCACCATCTTGGAATTTCCCCATCACCATATTCGGTTTCCCCCGCAAATAACTCAATGAGATCCTCAAAACTCAGTCCTCCTCTTGCTACCTAACTTCGCTCCACTTTCGCTACAACCCAGCCCACACACTTGGCTCCTCTAGCACTAACTAATCCACCGTCGATCCCTGACTCACGCCTGCCTTCTTTCTGGAATCCTTTCCCCTAAATATCTAACAATTCTGTTGCTTTCTACCAACTCTTTGTACGTACGCTTCCAAGGGCTTAGTACACCGTTCCGCGCCCAGTAAGAGCTCAACAAATCCCATTCATTGACAACTGGCAGATCACCACTCTTCCCACCTTCAAAATCCACCTACAATATCTCCTCCAAGAAGTCTTCCCTGACTGACTTCTCTTCCCCTCACTCTTCTCCCTCCTTTCCCCCTAAACATTTTAATGCTCACCCCACCCCCACGAAACTTTTGTACGTATCCTTCTACTCTGCTGCTTCCCTGCCATTTTTTTTTTATTTGTTAAGCGCTTACTATGTACAAAGCACTGTTCTGAGTGCTGGGGAGGATACAAGGTGATCAGGTTCTCTGTGCCTCAGTTACCTCATCTGTAAAATGGGGATTAAGACTGGGAGCCCCACGAGGGACAACCTGATCACCTTGTAACCACCCTAGTGCTTAGAACAGTGCTTTGCACCTAGTAAGCACTTAATGCCATCATTATTATTACTATTATGAGGTTGTCCCATGTGGGGCTCACAATATTAATCCTCATTTTACAGATGAGGTAACTGAGGCCAGAGAAGTTAAGTGACTTGCCCAAAGTCACACAGCTGATGAGCTGTGGAGCCGGGACTTGAACTCATAATAATAATAATAATAATAATAATAATAATAATAATAATGGCATTTGTTAAGTGCTTACTATGTGCAAAGCACTGTTCTAAGCACTGGGGAGAATACAAGGTGATCAGGTTGTCCCACATGGGGCTCACAATCTTAATCCTTATTTTACAGACGAGGTAACTGATGCAGAGAAGTGAAATGACTTGCCCAAAGTCACACAGCTGACAAGCGGCAGGCCTGGGATTTGAACCCATGACCTCTGACTCCCAAGCCCAGGCTCTTTCCACTGAGCCGCACTGCTTCTCATATGTTTACCAGCTCTATTGTTAATCTCCATTTTACAGATGAGGTAACTGAGGCCCAGAGAAGTTGTGATTTACCCAAAGTCACACAGCTGATGAGCGGCGGAGCCGGAACTTGAACCCATGACCTCTGACTCCTAAGCTCGGGCTCTTTCCACTGAGCCACGCTGCTTCTCATATGTTTACCAGCTCTATTGTAGACTATCCCAAGCGTTTAGTCCAGTGCTCAGCATACAGTCAGCACTCAATAAATACCACTGATTGATTGATTCACCCAAAAAAGGGACATAACCTTCTCGAGGGCAGGGATCCTGTCCTTTGCGCAGGAATCCTAGCTCTAGTCTTTATATATAGTGCTCTGCACACAGTGAGCGTCCAATAAATCCCAATGATGGTTGGAGCAATTGATTGAAAACCAACATGGATGGGACCACAGTGGCTAGTGGAAAGAGCACAGATTGGGAGTCAGAGGGCCCGGGTTCTAATCCTGGCTCTGCTAGGAGACCTTGGACAAGTCACTTGGCTTCTCTGTGCCTCATTCATTCATTCATTCAATCGTATTTATTGAGCGCTTACTGTACGCAGAGCACTGTACTAAGTGCTTGGGAAGTCCAAGTTGGCAACATAAAGAGACGGTCCCTACCCAACAGTGGGCTCACAGTCTAGAAGGGGGAGACAGACAACAAAACAAAACATATTAACAAAATAAAATAAATAGAATAAATATGAACAAATAAAATAAATAAATTTAGATCAGTTAAATTTAGACCGGTTAACTGAGCTGTCAAATGGGGATCAGGACTATGAGCCCCATATGAGACATGGGCTGTGTCCAATCTGATTAGCCTATACCTACCTTAGCGCTTAGTACAGTACCTGGCGCATAAAAAACCTTCGACAAATGCCATTTTTTTAAAAAAACCAAAACCGTATTTGTTGATTTACCTTGACTTGGCCTTGCCATTGCACTGTTTGCTACTTGGGGGGAAGAGAGCATGTTTGATACTACTATTTGTAATCTGAACGTTTATCACAGTGTTTTGTATTCATTAGAAGCCAGGGTAGTGCTCAACACCCACAAGATGCTCAGCTGCCCACCGTAGGCACTCAGTAAAAAGTCCAGAGCATAGTAGGCTTTCAGTACAGTGTCTAGAACACAATCAACACTTAGTACAATAAGACGATTTTGACACCTGTCTACATGTTTTGTTGTCTGTCTCCCCCTTCTAGACTGTGAGCCCATTTTTGGGTAGGGACTGTCTCTATATGTTGCCTACTTATACTTCCCAAGCGCTTAGTACAGTGCTCTGCACACAGTAAGCGCTCAATAAATACGATTGAATGAATGAATTAACAAATGAATAATTATGTATATGATAAGAGCCTCCCCCCACCTATTCCCCCCACCACCACCCCCAAAACTGTAATATCAGTGTGGGCAGGGATTGTCTCTCTTTATTGCCTAATTGTACTTTCCAAGTGCTTAGTACAGTGCTCTGCACACAATAAGCGCTTAAAAAATATGATTGAATGAATGAACGTGCTAGCGCTGAGTTGCCCAGTAATAATAATGATGGTATTTATTAAGCGCTTACTATGTGCCAAGCACTGCTCTAAGCACTGGGGGGATACAAGATGATCAGGTTGTTCCACGGGGGGCTCACAGTCTTTATCCCCATTTTCCAGATGAGGGAACTGAGGCCCAGAGAAGTGAAGTGACTTGCCCAAAGTCACACAGCTGGCAATTGGCGGGGCCGGAATTTGAACCCATGACCTCTGACACCAAAGCCCGGGCTCTTTCCACTGAGCCACGCTGCTTCTCATGTAGACACCCAGCGTCCAGTAGGGACACGGTGTAGTGGCTACAGCCCGCGCCTGGAAATCAGAAGGTCATGGTTTCTAATCCCGGCTCCGCCTCTTGTCTGCTGTGTGACCCTGGGCAAGTCACTTCACTTCTCTGGGCCTCAGTTACCTCAACTGTAAAGTGGGATTGAGCCTGGGAGCTCCACATGGGACAGGAACTGTGTTCAACCCAATTTGCTCCTATCTACCCCAACGCTTAGTACAGTGCCAGGCACATAGTAAGCGCTTAACTAATTCATTCGTTCATTCAATCGTATGTATTGAGTGCTTACTATGTGCAGAGCACTGTACTAAGCGCTCAGGAAGTACAAGTTGGCGACATATAGAGATGGTCCCTACCCAACAACGGGCTCACAATCTAGTCTGGCTCAGTGGAAAGAGCATGGGCTTTGGAGTCAGAGGTCATGGGTTCAAATCCCGACTCCGCCAATTGTCAGCTGTGTGACTTTGGGCGAGTCACTTAACTTCTCTGCGCCTCAGTTCCCTCATCTGTAAAATGGGGATGAAGACTGTGAGCCCCACGTGGGACAACCTGATCACCTTGTAACTTCCCCCGCGCTTAGAACAGTGCTTTGCACATAGTAAGCGCTTAATAAACGCCATTATTATTAGTAGTATTATCATCATCATGAATCATATTTATTGAGCGCTTACTGTGTGCAGAGCACTGTAATAAAGGGAAGTCCAAGTTGGCAACATATAGAGACAGTCCCTACCCAACAGTGGGCTCTCAGTCTAAAAGGGAGAGAAAGAGAACAAAACCAAACATACTAACAAAATAAAATAAATAGAATAGATATGTACAAGTAAAATAAATAGAGTAATGAATATGTACAAAACATATATACATATATACAGGTAGTAGTAGTACAGTGCCCAGAGCACAGCAGATGCTCAGTACAGTGCTCAAAGTGCAATAGGCACTCAGTATAATGCCCAGTAGATCTCCAGGTGTTCGTTCATTCATTCATTGAATCGTATTTATTGAGCGCTTACTGTGTGCAAAGCACTGTACTGAGCACTTGGGAAGTACAAGTTGGCAACATATAGAGACGGTCCCTACCCAACAGTTCTGTTCCCTACACAAACTAGGAAATCACCTGAAAATCTGACCACTCCTTTCTTTCATCTCATGATTCAGAGGTCATTTTTTTTTTTTTTGGCCTTTCCAAGGCGGTTTCCAAAAAAATAAGCAAGAAAAACTGTTATAACTTCCCAGGATCCCATGGCCTCGTCCCGGAACGGGACCGCAGCTGGTCCACATCCCCGCGTTGAGCCGTGCCCGGTTTACATTCATCTTCCCCCCGGCGTCCGTCAAAACTGCGGCTCGAAAAACATGATTTATTATGGCGCGGAGATCGCTTCCCGGAGAGGGCCGGCGGGAAGGGCTGGAGCGGGCAGGGCCAAGTTGGCTCCCAGGCCGTCGATGGATGGCTCCCACGGAAAAACCCGGAGCGGACGGGCAGGCCACAGGGCAACCGCTGACCAGTCCAGGTGGCGTGGCCTGTAGTGGATGGAAACGGACGCTGAGAGTCAGAAGGATCTGGGTTCTAATCCCGGCCCTGCCACTTATCTGCTGTGGGACCTCCGCTTCTCTGGGCCTCAGTTCCCTCGTCTGCAAAATGGGGATTGAGACTGGGAACCCCCTGTGCGATCTGGACTGTAAACAACTTGATTATCTTAATAATAATAATAATGGTATTTATTAAGCGCTTACTATGTGCCAAGCACTGTTCTAAGTGCTGGGGAGGTTCCAAGGTGACCAGGTTGTCCCACGTGGGGCTCACAGTCTTAATCCCCATTTTACAGATGGAGGTAACTGAGGCCCAGAGAAGTGAAGTGGCTTGCCCAAAGTCACACAGCTGACAAGCGGCGGAGTTGGGATTTGAACCCGCAACCTCTGATTCGAAAGCCCAGGCTCTTTCCACTGAGCCACGCTGCTTCTCAAAACTTGATTATCTTCATAATAATAACGATATTTATTAAGCGCTTACTATGTGCCAAGCACTGTTCTAAGCACTGGGGAGGTTCCAAGGTGACCAGGTTGTCCCACGTGGGGCTCACACTCTTAATCCCCATTTTACAGATGGAGGTTACTGAGGCCCAGAGAAGTGAAGTGGCTTGCCCAAAGTCACACAGCTGACAAGCGGCGGAGTTGGGATTTGAACCCGCAACCTCTGATTCGAAAGCCCAGGCTCTTTCCACTGAGCCACGCTGCTTCTCAAAACTTGATTATCTTCATAATAATAACGATATTTATTAAGCGCTTACTATGTGCCAAGCACTGTTCTAAGCACTGGGGAGGTTCCAAGGTGACCAGGTTGTCCCACGTGGGGCTCACACTCTTAATCCCCATTTTACAGATGGAGGTTACTGAGGCCCAGAGAAGTGAAGTGACTTGCCCAAAGTCACACAGCTGACAAGCGACGGAGCCGGGATTTGAACCCGTGACCTCTGATTCCAAAGCCCAGGCTCTTTCCACTGAGCCACACTGCTTCTCAAAACTTGATTATCTTAATAATAATAATGGTATTTATTAAGCGCTTACTATGTGCCAAGCACTGTTCTAAGCACTGGGGAGGTTCCAAGGTGATCAGGTGGTCCCACGTGGGGCTCACAGTCTTAATCCCCATTTTACAGATGGAGGTAACTGAGGCCCAGAGAAGTGAAGTGACTTGCCCAAAGTCACACAGCTGACAAGTGGCAGAACTGGGATTTGAACCCGCGACCTCTGATTCCAAAGCCCGAGCTCTTTCCACTGAGCCACGCTGCTTCTTGTATCTACCCCAGCACTTAGAACAGTGTCTGGCACATGGAGAAGCAGCGTGGCTCAGCGGAAAGAGCCCGGGCTTTGGAGTCAGAGGTCAGGGGTTCGAATCCTGGCTCCGCCCCATGTCTGCTGTGTGACCTTGGGCGAGTCACTTAACTTCTCTGAGCCTCAGTTACCTCATCTGTAAAATGGGGATTGACTGTGAGCCCCACGTGGGACAATTTAATCACCTTGTATTCTCCCCAGTGCTTAGAACAGTGCTTTGCACGTAATAAGCGCTTAACAAATGTCATTATTATTATAGTAAGCGCTAAACAAATACCGCAGCTATTTTTAGGGACCGGTGAGCCCTTTCTGAGCGCGAAACGCTGTGCTGAGGGCTTGGGTGAGGATCCCAGAGGCAGCTGGGTTAGCTTGTTTTGGGCAGGGAATGTGTCTGTTCATTGTCAGTCAGTCAGTGGTATTTATTGGGTGCTTACTGAGCCCTTGGGAGAGTACAAGATCATAAACTGACACATTCCCTGCCCACAACGAGCTTACAGTCTAAAGGGGGAGACAGACATTAGTAGAAATAAATAAATGGCAGGTATGGACAGAAGCCGCGTGGCTCGGTGGAAAAGAGCAAGGGCTTTGGAGTCAGAGGTCTTGGGTTCAAATCCCGGCTCTGCCAATTGTCAGCTGTGTGACTTTGGGCAAGTCACTTCTCTGGGCCTCAGTTCCCTCATCTGTCAAATGGGGATGAAGATTGGGAGCCCCCGGTGGGACAATCTGATGACCCTGTAACCTCCCCAGCGCTTAGAACAGTGCTTTGCACGTAGTAAGCGCTTAATAAATGCCATCATTATTATTATTATTATTAAGTGCTATGGGGCTGGGAGGGGGAATGAATAAAGGGAGTAAGCCAGCGTTTCTGCCTCATTTCAACCCCGTGCGGAAGTTCGCCTCCGGGTGGGATTCTCGGCTTTCCCACCGCCTTCGGGAACCGGGCCAAGGAGAGGTCGGACATTTCCCGATCCAGCTCGCCAGCTTCCGAGAGAGCTTTTTCTCTCCCCGTGTTCCCCGGCCCTGGGGCGGAGAAGGGGGCTACCGGGCGGAAACCCTTGGGTTTCCTGTCCCTGGGATTCGACTGCGGCCTGCTCTTCCGTCTCGCCCTTCCTGTTTGTCAGAAGCTTCGGCGTTCTTCGACCTCGAGGGGGATGGGCCGGACTCGGGTTGGAGCCCCTCCAAAGTAAAAGAGGTGTCACCTAGGCCCTGAAGACTTTAAAGAGGAAGGGGAGACTACTTTTCCCTTTCCCAATTAACCGCGGTGGATCAGCAACTGCGACCTAGTCGGTAGATCTATTGGTATTTATCGAGCACTTACTGTGAGCTTGAGAGAGTTCACGGGAGTTGGGAGTTAGGATCCCTGCCCACTAAGGAGCTTACGATTTAGCTAGAAAGTTGTCGTAAAATAAATATCCGCCTCGCCGCACCTGCTGTGGAGTCCCAGCTGTACCTCGACCTCTGGCCCACGTCCTGCCACTTCATTCATTCATTCAATCGTATTTATTGAGCGCTTACTGTGTGCAGAGCACTGTACTAAGCGCTTGGGAAGTACAAGTTGGCAACGTATAGAGACAGTCCCTACCCAACAGTGGGCTCACAGTCTAGACAATGACTCTCCCCACCTTTAAAGCCTTATTGAAAGCCCTCTCCTCCTCCAAGAGGCCTTCCCTGACTAATCCCTTATTTCCTCTTCTCCCACTCCCTCCTCCATCATCTTTGCACTTGGATTTGCTCCCTTTATTCCCCCTTCCCTCAGCCCCACAGCACTTCCGTCCGTGTAATTTATTAGCTTACATTAACGTCTGTCATCCCCTCTAGACCGTAAACTTCTTGCAGGCAGGGACGGTGCCTGCCAACTCTGTCATACTGTAATAACAATAATAATTTTGGAATTTGTTAAATGCATACTACATGGCAGTTATAGTAATTATCTATTATTAGTATTATAGTGTAGTAATTATCTATAATTTTATTTATTTTTATTGATGCTATCGGTAGACTGTGAGCCTGGTGTTGGGTAGGGACCGTCTCTATATGTTGCCAAAGTGTACTTCCCAAGTGCTCAGTACAGTGCTCTGCACACAGTAAGCGCTCAATAAATACGATTGAATGAATGAATGCCTGTCTACTTGCTTTGTTTTCTGTCTCCCCCCTTCTAGACTGCAAGCCCGTTGTTGGGTAGGGATTGTCAGAGAAGCAGCATGGCTCAGTGGAAAGAGCCCGGGCTTTGGAGTCAGAGGTCATGGGTTCAAATCCCGGCTCCACCATTTGTCCGCTGTGTGACTTTGGACAAGTCACTTCATTCTTTGTGCCTCAGTTACCTCATCTGTAAAATGGGGATAAAGACTGTGAGCCCCCCGTGGGACAACCTGATCACCTTGTAACTTTCCCAGTGCTTAAAACAGTGCTTTGCCAATAGTAAGCACTTAACAAATGCCATTATTCTTATTATTATTATCTATAATTTCATTTGTTTATATTGATGCTATTGATGCCTGTCTACTTGTTTTGTTGTCTGTCTCCCCCCTTCTAGACTGCGAGCCCATTGTTGGGTAGGGATTGTCTCCATTTGTAGCCGAATTTTACTTTCCAAGCGCTTAGTACAGTGTTCTGCACACAGTAAGTGCTCAATAAATACGATTGAGTGAATGAATGAATGAATGTCAGACACTGTACTAAGTGCTGGGGTAGATACAAGATAATCAGATTGGACACAGTCCCTTTCCCACATGGGACCCACAGCTTTAATCCCCATTTTACAGATGAAGGAATTGAGGCCAGAGAAGTGAAATGACTTGCCCAAGGTCACCCAGCAGACCAGTGGAGGAGCAGGGAGACCCCTGAATCCTAGACCTCTGCCCTTTCCACTAGGCCACACTACTAGACTGTAAGCTCATTGTGGGCAGGGAGTGTGTCTGCTTATTGTTGTAATGATAATAATAATAATAATAATGGTTTTTGTTAAGCGCTTACTATGTGCAAAGCACTTTCTAAGCGCTTGGGGAGGTTACAAGGTGATCAGGTTGTCCCACGGGGGGTTCACAGTTTTAATCCCCATTTTCCAGATGAGGTAACTGAGGCACAGAGAAGTGAAGTGACTTGCCCAAAGACACACAGCTGACAATTGGCAGAGCTGGGATTTGAACCCATGACCTCTGACTCCAAAGCCTGGGCTCTTTCCACTGAGCCACGCTGCTTCTCAAGCTCGTACTCTCCCAAGCACTTAGTCCAGTGCTCTGCACGCAATAAGCGCTCAAAAAATATGAGTGACTGCATTGAATGATTGAACGAATACTAGAGAAGCAGTTTGGCCTGGTGGATAGAATCCGGGCTTGGGAGTCAGAAGGTCCTGGGTTCTAATCCCGCATCCACCCTCTGCCTGCTGCGTGACCTTGGGCAAGTCACTTCAATTCTTTGTACCTCAGTTCCTTCATCTGTAAAATGGGGATTAAGAGTGTGAGCCCCATGTGGGACAGGGATTGCATCCAATCTGGTTAACTTGTATCTACCCCAGTGCTAGGCTCGTGGTAAGTGCTTAACAAATACGATTATTGTTACTATTATTCCTTCTCATCTTTGTAAAAATCTATTACTCTATTTATTTATTTTACTTGTACATATCTATTCTATTTATTTTATTTTGTTAGTATGTTTGGTTTTGTTCTCTGTCTCCCCCTTTTAGACTGTGAGCCCACTGTTGGGTAGGGACTGTCTCTATATGTTGCCAACTTGGACTTCCCAAGCGCTTAGTACAGTGCTCTGCACACGGTAAGCGCTCAATAAATACGATTGATGTTGAAGTCACTTCAATTCTTTGTACCTCAGTTCCTTCATCTTTAAAATGGGGATTAAGAGTGTGAGCCCCATGTGGGACAGGGATTGCATCCAATCCAGTTAACTTGTATCTACCCCAGTGCTAGGCTCGTGGTAAGTGCTTAACAAATACGATTATTGTTATTATTATTACTTCTCATCTTTGTAAATATTACTCTATTTATTTATTTATTTATTTTACTTGAACATATCTATTCTATTTTATTTTGTTAGTATGTTTGGTTTTTTTCTCTGTCTCCCCCTTTTAGACTGTGAGCCCACTGTTGGGTAGGTACTGTCTCTATATGTTGCCAACTTGGACTTCCCAAGCGCTTAGTACAGGGCTGTGCACACAGTAAGTGCTCAATAAATACGATTGATTGATTGATTGATTGATCTAGCAGCTGGCCACCAGAGCCACTTAGAGCAGTGCTTTGCACATAGTAAGCGCTTAATAAATGCCATCATCATTATCATCATCGTACCAATTCCTGCCTCTTTCTTCGCTGGTCTCCCACCCTTAAAGTACTACTACTACTAATAATAATAGTGGTATTTAAGAGCTTACTATGTGCCACCTGTCTACATGTTTTAGACTGTGAGCCCACTGTTGGGTAGGGACTGTCTCTATATGTTGTCAATTTGTACTTCCCAAGCGCTTAGTACAGTGCTCTGCACATAGTAAGCGCTCAATAAATACGATTGATGATGATGATGATGATCTCAGGGCCTCCGTGAATTGTTTGGGCCCGGCCGGCATAGACGGAGCCATCCAAGCCCAGGCTCCCTAGGCTAAGGAGCTCTGTGGGATGAAACGGTACAGTAACTAAAACCCAGCCGGCTCTGAGCTGCCCGGACTGGATAATTAAAAGAAACCTAACCCTCTTGGCTCCTTTCCCGTTCATGGATCTGCCTCTTCCTGCCGGGAGGTGCTGGGAGGGAATTCTAGGGAGGGGCCGGGGATGGGGGAAATGTAACGTGAAAACCCCGGAGCCCAGATCACTACTCCAGACTAAAAGAGAAGCAGCGTGGCTCAGTGGAAAGAGCACTGGCCTTGGAGTCAGAATAATAATAATAATAATAATAATAATAATAATAATGGCATTTATTAAGCACTTACTACGTGCAAACCACTGTTCTAAGCGCTGGGGACGTTACAAGGTGATCAGGTTGTCCCACAGGGGGCTCACAGTCTTCATCCCCATTTTACAGTTGAGGTAACAGGCCCAGAGAAGTGAAGTGACTTGCCCAAGGTCACACAGCTGACAATTGGAGGAGGCGGGATTTGAACCCATGACCTCTGACTCCAAAGCCCGGGCTCTTTCCACTGAGCCACGCTGCTCCTCAGAAGTCATGGGTTCAAATCCTGGCTCCGCCAGTTGTCGGCTGGGTGACTTTGGGCAAGTCACTTCTCTGTGCTTCAGTTACCTCATCTGTAAAACGGGGATCATTCATTCATTCAATTGTATTTACTGAGTGCTTACTGTGTGCAGAGCACTGCACTAAGCGCTTGGGAAGTACAAGTTGGCAATACATAGAGACGGTCCCTACCCACAGCGGGCTCCCAGTCTAGAAGGGGGAGACAGACAACAAAGCAAAACATATTAAAAAAATAAAAGAAATAGAATATATAAATATGTACAAGTAAAATAAATAGAGTAATAAATCTGTACCAACATCTTCCCAGTCTGAGCCCCCTCCTTTCTCTCCCTTTCCTCCCCCTCTGAATCCCCCCTGCCCTACCACCTTCCCCTCCCCACAGCACCTGTATAGATGTATATAAGTAAGACTGTGAGCTCCCCGTGGGACAACCTGATCACCTTGTAACCTTCCCAGCGCTTAGAACAGTGCTTTGCACATAATAAGCACTTAATAAATGCTATTATTATTATTATTATTATTATTATTATTATTATTATTATTATTGTTCCAGAACAGGAGAATGTAGGGGACAAGGAGGACTGGAGGTCTATCGACAAGCTGCTCCTTTTTCCTTGTAGTAGTGATGATGATTGATGGATAGTAGTAGTAATAACAATAATAATGATGGTATGTTAAGCGCTTACTATGTGTGAAGCACTGTTCTAAGCGCTGGAAATTGATGGTGTTTGTTAAAGCGCTTACTATGTGCCAAGCACTGTTCCTAAGCACTGGGGTAGATGCAAGGCGATCAGGTTGTCCCACGTGGGGCTCGTCGTCTTCATCCCCATTTTGCAGATGAGCGAACTGAGGTACAGAGAAGTAAAGTGACTTGCCCAAAGTCGCCAGCTGAAAAGTGGTGGAGGCGGGATTAGAACCCGTGACCTCTGACTCCCAAGCCCGGGCTCTTTCCACTGAGCCAAGCTGTATTTATTATTTATTGGAGAAGCCGCGTGGCTTAGTGGATAGAGCCCGAGTCTGGGAGTCGGAAGGAACTGGATTAAAACCCGCCACTTGTCTGCTGGGTTACCTTGGGCAAGTCACTTTACTTCTCTGGGCCTCAGTTACCGCATCTATAAAATGGGGATCAAGACTATGAGCCCCATGTGGTACAAAGACTGTGTCATTCATTCAGTCGTATTTGTTGAGAGCTTTTGTCCAACCTGATTAGCTTGTATCCACACCAGTATGATGTTTCGTGCTCAGTAAGGACTCGGACATTAGCAATGACTGATTATTCTGATCTGCGGTGTCCTCAAACCCCACCCCAATCCATCAATAATAATAATAATAATAATAATAATGGCATTTGTTAAGTGCTTACTATGTGCAAAGCACTGTTCTAAGCACTGGAGGGGATACAAGGTGATCAAATTGTCCCACGTGGGGCTCACAGTCTTTAATCCCCATTTTCCAGATGAGGTAACTGAGGCTCAGAGAAGTTAAGTGACTTGCCCAAGGTCGCACAGCAGACATGTGGCGGAACCGGGATTAGAACCCATGACCTCTGACTCGCAAGCCCGGGCTCTTTCCACTGAGCCACGCTGCTTCTCCATGGTATTTATTGAGCACTTACTACGTGCAAAGCACTGTTCTAAGTACTAGGGGGGATACAAGGTGATCAGGTTGTCCCACGTGGGGCTCACAGTCTTTAATCCCTATTTTACAGATGAGGTAACTGAGGCTCAGAGAAATTAAGTGATTTACCCAAGGTCGCACAGCAGACATGTGGTGGAGCCAGAATTAGAACCCATGACCTCTGACTCCCAAGCCCGGGCTCTTTCCACTGAGCCACGCAGCTTCTCCGTGGTATTTATTGAGCGTTTACTATGTGCAGAGCACCGGACTGAGCCCTTGGGAGAATCCAATCCAGTTGGTGGACGGAATCTCTGCCCTCAGTGAACTTCCTGCGTAGTGAAGTTTGCTCTGTAATGATTAAGCCTCATCTCTCCCACTGTTGGGTAGGGACTGTCTCTATATGTTGCCAACTTGTACTTCCCAAGCGCTTAGTACAGTGCTCTGCACACAGTAAGCACTCAATAAATACGATTGATTGATTGATTGATATTGATCTCTAACCACTAGGCTTTAACGCGCTGAGCATCGGTGATGGGAAAGGCCAAACCGACTGTCGCTTTCCTCGTCAGTCAATTAATCCATCCTAAGTATCAGACAAAGTTGATTCACCTGTGCTGGGGCGTGGGAAAGAGTCAAAGGCAGATGATCGAGCGATGGAAATGTTGATCCAAGGCAGCGGCAGGCTTAAGTTTTTACCGCATGGAAGAAAGCAGGAGTAAACTACTTCCGTGTATTTTTTACCGAGAAAACTCTACGGCTATACGTACCAGAATGACTGTAGCTGTCGCAGAAGATAGGCCGTTCTGGAGAAAATATATCCGTAAAGTTGCTATGGATCAGAAATGACTCGATGGCATTTGATGAGGATGATTTATTAAGCTAACTCTCTTCCTCCCTTCAAGGCCCTACTGAGAGCTCACCTCCTCCAGGAGGCCTTCCCAGACTGAGCCGCTTCCTTCCTCTCCCCCTCATCCCGCTCTCCATCCCCCCCATCTTACCTCCTTCCCTTCCCCACAGCACCTGTATATATGGATATATGTTTGTACATATTTAATACTCTATTTATTTTACTTGTACATATCTATTCTGGTTATTTTATTTTGTTAGTATGTTTGGTTTTGTTCTCTGTCTCCCCCTCTTAGACTGTGAGCCCACTGTTGGGTAGGGACTGTCTCTATACGTTGCCAACTTGTACTTCCCAAGCGCTTAGTACAGTGCTCTGCACACATTAAGCGCTCAATAAATATGATTGATTAGTAATAATAACAATAATTGGCATTTGTTAAGCGCTTACTATGTGCAAAGCACTGTTCTAAGCGCTGGGGAGAATACAGGATTGATTTATTGCCACCAATCATGTGGCAATAAAACGCTTAGTAAAGTGCTCTGCACACAGTAAGCGCTCAATAAATACGACTGAATGAATGAATCGTGCAGAACATCGGACTATGCGCTTGAAAGAGTTCAAAAGTGAAAACCAAGGTCCCTGCCTTTCAGGAGTTTACGATCTAATTGGGGAGACAGAGTGTAAATATAGAGTGGAAAAAATATAGATACAACTGGAAACAAGACAGGGCTCTGCACACAGTAAGCGCTCAATAAATACGATTGAATGAATGAATGAATGAATAATAGTTGTGAGGTTTATTAAGCGCTTACTCCGTGCCAAGCACTGTACAAAGTGCTGGGGTAGAAACAAGATAATTATACCGGACACAATCCCTGACCCTCATGGGATTCACAGCGTACGTTACGTGGCTCAGTGGAAAGAACGTGGGTTTGGGAGTCAGAGGTCATGGGTCCGAATCCTGGGTCTGCCACTTAGCTATGTGACCTTGGACAAGCCACTTAACTTCTCTGTGCCTCAGTTACCTCATCTGTAAAATGGGGATGAAGACTGTGAGCACCCCGCGGGGCAACCTGATCTCCTTGTATCCCCCCAGCGCTTGGAACAGTGCTTGGCACATAGTAAGCGCTTAACAAATACCATTGTTATTATTATTATCAAGTAGGAGTGATTAAATCCTTATTTTACAGATGAGGAAACAGAGAAGTTAAAGGACTTGACCAAGGTCACCTAGCATCACGTGGTGGAGTGAGGATTAGAACCCAGGTCCTCCGACTCTCAGGACCCAACTTTTTCCACTAAAGCCTTGCTGCTTCTGCAGAAAAGTGGGGGTAGCTGGAAAAAAAAGGAGAAATGAAAAAATTGATAAACTAAGTATATAAATCTCTCTCGCTCCATATACATATATATGTGCAAAGATGTGTGTGCTAAGGATGACTGTATATACTGTACTTTGTGTTCACTCTGAGAAAAGTCTTTACATTTCCTTCTTTCTCGGAGACCTGGGCTGTTCAGAAAACGCCAGATTTTTTTTTGTTTTAGAAGCAAACTAAATGCTCGAACTCCCTTAAGTTTATGTTCCTCAACGCTGCAACTAGATCCCTTCCCCTCGCCTAGAGACGCCGCAGAGAATAAATTTAAACATGTTGGAGTACTTAATTGAGCATTTATAGCTTGCAGAGTGCACGGTTTATGCCGATGTGAAATACTGTGAAAGACTTCTGGAGAAACTCATCTCTCCCTGCAGCTGAGTCCCGAAATTGGACCGTTTCCCTTGCTCAGAAATCCACTTAGGCCAAAGAGAACAGTAAAATAACCTCTGTTCCACGAGTGGCGTTTCTTCTTTACATTTTCTGGGGGAATCAAAGGGGGGTTGAGGGAGGAACTTATTTGCTTCACTTCAAAAAGCCTTGTTGCCCTAGAACGCGGAGGTGAAATCTTCCCCCAAACTACAATTGATTGAATGGATAAATTCACACATCCCCCAGCGCTTAGTACAGTGCCTGATACATAATAAGCACTTAACAACCACCGCAATTATTATTACTGTTATTGTTATTATCGTCGCCAGACAGTCCAGGATGGGTCAGTCTCTGCCTTAGCGCCTAGCAGCAGCTGATTGTACTTCCCAAGCGCTTAGTACAGTGCTCTGCACATAGTAAGCGCTCAATAAATACGATTGATGATGATGATGATGACTGAGAAGCAGAGACTGATATCTCCAGAGGCCCAGGAGACGCTGCGTGTTAATTCCAATTCAAAACCGGATCATTTTCCCCGATGATGATGAATCGCTCTCCTCCCGAATACGTTAAGTACCAGGCTTCCCTCCCGATGCGGAGACTGGACCAAAGCTCGCGTGCTCTGATTGCATTAGTGTATGCAACGGTTCATTTGCAACTGAAAGATTTAATTAGATATAAGGTCGGTTTAGGTCAGCCGGGAATTACAGAAAACTTCAGGTGTTTATTTAGCCAAAGCCACCCATGTGGGACGGGGGCTGTGTCTAACCTGATTATCTTATATCAACCCCAGCGCTTAGTAGAGAAGCAGTGTGGGTCAGTGGAAAAAGCCCAGACTTGGGAGTCAGAGGTCAAGCGTTCTAGTCCCGACTCCGCCACTTGTCAGCTGTGTGACTTTGGGCAGGTCACTTCACTTCTCTGGGCCTCAGTTCCCTCATCTGTAAAATGGGGGTTAAGACTGTGAGCCCCATGTGGGACAACCTGGTTACCTTGTATTCCCCCAGTGCT
This sequence comes from Tachyglossus aculeatus, assembly GCF_015852505.1. Taxonomy (NCBI): domain Eukaryota; kingdom Metazoa; phylum Chordata; class Mammalia; order Monotremata; family Tachyglossidae; genus Tachyglossus; species Tachyglossus aculeatus. Next base: position 1,986,107 of record NC_052075.1, read on the forward strand.
TAGAACAGTGCTTGGCATATAGTAAGCGCTTAACAAATGCCATCATTATTATTATCATTATTATTACAGGGCCTGGCACCTAGTAAGCACTTAACAAATGCCATAAAAAATACAAATACAAAAACAAAAACCAAATTCCAGCAGAGAGAGATGGCTTTTCCAGATGATATTTCCCAGATTTTGAAGGCCATTTCCCCTCCAGGGGTGAGATCAAAGCTTGTTAAAGATCCAGAAAAGTTTCTTTACAGTCCTGGAGATGTTGTGACTAAAGTCTCTCTGGAACAGGTGTCTAGAAATCAGCACTGGGGCCAGTCGAGTTGACAGGTATCTGACGTCGGGAGGAGCCGTAAGTGGAGCTGCGACAGGGACAATCGCTCCCCAATTGTTTCCTAAGACACAAATTTGCATTTTTGCTTGTATATCTGCTGCCTTTGTTCAACCTTTCAGTCAGTTGGTCAGTGGGTCCTATTTACTGAGTGCTTTCTATGTGCATGGCACTGTACTAAGCACTTGGGAGAGTACGGTATAACAATCAACACCTGCATTCCCTGCCCATAACGAGCTTACAGTCTATACTTCCTGAATCTAGCACATCTGATAGATGAAGTGAAACACTTAGGGAGACGTAGTCAGGCCTGGTGGAAAGAGCAGAGGACTAAGTAGTAGTAGTAGTAGTCATGATACTTATTGAGCTCCGACTGAATGCACCGTACTGAGCACTTGGGAAGAACAACAGAAGCCTGAGACTTATTTACTTATTTATTCATATTTATTCATATTCCCTTCAAAGCCCTACTGAGAGCTCACCTCCTCCAGGAGGCCTTCCCAGACTGAGCCCCCTCCTTCCTCTCCCCTTCCTCCCCCTCCCCATCCCCCCCCCCCGCCTTACCTCCTTCCCCTCAATAATGCACAAGGATTGTGTCTACTAACCTGTATTATACTTTACTCTCCCGAGAGCTTAGTACAGTGCTCCGCCCACATCGTCATTATTACTATCAAGAGCCGTCAAATCATTTCCGATTCGTAGCGACTCTATGGACATATTTTCTCCAGAACGTCCTGTCTCCTGCCATAATCCATAACCTTTCTAATGGCTCTTCCATTATCGTCGTTATAGTTTCTATCCATCTAGCTGCCGGCCTGCCTCTTCCACGTTTTCCCTGGACTTTTTCTAGCATTAGTGTCTTCTCCAGAGAATTAATCCTCTTGATGATGTGCCCAAAATATGCTAATCTAAGTCGAGTCCTTTGGCCTTCCAAAAACCAAATTGGCTTAATTTACTCCAAAACCCATTTGTTTGTATTTTGGGTGGTCATGGTATTTGCAAAAGCCTTCTCCAACTCCCACATTTCTAAAGAATCGATGCTCTTTCTATCCTGTTTTTTCACCGTCCAGCTTTCGGGTCCATACGTTGTCACTGGAAGCATCATCGACTTGACAATTTGTATTTTTTTGTGGCAATGGCTACATCAACACAAGTGCCCACATTAAGCGCTCAATAAATGCCATTAATTGAGCCCATGCTCACAGTACATTGCTTCACACAAAGTAGGGGCTCAGTACAAATGTAGGATTACATACTCAATAAATATTTGTTCTCAAACTATCTTGAAGAGCATTTATAATTCAAAAAGACCAATCTGAAAAACTTTGTCAAACCCGATCCCCACCCCAATAGAGTCTTCTGGCCCGTATATCAACCCTAAATGATTAACCCTTCCTCTCTTCCAACAACCCTAGTTAAAAACTTTCCCTTTCATCCCTCCAAAGGCGTCATCCCAGTAACTCTGACAAGCATTTCCTGCCCGGATCAGGGGCTGATAAAAGTCAGGGTTAGTGAAGGAGTTTTCCAAAAAGGGATAGGGGTGGGGAGAGGAGAGAGAGGAAGGAGAGGAAGACATCTGCCCAGATTGAACTTATCTTCTCACACTCGTCAGGGCAACAAAATGGTCATTCCGAGTTTGGCTCTTCGTGAGGGAATTCCACTCTCCAGAGGGTTGAGTAAATTCGTGGAACAAGATAGTCACAAAAGATTGCAAAAGGAAAGGAGAAAGGAGAGGGGAAGTTTAGGGGTGTTGGACAATTTGGGCTGGATCCTGAGAGAGGGGTGGGAATGGAGAGGGGGGAGTGAGGAAAGTCGGACGGTCCGTGATGGATCACGGGGGGAGGCAGGGGTCTTGGGTGGTCCATGCTGGGTCACTGAAGGGATGGAGAAGGAAGAGTTGGAAGTGTCCATCCCTAACTGTCGGGCTGAAGCTAGGTATCTAGGAGGATGTTTGTACAGATTTATTACTCTATTTATTTCACTTGTCCATATTTACTATTCTATTTATTGTCTTAATAACGTGCATCTAGCTTTATTTCTATTTATTCTGATGACTTGACACCTGTCCACGTGCTTTGTTTTGTTGTCTGTCTCCCCCTTCTAGACTCTGAGCCCATTGTTGGGTAGGGACCGTCTCTATATGTTGCCAACTTGCACTTCCCAAGCGCTTAGTACAGTGCTCTGCACACAGTAGCGCTCAATAAATACGATTGAATGAATGAATGAATGATAATCAGCCCACAGTCCCTCCACACATCCGTGAGACTACATCCTTGAAACGAAGTTGCCTAGTGGAAAGATCCTGGGCTTGGGTGTCACAGCAGCTGGGTTCTAATTCCGGCTCTACCAGTTACCTGCTCTATCAATTAATCAATCAATCGTATTTATTGAGCACTTACTGTGTGCAGAGCACTGTACTAAGCGCTTGGGAAGTACAAGTCGACAACACATATAGACAGTCCCTACCCAACAGTGGGCTCACAGTCTAGAAACTATGACCTTGAGCAGGTCATTTCACTTCTTTGGGCCTCAGTTTCCTCATCTGCAAAATGAGGGTTAAATATCTTTTCTCCCTCCCCTTTAGACTGTATGCCCTTATGTGGGACAGGGTATATTCTGATTACTGTGTATTAATCTGTTTATTACAGTGCTTGTCACATAGTAAACTCCTATTACAAAAATCATCCTCCTCCTTCTCCTCCTCCTTCACCTTCTTCTTTTCTTCCTTATGGTATCTATTAAGTGCTTACTTTGTGTTAAACATAGAGAAGCAGCATGGCCTAGGGTCAAGCGCACGGGCTTGGGAGCCAGCGGATGTGGGTTCTAATCCCGGCTCTGCCACTTGTCTGCTGTGTGATCTTGGGCAAGCCCGTTCACTTCTCTGTGCCTCAGTTACCTCATCTGTAAAATGGAGATTAAGACTATGAGCTCAACGGAAAGAGCCCGGGCTTGGGAGTCAGAGGTCATGGGTTCAAATCCCGGCTCTGCCAATTGTCAGCTGCGTGACTTTGGGCAAGTCACTTAACTTCTCTGTGCCTCAGTTACCTCATCTGGAAAATGGGGATTAAGACCGTGAGCCCCCCGTGGGACAACCTGATCACCTTGTATCCCCCCAGCGCTTAGAACAGTGCTTTGCACATAGTAAGCACTTAACAAATACCATTATTATTATTATTATTATGAGCCCCTTGTGGGATAACATGGTTACTTTTACATCTATCCCAGCCCTTAGAACCGTGCTAGGCATGTAGTAAGCATTTAAGAAATTGTAATAATTTAATATAACTAATCATAACTATTATTATTATTAAACACTATTCAAACCACTGGTGTAGGTACAAGTTAATTAGGTTGGCTATAGTCCAACCTTCTCCTTCTCATTTTCTTAGAGTTAACCTGATGTCCCAAACTGGGGTTACTGAGACCTGATCTATTTTGGGGACCTGATTTTAGGGAAAGATTCTCTTGGCCCAAAATAAATGCGTAATTGAGGCTGAAGTGATCCGGAAAATCTGCCAATGTAAACAGAGCCTCGAAGGTCAAAATGACAAGAGTGTGAAGTATCTGACTCACCTTTGATATATAGTTCAAGCCCCTGCTCATTATTGTAATAGCCCCTTCCAAGAGTGAAAATTCCTTTTCCAGCAACTGTCTCTTTTTCCTGAAGAGCTCTGTCATAATGCCACGTGGCCTCTAATAGGATAAGGGATTCCCTTTGTCCTTGGAATTATCCAGTAGACAGCCTACCTAGAGCCTGGGAAATTGACAGGTTTCTCTGTTTGTGTTTTTGGCAAACCCCCAAACCTGCTTCTTGTGCTAGAAATTTTGGAACGAGGGCTCACGGGCAAGCACTTGGTACAGTGCTGTGCGCACAGTAAGCGCTTAATAAATAGGATTGAATGAATGGTCCTCGACAAGCGTAAGAAGATCTTGATAGGTTATTGAGTGGACCCCTTAGATGGAGAAGGAAAATCCCAACAGCACTCCCCATCGTAAGAATCAAGTTTAAAAAATTGTAATTTGGTCCAAGGATCCTAGCTATCATCAGAAGAGAAGTAACATGGCTTAGCGGATAGAGCGTGGTCCTGGGAGTTAGGAGGACCTGGGTTCTCATCCTGGCTTCGCCACTTGTCTGCTGTATGTCCTTGGGCAAGTCACTTCACTTCTTTGTGCCTCAGTTCCCTCATCTGTGAAATGGGATTAAGACCATGAGCCCCATGTGGGACATGGACTATGTCCAACCTGATTATCTCTCATCTAACCCAGCTCCTAGTACAGTGCCTGACACATAGAAGCAGCGTGGCTCAGTGGAAAGAGAACGGGCTTTGGAGTCAGAGGTCATGGGTTCGAATCCCGGCTCCGCCAACTGTCAGCTGTGGGGCCTTGGGCAAGCCACTTAACTTCTCTGTGCCTCAGTTACCTCGTCTGTGAAATGGGATTAAGACTGTGAGCCCCACGTGGGACAACCTGATCACCTTGTATCCCCCAGCGCTTAGAACAGTGCTTTGCACATAGTAAGCGCTTAATAAATGCCATTATTATTATTATTATTATTACATAGGAAGTGCTTAACAAATTCCATAAAAGATAGAGATGCTTGTATCTGACGCTAGTATTTAGATGAGGAATTTCTTACAAACAGCAGGGACCGCATCTGATTATCATCTATCTTCCCCAGCGCTTAGCACAGAATGGGCATTTTGTAAGCAGTAAATAAATACCTTTTAATTAATCAAAGAACTAATATTTTATTACAAGGAATACAATGGGTTTACGATGTGAGCGTCTATAGGTAAATGTAGCTGATAGGCTTCCTTAGTCCCTGGTAAAAAGCAGGTGATTTTCCAACTCCCCAAATTCACAAAACCTGAGGAGGATTTTCATGTTAATATTTGAGGGAGAAAAGTAAATCTAAAGAGGCAATTATGGCCACAGAGAAGTGCATTAAGATGGTGGCGTTCATTAAGTCTAAAGTTGCAAAATGAGGCTGATGAATGCTGTCTTTATCAAACAATCATTCATGTTTACTGAGAGTACTTACTGTGTGCGGAGTATTATACCAAGCGCTTGGGAAAGCAGTAGAACAAGAGTTGGTAGATTCATTCCCTGACCACAGTGAGTTTACAGTCTAACTAATCAGTCGAGAATGGTCCTGTAGATGCTAACTTTGGCTGCTGCCAATTTTCACTACTACCTGTGTGCCTGGAGTCACAGTGAGATTTTTTATCTGTTTGTTATATTTTGTGGGGGTAGGTTGGAACACACCCCCTTCCTTCCCAGGGAAGCCCTGTTGATTTTGCTAACACATTTCCTGAAAAAAGTACGTCTGTTTTTTCTTTTATGGTATCTGTTAACTGCTTACTAGGTGTAAGGCACTGTACTAAGCACTGGGGTAGCTACAACAATGCTGCGTTCACAGTGAGCGCTCAATAAATACCACAGGAAAAAAAGATTATTATTATTATTGTTGGTAACTGCAGAGAAAACTGCTGAGGTAGGGAAAATGAAGTGGAAGTGGAGAGCTGACAGGACTCCTACAAACACCAAACAGCGGGTGAAATTTCCTTCATTTCAGGCTCTGGAATTTTTGGCTTCTCTTCCTTACCCGGTCCCTAGCTGAGGAACGGAGTACTTTACAATCCTACATTCCGGCATTCAACTGGCTGTGTTTCCTGGGTTGATGTCTTGTGCCGTTGAGTCATTTCTGGAATCCATGGACACATCTTCTAGACTGTAAGCCCGTTGTTGGGTAGGGAGCATCTCTATATGTGGCCGACTTGTACTTCCCAAGTGCTTAGTACAGTGCTCTGCACACAGTAAGTGATCAATAAATACGATTGAATGAATGAATACAAGCTAACCAGCTTGGACTCAATCCGAGTCTCACATGAGGCTCACAGTTTTCAGTCTAATTTTACGGATGAGGTAACTGAGGCACAGAGAAGTGAAGTGACGTGCCCAGGATCACACAGCTGATAAGTGACAGATCCGGGATTAGAACCCAGGTCTAGAGAAGCGGCGTGGCTCAGTGGGAAGAGCCCGGGCTTTGGAGTCAGCGGTCATGGGTTCGAATTCTGGCTCCTCCACATGTCTGCTGTGTGACCTTGGGCAAGTCACTTCACTTCTCTGGGCCTCAGTGACCTCATCTGTAAAATGGGGATGAAGACTGTGAGCCTCACGTGGGACAACCTGATCACCTTGTATCCCGCCAGCGCTTAGAACAGTGCTTTGCACATAGTAAGTGCTCAATAAATACGATTGAGGTCCTCCTGAGTCCCAGGACCGGGCTCTATCCACTAGGCCACACTGCTTCTCACTGCTTCCCTGAAGGACTATTGTAAAACCCGAAACTGGATGATATGCTATCCCAAATTCACAGAGTCAGTGCAAAAAAAGACCTGCTTAGTTTTCACATCGCAAGGCTTGGAATGAAATCCAAAATTTGGTTGGGGAAATTGGGATGAATCCCCTGATCGGTGATTCAGAAATCCAAAAGCTTCAAAGATTCCGGATTTTTTCCAAGTGAAGAAAGTCTTGCACTTCATTCAGCGGAAGTGAAGGCAAAAAACCCAGGTAGAAGCATAAACTTTGGTCATTATTGCCTCTTAGAGGTCCTGGTGGATTACACGCCAGCTGTGCTTACGATCTCATTTCCCACAGGGACTCTGCTTAACATCCTTGCCTTTTCTTACCTGTCAATTTCCCAGCATCTTTTGCCAGATTTCACCATTAATGGCATTTTTTTTTTGTTTTAAATGGCGTTTGTTAAGCGCTTACTTTGAGCCAGACACTGTTCTAAGCCCTGGGGTAGACACAAGCTAATCAGGTTGGACACAATCCATTTCCCACATGGTACTGACAGCCTTAATCCTCATTTTACAGATGAGGGAACTGAAGCACAGAGAAATGAAGTGACTTGTCCAAGGTCACCCAGCAGACAAATGGCAGAGCTAGGATTAGAAGCCAGGTCCTTTTTGAACAACGGCTGTATGGCTAGCACTGGCCCGGGCACTTGGGAAAACATTTCAGAAGCCTCCGACGGTCCTTGCCCTGAACAATTTCCCCTCAGGAAGGGAGTCGCCGACATCTTGAGTGCTGTTTCCATTTTCCCCTTGTTGTTTCTGTTCCCAAGCCTCCCCGTGCCCTGTGGGAGCCCTGAATTCCAGTTTCACATCATCTGACGGGAAGCCGTTGTCCACGGGGCAATTCCGGGGAAGGCCAGGATCTCCCAGGAATCCCACAGCCTCAGACCGAGCCCCTTCCATCTGACCTGGGTTTCCTGAGGGCCTTGCCTCATGATTATAGAGAAGCAGCGTGGCTCATTGGCACGGGCTTTGGAGTCAGAGGTCATGGGTTCAAATCCCGGCTCCACCCATTGTCAGCTGTGTGACTTTGGGCAAGTCACTTAACTTCTCTGGGCCTCAGTTACCTCATCTGTATAATGGGATGAAGACTGTGAGCCTCAAGTTGGACAACCTGATCACCTTGTATCCTCCCCAGCGCTTAGAACAGTGCTTTGCACATAGTAAGTGCTTAATAAATACCATTATATATATATATATAAAATGGCATATATATATATATGTATATATATATACATATATCTCACCTCTGACCTCTCGGCCCCATCCTTCCTCTGCCTGGAACTCCCGCCCTCCTCTAATCCGACAGTCACTCACCCCACTTTCTAAACCTTATTGGACTGTGAGCCCACTTTTGGGTAGGGACCGTCTCTGTATGTTGCCAAATTATACTTCCCAAGTGCTTAGTACAGTGCTCTGCACACAGTAAGCGCTCAATAAATACGACTGAATGAATGAATTGGAAGCACATCTCCTCCAAGAGGCCTTCCCTGATCAGGCCCTCATTTTCTCTTCTCCCACTCCCTTGCGCTGGGATTCACCCCCTTATTTACCCCTCCCTCGGCTCTACGGTACTTAGGTACAAATCCATAATTTTTGGACTCACATTAATGTCTGTCTCCCCCTCTAGATTGTAAGCTCACTGTGGACAGGGAACACATCACTAACTCTGTTATATTGTACTCTCCCAAGGGTCTAGTATAGTGCTCTGTGAGCAGTAAGCCCTCAATTAATACGATGATTGATTATCCGTTGGATTCAGGAGGAACAGTTCCAACCAGGACAAGTTGTGGATTTGTTTCTGTTGTGTTTTAATGTTTCATCACTCCTGATGTGTCTCTGCAATCCCTCTGCCCACTTAAACTCTTGGATTGTGAGTACCCTGAAGGACAAAGGCCTATGTATTCTCTCCTAACACTTAGTTCAGTGCTCGGCACACGGTAAGCCCTCGATAAATACTATTCCTATTTCATTCATTCATTCAATTGTATTTTTTGAGTGCTTACTGTGTGCAGAGCACTGTACTAAGCGCTTGGGAAGTACATATTTGTTACTCTATTTATTTATTTTACTTGCACATATCTATTCTATTTATTTTATTTTGTTAGTATGTTTAGTTTTGTTCTCTGTCTCCCCCTTTTAGACTGTGAGCCCACTGTTGGGTAGGGACTGTCTCTATATGTTGCCAACTTGTACTTCCCAAGCGCTTAGTCCAGTGCTCTGCACACAGTAAGCGCTCAATAAATACGATTGATGATGATGATGATGATGAAATATTGCCACATGTTCCATTTGAAGAGCCGGCTTCGGTACTCCTGCCTCCTCTCTTCACTGGCTCCTTCCCAACTGTTTCGCTCCCCCCGAAACCAACCTTCAAAACCAGCCCTGACTCGCTGCTCTTCCACCATCATCTCTTTACTCCTCTTCTGCCCCCGGCTTGGAATTCCCTCCCTTCCCAAATCCGACAAACCACAGCCCTCCACTGAAATCCCATCACGTCCATCCTTCCCCAATTAATTCCCAGCCCCCCGAGCTGTTTAAACCTATCAGTCCTCTCTAGTGCATAAGTACCCATTATACCCATCCTCAGCTCTCAGGTACGTACGTTTCTTTAATTATACATTTGATTATTTATCTCGATTTGTAAATAATTTTATGTCCGTCTCCCTCTGAGTGTAGGCTCTTGGGGGTCGGGAATGTGTCGCTTCTTCGTTTTGGGCTTTCCAGTGGCGTGGGACGGTACGTTGTACCCAGTGGGCCTTGATGAATTCTTTTGCTCCTATTCATTCAATCGGATTTATTGAGCGCTTACTCTGTGCAGAGCACTGTACTAAGCGCTTGGAAAGTACAATTCGGCAACAGATAGAGACAGTCCCTATCCAACAACGGGCTCACAGTGTAGAAGGGGGAGACAGATAACAAAACAGAACACATAAAAATACATCCAAACGGAGACATTCTGAGGCCAAAAGGCGATGGGGGATTGTAGACTGGAGGAGAGGTTAATTTGGGAGTCATCTCCATGGATGGGTCTATCTTCCCCGATGAATAATAATAATGATGGCATTTGTTAAGCGCTTACTATGTGCAGAGCACTGTTCTAAGCGCTGGGGGGGATACAAGGGGATCAGGTTGTCCCACGTGGGGCTCACAGTCTTAATCCCCATTTTACAGATGAGGTAACTGAGGCTCAGAGAAGTGAAGTGACTTGCCCAAGGTCACACAGCAGACATGTGGTGGAGCCGGGATTCGAACCCATGACCTCTGACTCCAAAGCCCGGGCTCTTTCCACTGAGCCACGCTGCTTTCTCCCTAACCACCCTCCTCTCTGGGTCACCTATGGCCTTGGATCTGTACTCCGGAAGCCAGAGAAGCAGCATGGCTTAGTGGCAAGAGCCCGGGCTTGGGACTCAGAGGTCATGGGTTCTAATCCTGGCTCCTCCACTTGCCAGCTGTGTGACTTTGGGCAAGTCACTTCGCTTCTCTGGGCCTCAGTCATCTCCTCTGTAAAATGGGGGTGAAGACCGTGAGCCCCACGTGGGAAAACCTGATTACCTTGTATCTCCCCCAGCGCTTAGAACAGTGCTTGGCACCTAGTAAGCTCTTAACAAATACCATAATTATTATATTCATTTTTTCATTCAGTCAGTCAGTCAGTCATATCTATGGAGGGCTTATTGTGTGCAGCACACTATATTAATCAATCAATCAATCATATTTATTGAGTGCTTACTGTGTGCACAGCACTGTACTAAGTGCTTGGGAAGTACAAGTTGGCAACATATAGGGACAGTCCCTACCCAACAGTGGCCTCACAGTCTAAAAGGGGGAGACAGAGAACAAAACCAAACATATTAACAAAATAAAATAAATATAAATTAAGCGCTTGGGAGAGTGCAATAGAACAATAAACAGACCTCTTCTCTGCCCACAATGAACTTACAGTCTAGAGGACGAGCTTACAGTCTAAAGGAAAATTGTGGTATTTGTTAAGCACTTGCTATGTGACAGGCACTGTACTAAACATTGGGGTGGACTCAATAATGATAATAATAATAATAATAATGACATTCATTCAGTCAGATTTATGGAGCACTTACTGTGTGCAGAGCTCTGTACTAAGTGCTTGGGAGAGTACAATATAACAGTAAACAGATCCCTTCCCTGCCCACAAAGAGCTTACAATTTAGGGGAAGAGGTCACAGTTTAGAGAAAAATTGTGGTATTTGTTAAGCGCTTGCTATGTGCCAGGCACTCTACTAAGCATTGGGGTGGGCTCAATAATAATACTAATAATAATGACATTCATTCAGTCAGATTTATGGAGCACTTTCTGTGTGCAAAGCACTGTACTAAGGGCTTGGGAGAGTACAATAGAACAGTAAACAGACCCCTTCCCTGCCCACAAAGAGCTTACAATTTAGGGGATGAGGTCACAGTCTAGAGAAAAATTGTGATATTTGTTAAGCGCCTGCTATGTGCCAGGCACTCTACTAAGCATTAGGATGGGCTCAATAATAATAATAATAATAATAATGACATTCATTCAGTCAGATTTATGGAGCACTTTCTGTGTGCAAAGCACTGTACTAAGCGCTTGGGAGAGTACAATAGAACAGTAAACAGACCCCTTCCCTGCCCACAAAGAGCTTACAATTTAGGGGACGAGGTCACAGTCTAGAGAAAAATTGTGGTATTTGTTAAGCGCTTGCTATGTGCCAGGCACTCTACTAAGCATTGGGGTGGGCTCAGTAATAATAATAATGACATTCATTTAGTCAGATTTATGGAGCACTTACTGTGTGCAAAGCACTGTACTAAGCGCTTGGGAGAGTACAATAGAACAGTAAACACACCCCTTCCCTGCCCACAAAGAGCTTACAATTTAGGGGACGAGGTCACAGTCTAGAGAAAAATTGTAGTATTTGTTAAGCGCTCGCTATGTGCCAGGCACTCTACTAAGCATTGGGGTGGGCTCAATAATAATAATAATAGCATTTATTAAGTGCTTATTACGTGTGAGGCACTGTATTAAGCGCTGGGGAAGATACAAGCAAATCGAGTTGGACACAGTCCCTGTCCCACATGGGGTTCACAGTCTTAATCCTCATTTTACAGAAGAGGGAACTGAGGCACAGAGAAGTGAAGTGACTTCCCAAAGTCACACAGCAGACAAATAGTGTAGGCAGGATTAGAACCCATGACCTTCTGACTCCCCGGACTATCCTCTATTCAGCACGCCAAACTCCTTCTCAACGCCACCCTCAGCCCCTCAGCACTGAGAGCCCGGGCTTGGGAATCAGAGGTCACGGGTTCTAATCCCGGCTCCACCACTCGTCAGCTGGGTGACTTTGGACCGGTCACTTAACTTCTCTGGGCCTCAGTGACCTCATCTGTAAAATGGGGATGAAGACTGTGAGCCCCACGTGGGCCAAGCTAATCACCTTGTATCCCCCCAGCGCTTAGAACAGTGCTTCACACATAGTAAGTGCTTAACAAATGCTATTATTATTATTATTATTGTTATTATTATTATTTTTATTATTATTATTACAAACATTTCCCCTATCAGGAATTCATTCAGTTGTCTGTCTCCCTCTCTAGACAGTAAGCTTTTTGTGGGCAGGGGACAGTTCTACCAGCTCTTTTCCCAAGCGCTTAGACTGTGAGCCCACTGTTGGGTAGGGACTGCCTCTATATGTTGCCAACTTGTACTTCCCAAGCGCTTAGTACAGTGCTCTGCACACAGTAAGCGCTCAATAAATACGATTGATTGATTGATTGGTGCTCCACACACAGTAAGTGCTCAGTAAATACCATCTCTTGATTGATTGACTGAAGCTACACGAGGATTGATAAACAGGGGTCTAGGAGAAGAGCTTGACAGGAAACCTAGAGTTGGGTTGGCTTAGGGATATCTACAAAAAAAGCGCAAAACCCGCATAAAATCAGTGACGAGTCTTTCTTTGAACCCCAAGGCCGAAATAAGAACGTTCCCTGCTCTGCCGATGAAGAACTCCATCCGGAAAGCACGTTGTTATCTGCTTGGACTTTCTAGCCACCGTAAAGCGAGAAATTGTAATTACAGAAAACATCTCACATAATGTTAAATATTTAATTAGCCTCCCCCTCCAGAGATCTCCGGCGCGGAAAAGAAGAGCTTTCTCAATAGGTTAGTATTAATTACCGAGCAGTCCCGACCCGCGGAGTTGTGGTGCACTGATGGAAAAAAGGGGGTGTGAAATGGAGGCAGAACTGCCTACTTTTTGGGGACCCTATTTTGGCTATTTTTGAGAAGCAGTGTGGCTCGGTGGAAAAAGACCGGGCTTTGGAGTCAGGGGTCATGGGTTCGAATCCCAGCTCTGCCAATTGCTAGCTGTGTTGACTTAGGGCAAGTCACTTCACTTCTCTGGGCCTCAGTTCCCTCATCTGGAAAATGGGGATGAAGACTGTGAGCACCCCCCACCCCCCACCCCCTCCAGGTGGGACAACCTGATCTCCTTGTAACCTCCCCATCATCAATCATCAATCGTATTTATTGAGCGCTTACTGTGTGCAGAGCACTGTACTAAGCGCTTGGGAAGTACAAATTGGCAACATATAGAGACAGTCCCTACCCAACAGTGGGCTCACAGTCTAAAAGGGGGAGACAGAGAACAAAACCAAACATACTAACAAAATAAAGTAAATAGAATAGATAGGTACAAGTAAAATAAATAAACAAATAGAGTAATAAATATGTACAAACATATATACATATATACAGGTGCTGTGGGGAAGGGAAGGAGGTAAGATGGGGGGGATGGAGAGGGGGATGAGGGGGAGAGGAAGGAAGGGGCTCAGTGTGGGAAGGCCTCCTGGAGGAGGTGAGCCCTCAGTAGGGCCTTGAAGGGAGGAAGAGAGCTAGCTTGGCGGATGGGCAGAGGGAGGGCATTCCAGGCATCCCCAGCGCTTAGAACAGTGCTTTGCACATAGTAAGCGCTTAATAAATGCCATCATTATTATTATTATTATTACTTAAAGGGATCTGCCCCCACCTTTTCCCCTTCCCACCCGCCTTCCACCAAAGTGTCAACTTCAGTTTGCTCCCTGCGTCATTAGGCTTCGATATTTCAACCGTCTGAAATACGCTTTCTCCAGAAAAGGCTTCCCGGCCGAGGAAAGCCCCTTTGGGATGAATTAACCCGCTTCGCTACGGTCTTCTTTCTTTCTTTTTTTTTTTAAAGTATAAGGCCTGGCGCTGTACCATAACTCCACGAGGGAAGAACTTCTTGGGGCAGAAGTAAAAGTCTTCAGTAGGAAGCAGTGTGGCTCAGTGGAAAGAGCCCAGGCTTGGGAGTCAGTCTTTTAGACTGTGAGCCCTTTTAGACTGTGAGCCCACTGTTGGGTAGGGACTGTCTCTATATGTTGCCAACTTGTACTTCCCAAGCGCTTAGTACAGTGCTCTGCACATGGTAAGCGCTCAATAAATACGATTGATGGTGATGAGTCAGAGGTCATGGGTTCTAAGCCATGGGTCCTAAACCGAAGCCAACCCAACTCTAGGTTTCCTGTCAAGCTCTGTCCCGAGACCTCTGTTTATCAATTCTCATGTAGCTTCAGTCAATCAATCAAGAGATTCATTCATTCAGTCGTATTTATTGAGCGCTTACTGTGTGCAGAGCACTGGACTAAGCGCTTGGGAAGTACAAGTTGGCAACATCTAGAGACGGTCCCCACCCAACAGCGGGCTCACAGTCTAGAAGGGGGAGACAGACAACAAAACAGAACATATTAACAAAATGAAATAAATAGAATAGTAAATATGTACAAGTAAAATAGAGTAATAAATATGTACAAACATATATACATGGTATTTACTGAGCACTTACTGTGTGCAGAACGCCTTCTAGACTGTGAGCCCGTTGTTGGGTAGGGACCGTCTCTATATGTTGCCAACTTGTACTTCCCAAGTGCTTAGTACAGTGCTCTGCACACAGTAAGCGCTCAGTATATATGTTTGTACATATTTATTACTCTATTTTATTTGTACATATTTATTCTATTTATTTTATTTTGTTAATATGTTTTGTTTGTTCTCTGTCTCCCCCTTCTAGACTGTGAGCCCACTGTTGGGTAGGGACCGTCTCTATATGTTGCCAACTTGGACTTCCCAAGCGCTTAGTACAGTGCTCTGCACACAGTAAGTGCTCAATAAATACGATTGAATGAATGAATGAATAAATACGAGCTTAGTACAGTGCTCTGCACACAGTAAGTGCTCAATAAATACGATTGAATGAATGAATGAATGAGTTCTAATCCGGGCTCTGCCACTCATCAGCTGTGTGACTCTGGGCAAGTCACTTAACCTCACTGTGCCTCAGTTACCTCATCTATAAAATGGGGATTAAGACCGTGAGCCCCACGTGGGGCAACCTGATCACCTTGTATCCCCCCAGCGCTTAGAACAGTGCTTTGCACATAGTAAACGCTTAACAAATAGCATCTTTATTATCATTAGTATTATTAGGAATCAATCCTTTGTCCTGTAACTGGTGACAAAGAGATGTGAGGATTTGCCCCTTAAAAGGCCAGGTTTCCACGAGATTGTCCCAAAGGGGAGAAAGCTGGATGGGAGGGATCAGCCTGGGGAAAACTATAGGAGCGCAGGAAGCAGGTGTTTGGCTGCTCATGTACGCTCCCAAGCGCTTAGTACAGAGCCTAGGTAGGCATCCTGTAAGTACCACCGATGGATTGATCCAGAAAGCAGTAAGTGTAGGCCCAGAGAAGTTGAGTGGCTTGCCCAAGGTCACACAGCAGGCTGTTCTATTTATTTTGTTAATGATGTGCATCTAGATTGTGAGCCCGCTGTTGGGTAGGGACCGTCTCTATTTGTTGCCAACTTGTACTTCCCAAGCGCTTGGCACAGTGCTCTGCACACAGTAAGCGCTCAATAAATACGATTGAATGAATGAATGAAAAGTGGCTTGCCCAAGGTCACACAGCAGGCTGTTCTATTTATTTTGTTAATGATTTTAGACTGTGAGCCCACTGTTGGGTAGCGACTGTCTCTATATGTTGCCAATTTGTACTTCCCAAACGCTTAGTACAGTGCTCTGCACATTGTAAACGCTCAATAAATACGATTGATGATGATGATGATGATGTGCATCTAGATTGTGAGCCCGCTGTTGGGTAGGGACTGTCTCTATTTGTTGCAAACTTGTACCTCCCAAGTGCTTAGTACAGTGCTCTGCACACAGTAAGCGCTCAATAAATACGATTGAATGAATGAATCTAGCTTTACCTCTATTTATTCTGATGACTTGACACCTGTCCTCATGTTTTGTTTTGCTGTCTGTCTTCCCCTTCTAGACTGTGAGCCCGTTGTTGGGTAGGGATCGTCTCTATATGTTGCCAACTTGTACTTCCCAAGCGCTTAGTACAGTGCTCTGCACACAGTAAGCGCTCAATAAATATGATTGAATGAATGAATGAATGATCTGAGGCCACACAAACTTGATTCGAGTGAGGAGAAACAGGGACTTCTAGTGGCCAGGCTGGGCCAGTGGAAAAGATAGATCAGTCAGTGTCAGTCGTATTTATTGAGCGCTTACTGTGTGCAGAGCACTGTACTAAGCGCTTGGAAAGTACAATTCAGCAACAGAGACAATCCCTGCCCAACAACGGGCTCACAGTCTAGAAGATGATCCCTGCTCTTGGTGGGGAGGAGTTCATTCATTCATTAATTCAATCGTATTTATTGAGCCCTTACTGTGTGAAGAGCACTGTACTAAGCGCTCGGGAATCAATCAATCATATTTATTGAGCGCTTACTGTGTGCAGAACACTGTACTAAGCGCTTGGGAAGTCCAAGTTGGCAACATCTAGAGACAGTCCTGACCCAACAGTGGGCTCACAGTCTAAAAGGGGGAGACAGAGAACAAAACCAAACATACTAACAAAATAAAATAAATAGAATAGATATGTACAAGTAAAATAAATAGAGTAATAAGTATGTACAAGTCGGCAACATATAGAGAGAGGGCCCCTACCCAACAACGGGCTCACAGTCTAGAAGGGGGAGACGGACAACAAAACGAAACATGTAGACAGGTGTCCAAATCTTCAGAAGAAATAGAATTAAAGCTATGTGCACATCATTAACAAAATAGACTGGTAACTATGTACAAGTAAAATAAATAGAGTGATAAATCTGAACAAATATATACAGGTTCTGTGGGGAGGGGAAGGAGGTAGGGCAGGGGGGACGGGGTGTGAGCCCGCTGTTGGGTAGGGGCCGTCTCTATATG
Organism: Tachyglossus aculeatus; assembly: GCF_015852505.1. Lineage (NCBI taxonomy): Eukaryota > Metazoa > Chordata > Mammalia > Monotremata > Tachyglossidae > Tachyglossus > Tachyglossus aculeatus. The sequence continues at coordinate 2,003,089 of NC_052075.1, forward strand.
TTGCCAACTTGTACTTCCCAAGCGCTTAGTACAGTGCTCTGCACACAGTAAGCGCTCGATAAATACGATTGATGATGATGATGATAAATATGATTGAATGAATGAATGAATGAATGAATGAATGAATGAATGAGAGGAAAAAGGGGGCTGAGTGTGGGAAGGCCTCCTGGAGGAGGTGAGCTCTCAGAAAGGCTTTGAAGGGAGGAAGAGAGCTAGCTTGGTGGATGTGAGGAGGGAAGGAGGGCATTTCGGGCCAGGGGGAAGACGTGGGCCGGGGGTCGATGGCGGGACGGGCGAGGACGAGGCCCGGTGAGGAGGTGAGCGGCGGCAGAGGAGCGGAGGGTGCGGGCTGCCATGGAGAAGTTGGAAAGAACCTCTGCCCAGAGGTAAGCGCTCAATAAATATGATTGAATGAATGAAGCCAACTGCATATCTTAACAGGAACAAGAGTAAAAACAGGACTTAATAGTAATAATAATATTAATGGCATTGGTTAAGTGATTACTAGGTGCCAAGCACTGTTCTAAGTCCTGGGGGAGATACAAGTTATTCTGGCTGGAAACAGTCCCTGTCCCCCGGGGGGCTCACAGTCTTCCTCGCCATTGACAGATGAGGGAACTGAGGCCCAGAGAAGTGAAGTGACTTCCCCAAGGTCACACAGCAGACAAGGGAAAGAGCCGGGGTTAGAACCCAGGTCTTGTGCTGAAAGATAGCTGAAGGGAAGACGTGACGGAGGTTGGGGGTAGGGATTATTTTTTTAAGAGATTTGTCAAGTGCTCACTATGTATAATGCTTGGCACAATAATAATAATAATGATGACATTAAGTGCTTACTCTGTGCAAAGCATTGTTCTAAGCGCTGGGGAGGTTACAAGGTAATCGTGGGGCTCACAGTCTTAATCCTCATTTTACAGATGAGGGAACTGAGGCCCAGAGAAGTTAAATGACTTGTCCAAAGTCACACAGCTGACAAGTGGTGGATCCGGGATTTGAACCCATGACCTCTCTTAACAAATACCGTTATTATTATCATTATTATTATGTGCCAACCACTGTACTAAGCACTGGGGTAGATACAAGTTAATCAGGTTGGACACAATCTTTGGACACCATCTGGGGGAAGCAGCGTGGCTCAGTGGAAAGAGCCCGGGCTTTGGAGTCAGAGTTCATGGGTTCAAATCCCGGCTCCGCCGCTTGTCAGCTGTGTGACTTTGGGCAAGTCACTTCACTTCTCTGGGCCTCAGTTACCTCAACTGGAAAATGGGGATGAAGACTGCGACCCCCATGTGGGACAACCTGATCACCTTGTATTCCCCCCTGCCAGTGCTTAGAACAGTGCTTTGCATATAGTAAGCGCTTAAGCAGGGAAGCAGCGTGGCTCAGTGGAAAGAGCCCGGGCTTTGGAGTTAGAGGTCAGGGGTTCAAATCCCGGCTCTGCCACTTGTCATCTGTGTGACTTTGGGCAAGTCACTTAACTTCTCTGTGCCTCAGTTCCCTCATCTGTAAAATGGGGATTAAGACTGTGAGCCCCCTGTGGGACAACCTGATCACCCTGTAACCTCCCCAGCGCTTAGAACAGTGCTATGCACATAGTAAGCGCTTAATAAATGCCATCATTATTATTATTATTAATAAATGCCATTAAAAAAATCTTTAACCCACACAATAATAATAATAATACTTGTTAAGCACTTACTAGGTAACACGCACTGTACTAAGCACTGGGGTGGATATGAGCTAATCAGGTTGGATGCAATCCCTGCCCCACATAATAATAATAACTGTGGTGATTTTTAAGTGCTTACTATGTGCCAAGCATCGTTCTAAGTGCTGGGGTAGAGAAAAGGGAATCAGGTTGGACACAGTCCCTATCCCCATTTTACAGATGAGGGAACTGAGGCCCAGAGAAGTGAAGTGACTTGCCCAAGGCACCCAGCAGACAAGTGGCAGGTCCTTCTGAATCCCGGGCCCGTGCTCTATCCACTGAGCCATGCTGCTCAGTCGAGCTAGAGCAGGGAGGGGGCTATAATAGGAGAGGAGTAGGGGTGAAATTGGGGAACACCGTGGAGAAAAAAATGATAGACTGAATATAGAAGCAGTGTGGCTCAGTGGAAAGAGCCTGGGCTTTGGAGTTAGAGGTCATGGGTTCGAATCCCAGCTCTGCCAATTGTCAGCTGTGTGACTTTGGGCAAATCACTTCACTTCTCTGTGCCTCAGTTCCCTCATCTGTAAAATGGAGATTAAAACTGTGAGCCCCCTGTGGGACAACCTGATCACCTGGTAACCTCCCCAGCGCTTAGAACAGTGCTTCGCACGTAGTAAGCGCTTAATAAATGCCATTATTGTTATTATTATTAAATAGTAGGTAATACGCAGAGAAGAGGAAAAACTTGTACTTGTACATATCTATTCTATTTATTTTATCTTGTTAATAAGTTTGGTTTTGTTCTCTGTCTCCCCCTTCTAGACTGTGAGCCCACTGTTGGGTAGGGACCGTCTCTAGATGTTGCCAACTTGTGCTTCCCAAGTGCTTACTACAGTGCTCTGCACACAGTAAGCGCTCAATAAATGCGACTGATTGATTGATTGATTGATTGAAAAAAGAGAATAAACACTGTGAGCTCCTGGCACACAACCTGGCTATCCCCTCTTCAGTCTTAACTTTCCTCCTTGATATCCACTGGCGTCCGTGGAACCACGAAGTTGTTAAATTTACGGGTATTTCCTGCTGCTCAAATTCCTGTGGGAACAAATTCCATGCGCTCACTCCCTGCTGGATGAAGAATTTATCCGCACCCTCTAATCCTTACCTCTCTTCTCCCCATTATTAGGATAGTACTACCAATTGGTGGTATTTGAATCAATCAATCGTATTTATTGAGCACTTACTGTGTGCAAAGCACTGTACTAAGCGCTTATTTGAAGCAGCGTGGCTCAGTGGAAAGAGGGCGGGTTTGGGAGTCAGAGGTCATGGGTTCTAATCCCTGCTCCGCCACTTATAATAATAATAATGATGGTATTTGTTAAGCGCTTACTATGTGCTATGTTGCCAACTTGTACTCCCCAAGCGCTTAGTACAGTGCTCTGCACACAGTAAGCGCTCAATAAATACGATTGATGATGATGCAAAGCACTGTTCTAAGTGCTGGGGAGGTTACAAGGTGATCAGGTTGTCCCACGGGGGGCTCACAGCTTTTATCCCCATTTTACAGATGAGGGAACTGAGGCCCAGAGAAGTGAAGTGACTTGCCCAAAGTCACACAGCTGACAGTTGGCGGAGCCGGGATTTGAACCCGTGACCTCTGACTCCAAAGCCTGGGCTCTTTCCAGTGAGCCACGCTGCTTCTCCTGGTGAGCCACGCCACTTGTCAGCTGTGTGACTTTGAGCAAGTCACTTCACTTCTCTGGGCCTCAGTGACCTCATCTGGAAAATGGGGATTAAGACTGTGAGCCCCCTGTGGGACAACCTGATCACCTTGTAACCTCCCTAGTGTTAAGAACAGTGTTTTCCACATAGTACGCGCTTAATAAATATCATAAAACAAAAAAATCCCGGCTCCGCCACTTAGCAGCTGTGTGACTTTGGGCAAGTCACTTAACTTCTCTGGGCCTCAGTTACCTCATCAATAAAATGGGGATTAAGACTGTGAGCCCCATGTGGGACAGCCTGGTTACCTTGTACCTCCCCCAGTGCTTAGAACAGTACTTGGCACATAGTAAGCGCTTAACAAATGCCAAAATTATTATTATTATTACTAAGCATAGAGTTGAGAAGCAGCATTGTCTAGTGGATAGAGCCCAGGCTTGGGAGTCAGGAGGATCTGGGTTCTAATCCCGGCTCTGCCACTTGTCTGCTATTTGACCTTGGGCGAGTCTCTTAACTTCTCTGTGCCTCAGTTACCTCATCTGTAAATGGGGATTAAGACTGTGAACCCCACGTGGGACAGGGACTGTGTCCAACCTGATTAGCTTGTATCTACCCCAGTGCTTAGAACAGTGACCGGCACATAATCAATCAATCATATTTATTGAGAGCTTACTGTGTGCAGAGCACTGTACTAAGCGCTTGGGAAGTACAAGTTGGCAACATAATAGTAAGCACATAGTAAGCACTTAACAGATACCATCCTTATTATTATTATTATTTTGTTTGTTTCGTTTTGTTGTCTGTTTCCCCCTGTAGGCTGTGAGCCCGTTGTTGGGTAGGGACCGTCTCTATATGTTGCCGACTTGTACTTCCCAAGTGCTTAGTACAGTGCTCTGCGCACAGTAAGCACACAATAAATACAACTGGATGAATGAATGAATGATTATTACTCTTAGAAAGTTTCCCCACCCACAATGAGCTTCCCGTCTAGACATGAGTTTAATAATAATAGTAATAATAATAATAATAATAATAATAATAATAATAATGGCATTTATTAAGCGCTTACTATGTGCAAAGCACTGTTCTAAGCGCTGGGGAGGTTACAAGGTGATCGGGTTGTCCCACGGGGGGCTCACAGTCTTCAGCCCCATTGTACAGATGAGGTAACTGAGGCTCAGAGAAATGAAGTGACTTGCCCCAAGTCACACAGCTGACAATGGTGGAGCAGGGATTTGAACCCATGACCTTTGACTATAGAGAAGCAGCGTGGCTCAGTGGAAAGGGCTTTGGAGTCAGAGGTCATGGGTTCGAATCCCGGCTCCACCACATGTCTGCTGTGTGACCTTGGGCAAGTCACTTAACTTCTCAGAGCCTCAGTTACCTCATCTGTAAAAAATGGGGATGATGACTGTGAGCCCCACGTGGGACAACCTGATCACCTTGTATCCCCCCCAGCACTTAGAACAGTGCTTTGCACATAGTAAGTGCTTAACAAATGCCATTATTATTATTATTATTATTATTTGACTCCAAAGCTCGGGCTCTTTTCACTGAGCCACACTGTTCATTCATTCATTCATTCATTTATTCAATCGTATTTATTGAGCACTGTACTGAGCGCTTGGGAAGTCCAAGTTGGCAACATATAGAGACGGTCCCTACCCAACAGTGGGCTCACAGCCTCGTAGCTCCTTGATGAGCGCCACAATGACATATTTCTGCTGCACTTTCCCAAGCATGTAGTACAGTGCCTACTGAAGGCACTCAAATGCTAGTGAATGGTTAATTGATATTGTCTGCCGTGTGACCTTGGGTAAGTCACTTCACTGCTCTGTGCCTCAGTTACCTCGTCTTTAAAATGGGGACTGAGTTTACGGTCCAGCTTCTCGTGAGAAGTTGGGGTGAGATCCGTTTTGCTCCTCACCGCTGCACACGGAGCCCCGTGTGAACGTACCATAGGTTTAAAAAAAAAATCACCCAAATGACTTCATCATCAACTATCATCATCAATCGTATTTATTGAGCGCTTACTATGTGCAGAGCACTGTACTAAGCGCTTAGTACGGAGTAATATGAGATTACTTCATATTAAAGTAATCTCAGAGCGTGGATCCCTAAAGGCATTACTTAAGAGAAAGCCACTATCTAGTTTCAGATAGATATACTCGGAATCTCCCTCCGCCCTCGCCCCGCTGAAATAAAGTATAAAATGCACAAAATGACTTTCCTCCTCAACACTGCTAGAGCTCTAGACTGCGTGACTTGGTGGTGTTGAAGAAATAATCACACTTAAGTAACTGTCCTTTGTTTCTGTGCTTGTGAGCGCCTGTATACACACACACGCACACACACAGACACACTTCTTTATCATTTAACTTTATTACAATCAGCAGAGCCTGGCCCAGTTAGAGTGACAAGGACTATTTCCTTAATTACTCTACATAGATAATAGCATTTAGCCTGGCAGCTCCCGTGTAGTTCAGTCAAGCAAGATTCAATACAAAAAAGAAAAAAAAAAGCTGATTTGCCAAAAGGGAGATTAGCATAAGTGCCTACAGTCAAATTCTATTTTCTGAAGTTCTACGAGCGCTTCTGGTTGAAAGGTTCTAGTGGAAAATTAGGGACTTGTTAATAATAGTGATTATAATGACAATAATAATGGCATTTATTATGCGCTTACTATGTGCAAAGCACTGTTCTAAGCACTGGAGTGGTTACAAAGTGAACTGCCTGGGTCTCTCAGAGAGGAGAAGCAACTGGCCTAGTGGAAAGAGCCCGGGGCTTAAGAGTCAGGAGGACCTGGGTTCTAATCCTGGCTCGGCCACTCGTCTGCTGGGGGACCTTGGGCAATTCACTTCACCTCTCTGGGCCTCAGTTACCTAATCTGTCAAATGGGAATGAAGACCTCAGACTGAGTCCCCTTTCTCCTCTCCTCCTTCCCCTCCCCACAGCCCCTGTATATATGTTTGTACAGATTTATTACTCTATTTTACTTGGACATATTTACTATTCTATTTATTTTGTTAATGATGTGCATCTAGCTTTATTTCTATTTATTCCGATGACTTGACACCTGTCCACATGTTTTGTTTTGTTGTCTGTCTCCCCCTTCTAGACTGTCAGCCCATTGTTGGGTAGGGACCGTCTCTGTTGCCGACTTGTACTTCCCAAGTGCTTAGTACAGTGCTGTGCACACAGTAAGCGCTCAGTAAATACGATTGAATGAATGAACGAATGAAAGACCGTGAGCCCCAGGTGGGAGAGGGATTGTGTCCAACCCGATGACCTTCTTTCTACCGCAGCGCTTAGAACAGTGCTTGGCGCATAGTAAGCGCTTAACAAATACCACGATTATTATTATTCAAAGAGAAATGGGAAGGAGTGGGGGGAAGAAGGAGCGATCATTTTTGAAATCACAACTTTTAAACTCATCGTAATTTCCCAAGTAAAACTAATGGCCCTGCTTTGTAGAGAAGGAAATCTAATCATGTCAGCCTTTGGATTTCCAATCCCCCAACAGCACGGGCAAGGAATATTTATTTTCTCCGGAGGTGAACCTGCATATTTACCTTCACCCAAGAGATTCCCGCACTCCTGGGTTTGTATTGCTGCACTTAGGATTGATAAATGATTGTCAAGTCCTGACTGAGGCGGCCGCTTTTAAATGATTGTCGAGTCCCGCTTTTTGCCGTCACAACCTTTGTGCGGAGGGTGAAACACGGCTCGAGGCAGAAACGCAGATTTCAGCATTATTCGCGTTTGTTAGCAGAAGGCTAAGTAGGAGAGTCTAATATAAATGGTGAATGAAAAGAGAGCAAACTTTGGAAAGCAAATGTAATCGGGGACAGCGCGGAGAAATAGATGCAAATTACACTCGCCTGACAGGCCTCGGAACTGTCTTCCAAAGGAAATCCCAGAGCTTCTTCGTAGTTTGCGAAAGTGAAAATGGCAACCGCGCAGTCGTTTGACCCTTCCTTGGGATCTCTGGTAGGAGGTACTTTTAACCTCATTCAAAATGTCGTCCTCTGAGAAATCAGTGAAGAGAAAGGCCCGTAATGACCACAGCGGGCTGGAATAGTTTTCCATGCCATTATCCTCTCTTCTCTGGATCCGTACCATCTAAGCGCTTGGTATTCCTCTCACTGGGAGTGCTTATGTCCGTATCTGGAATTTCTTTTCATGTCTGTCTTCCCCTCTAACACTAATAAAACTAATCGCAGAGAAGCGGCGTGGCTCAGTGGAAAGAGCCCGGGCTTTGGAGTGAGAGGTCATGGATTCAAATCCCGGCTCCGCCACATGTCAGCTGTGTGACTTTGGGCAAGTCACTTAACTTCTCTGTGCCTCAGTTACCTCATCTGGAAAATGGGGATGAAGACTGTGAGCCCCCCCGTGGGACAACCTGATCAGCTTGTAACCTCCCCAGCACTTAGAACAGTGCTTTGCACATAGAGCTTAATAAATGCCATTATTATTATTATTATTATTAATAATAATCCTATTACTAGTATTAACTAGCTCTCTTCCCTCCTTCAAAGCCCTACTGAAAGCTCACCTCCTCCAAGCGGCCTTCCCAGACTGAGCCTCTCTGTCTCCCCCTTTTAGACTGTGAGCCCACTATCGGGTAGGGACTGTCTCTATGTGATGCCAATTTGTACTTCCCAAGCGCTTAGTACAGTGCTCTGCACATAGTAAGCGCTCAATAAATACGATTGATTGATTGATTGATTGATTGATTGAGCCCCCCATTTTTCCTCTCCTCCTCCTCCTCTCCCCATCACCCTTACTCCCTCCCACTGCTCTACCCCCTTCCCCGCCCCACAGCGCTTGTGTATAGTTGCACATACTTATTATTCTATTTATTTTATTAATGATGAAGATGTATATAATTCTATTTATTTTGATGCTATTGATGCCTGGCTACTTGTTTTCTTTTGTGGTCTGCCTCCCACTTCGCGACTGTGAGCCCGTTTTTGGGTAAGGATTGTCTCAGTTGCCGACTTGTACTTTCCAAGCGCTTAGTTCAGTGCTCTGCACACAGTAAGCTCTACTAGACTGTGAGCCCATTGTTGGGTTTAGAACAGTGCTCAGCGCTTAGAACAGTGCTTTGCACATAGTAAGCGTTTAATAAATGCCATCATTATTTATTTATTTTGGGTAGGGACCGTCTTTAGATGTTGCCAACTTGGACTTCCCAAGTGCTTAGTACAGTGCTCTGCACACAGTAAGCGCTCAATAAATACTATTGAATGAATGAATGAATATGTTGCCAACTTGTACTTCCCAAGTGCTTAGTACGGTGTTCTGCACACAGGAAGCGCTCAATAAATATGATTGAATGAATGAACGAATGAATAACAATAGTTGTGTTACTTCTCATTCATTCAGTTGTACTTATTGAGTACTTACTGTGTGCCAAGCACTGTACTGAGCGCTTGGGAGAGTACAGTATAACAACAGATGGACATATTCCTGCCTCCAACGAGCTCACAGTTTAGAGGGGGAGACAGACAATAATAGAAATGAATAGAAAGTAAATTACAGATCTATGCAGACATATTCATATGTGTTGTAGGGATGGGAGGGAGGATGAATGAAGGAGCAAGTAAGAGTGGCCCAGAAGGGAGTAGGAGAAGAGGAGAGAAGAGCTTAGTCACAAGGCCAATAATAATAATAATTGTATTTGTTCAGCGTTTCCTACATACTAAGCGCTGGAATGTATACAAGCAAATCGGGTTGGACACAGTCCCTGTCCCACATGGGGCTCACAGTCTTAATCCCCCTTTTACAGATGAAGGAACTGAGGCCCAGAGAAGTAATAATAATAATGATGGCATTTGTTAAGCACTTACTATGTGCAAAGCACCGTTCTAAGAGCTGAATAATAATGATGGTATTTGTCAAGTGCTTACTATGTGCAAAGCACTGTTCTAAGCACTGGGGGGGATACAAGGTGATCAGGTTGTCCCACGGGGGGCTCACAGTCTTAATCCCCATTTTACAGATGAGGGAACTGAGGCACGGAGAAGTCAAGTCACACAGCTGACAATTGGCGGAGCCGGGATTTGAACCCATGACCTCTGACTCCAAATCAATCAATCAATCAATCGTATTTATTGAGCACTTACTATGTGCAGAGCACTGTACTAAGCGCTTGGGAAGTACAAATTGGCATCACATAGAGACAGTCCCTACCCAACAGTGGGCTCACCAAGCCCAGGCTCTTTCCGCTGCTTCTCTATAGGAAGCGACTTGCCCAAGGTCACACAGTAGACAAGCAGCAGAGCCGGGATTAGAACCCACCTAATGCAGCTGCCCTTCCTCACCGACTCCTTAGAGGGAATTTCGAGACGGGAACGAGACGTGGGTTTACGGGCCGCTACCGACACCCTAAAATATCTCGGCACCAAATCTACAGGCCCCAGAACTTCCAGGGGCCGACGCGGTCCCTCCCGCCAGGCGGGATCTCGGCTGACGAGGACAAGGCCGAGGGCTCAGAGTCGAGGCGAGGGAGAAGAGGGGAAGACATCGGCCTTCGTTTTCCTTTCTGGGGGGTGGCAAGTCTGAAAGAAAGATCTCGTAAACCTCGAACGGCTAAAAAGCACGGTGAGGTCACTGTTTCCAGGGAGCGGGGTTCCTATTTCGCCGAAGAAGGGGAGCCAAGTGGCTCCTAAGCTCTAGAGAACCTTTAACACAGGAAGCTATTTATCATAACAAGCTCGGTCGATGCCGTTCCCATACTGAACCAATTAGGTGAGCCCCATTTCGTCATACTTCATAACTTGGGCCGAGGGTACAGTGTAGTAATTGAATTTTGATCAAACGCACATGGCCCATAACCCGGTATGTGAAATTTTCAGAACACTTCACAGCTTTTAAATACCCGGTCAGCATGTTGCCAAAAAGACAGGATGTACTTGATTGGGGAAGGGGGAGGCGGGGAAAGGGAGAGCGCGACTTGGTACAGTTGGAGAACAAATATTTTTGCTCTCGATCCGTTCTTATTGTCAATCAATCAATCAATCAATCGTATTTATTGAGCGCTTACTATGTGCAGAGCACTGTACTAAGCGCTTGGGAAGCACAAATTGGCAACATATAGAGACAGTCCCTACCCAACAGTGGGCTCACAGTCTAAAAGGGGGAGACAGAGAACAAGACCAAACGTACTAACAAAATAAAATAAATAGAATAGATATCATCATCATCATCATCAATCGTATTTATTGAGCGCTTACTATGTGCAGAGCACTGTACTAAGCGCTTGGGAAGCACAAATTGGCAACATATAGAGACAGTCCCTACCCAACAGTGGGCTCACAGTCTAAAAGGGGGAGACAGAGAACAAGACCAAACGTACTAACAAAATAAAATAAATAGAATAGATATCATCATCATCATCATCATCAATCGTATTTATTGAGCGCTTACTATGTGCAGAGCACTGTACTAAGCGCTTGGGAAGCACAAATTGGCAACATCTAGAGACAGTCCCTACCCAACAGTGGGCTCACAGTCTAAAAGGGGGAGACAGAGAACAAGACCAAACATACTAACAAAATAAAATAAATAGAATAGATGTGTACAAATAAAATAAATAAATAAATAAATATTTATCGTCCAGAAAAAGCACCCGAGAAAGGCCGTTGGCCGTCGCCGTGATAGCTTGGCCCGGAGCGGATTCTCTTCCCACAGGCTCTGCTTTCCGCGTTTCCAATATGACGGATGTGTTTCACGGGAACTGCCTGCGTTTCTCATTAGTCGGGGACCGGTGGTTTCTATTTGCAACGTAGAACAACCTGTTAGCCTTACGACCAAACGGGCAGGAAATGGAGACTTAGAGGGAGGCCTATACTTAGTGACCCACTGTGCAGACCAGTAAGAATAGCGGTATTTATTAAACAATCATAAAAAATAATCACGGTGTCTGTTAAACGCTTGCTGTGCGCCAAGCCCTATTCTAAGCGCCGTAGCCGTTGCAAGCAGCGTGGCTCAGCGGAAAGGGCCCGCGCTTTGGAGTCAGAGGTCATGGGTTCGAATCCCGGCCCTGCCACTTGTCTGCTGTGTGACCTTGAGTAAGTCACTTCACTACTCACTTCAATTATTATCATTAAGTGGACACAGTCCCTGTCCCACAAGGGGCTCACACTCTTAACCCCACTTTACAGAGGAGGTAACTGAGGCCGAGAGAAGTGAAGTGACTTGCCCAAAGTCCCACAGCAGACACGTGGCGGAGCCGGGATTAGAACCCAGGGCCTTCTGACTAGTCATTAGGCCACGCTGCTTCTGTTTGCCCAGTGGACCGCCCATCTTGGAATTACTGCTATTGCTTTTGTTGCATCATCATCAATCGTATTTATTGAGCGCTTACTGTGTGCAGAGCACTGTACTAAGCGCTTGCATCGCCTAAATTCTTATTTGGGGCATGACACTGTGCTAAGCGTAGGCGCAGTCCAAGGATGATCATTCAGGCATGCTTTCTAGCTCACAGGGAACTCATAACCTAGTACTGAGGTGAAGGAGAATGCCAAAAGAAGCCCGGGGGAAAAAAATAACATGAACTACTTGAGAAGCAGCCTGGCCCACGGGAAAGAGAACGGGCCTGGGAAGCAGAAGACCTGGGTTCTAATCCCGGCTCTACCACTGTGTGACCCTGGAAAAGTCACTTAACTTCTCTGTGCCCCGGTTTCCTCTTCTGTAAAATGGGGATTCAATAACGGTTCTCTTTTTTTATGGTTTATGTTGAGCGCTTACTATGTGCTAGGCACAGTTCTAAGTGCTATTCTAAGTTCTCCTTCCTACTTAGGATGTGAACCCTGATTGAAGCAAAGACCGTGTCTGACCTAAATACCTTGTCTCTACCCCAGCACTTACTACAGAGGTTGGCCCGTAGTAATAAATACCACTAATCATCATCATGTTGCCAACTTGTACTTCCCAAGCGCTTAGTACAGTGCTCTGCACACAGTAAATGCTAAATAAATCCCCTTCCTTCCTCTCCCCCTCGTCCCCCTCTCCATCCCCCCATCTTACCTCCCTCCCTTCCCCACAGCACCTGTATATATGTATATATGTTTGTACATATTTTTTTACTCTATTTATTTATTTAATTTATTTGTACATATCTATTCTATTTATTTTATTTTGTTAGTATGTTTGGTTCTGTTCTCTGTCTCCCCCTTTTAGACTGTGAGCCCACTGTTGGGTAGGGACTGTCTCTATATATTGCCAATTTGTACTTCCCAAGCGCTTAGTACAGTGCTCTGCACATAGTAAGCGCTCAATAAATACGATTGATGATGATGATGATGTTAAATACGATTGAATGAAGGAAGGATGACACCAAGGTTGTGGGCCTGTGGGATGGGAAGGATGGAAGTGCTGTCCACAGTGACGGGAAGAGCTCACCTCCTCCAGGAGGCCTTCCCAGACTGAGCCCCCTTTTTCCTCTCCTCCTCCCCATCCCCCCGCCCTGCCTCCTTCCCCTCCCCACAGCACTTGTATATACATATTTGCACAGATTTATTACTCTATTCATTTTACTTGTACACTTTTACTATTCTATTTATTTTGTTAAGGATGTGCATCTAGCTTTAATTCACACAGTAAGCGCTCAATAAATACTATTGAATGAATGAATGAATGACTACGAGCCAATCAGGTTAGACAGAGTCCCTTTCCCACATGGGGCTCACAGTCTTCATCCCCATTTTACAGATGCAGTAACTGAGGCCCATTCATTCATTCAATCGTATTTATTGAGCGCTTACTGTGTGCAGAGCACTGTACTAAGCGCTTGGGAAGTACAAGTTGGCAACATATAGAAATGGTCCCTACCCAACAGTGGGAAAACAGTCTAGAAAGCCCAGAGACGTGAAGTGACTTACTCGAGGTCACAAGCAGACAGGTGGAGGAGCCAGAATTAGAACCCAGGTCTTTCCGCCTCCCAAGCCCATGCTCTAGCCACTAGGCCATGCTGCTTCTCTAGTTCAGTGCTTGGCTCATAGTAAGTGCTTATCAAATACAACGATCATTTTTATTGTTCCAGCCCTCTGAGCCAGCTACACGTTTATTATAATAACAATAGCATTTATTAAGCGCTTACTATGTGCAAAGCACTGTTCTAAGCACTGGGGAGATTACAAGGTGAACAGGTTGTCCCACGTGGGGCTCACAGTCTTCATCCCCATTTTACAGTTGAGGTCACTGAGGCCCAGAGAACTTAAGTGACTTGCCCAAAGTCACACAGCTGACAAGTGGCGGAGCCGGGATTTGAACCCATGACCTCTGACTCCATTCATTCATTCACTCAATCGTATTTATGGAGCGCTTACTGTGTGCTACTGTACTAACCGCTTGTACTCACAACCACCTGTAGCACCTTTGTATATACACTTTTACTTTATGTTGCCAACTTGTACTTCCCAAGCGCTTAGTACAGTGCTCTGCACACAGTAAGTGCTCAATAAATACGATTGATTGATTGATTTTACTCAAACACTCATCCACCAAAATACCGCGTTCCTTCTTCCTCTGATCTGTTTACTGCTTTCCTCCCCTTCTAGATCCTCAAGGGCAGAAATCATCTCTACTAGCTTTATTGTACTCTCCCAGGAGCTTAGTACAGTGCATTCCACTCAGAAGACACTCAGCAAGCGCTTAGAACAGGGCACTGCACTTAGTAGATGCTCAATAAATACCCTTACTATTCCTGTTATGATTCTTGCTTCGACATCAAATTCACGAGCACGTAAGCGATCGGGAGTTACTCTAGGTCTCTGGATGACACTCTCAGTTTGTCCGTTCATTCAGTCGTATTTATTGAGCGCTAACTGTGTGCAGAGCACTGTACTAAGCGCTTGGGAAGTACAAGTCGGCAACATATAGAGACGGTCCCAACCCAACAACGGGCTCACAGTCTAGAAGGAGAAGCAGCGTGGCTCGGTGGCTCAGAGTCAGAGGTCATGGGTTCAAATCCCGGCTCCGCCACTTGTCAGCTGTGTGACTTTGGGCAAGTCACGTAACTTATCTGGGCCTCGGTTACCTCGTCTGTAAAATGGGGATGAAGACTGTGAGCCCCCCGTGGGACAACCTGATCACCTTGTGACCTCCCCAGAGCTTAGAACAGTGCTTTGCACATAGTAAGCGCTTAATAAATGCTATCATTAGAAGGGGCAGATTGTTGATTAAAGTCTTACAAAGGATCATCAATCGTATTTATTGAGCACTTACTATGTGCAGAGCACTGTACTAAGTGCTTAAGGATAAGTAGCAATGCCCAATGGACAGTGCCCGGGTCAGAGGACTTGGGTTCTAATCCCGCCTCCTTCACTCGTCTGCGGTGTGACCTTGGGCGAGTCGCTTCACTTCTCTGGGCCTTAGTTCCCTCATCCGTAAAATGGGAACTGAGAGTGTGAACCTCACGTGGGACGTGGACTGAGTCTAATCCAATTAGACTGTATATATGTTTGTACGTATTTATTACTCTATTTATTTTACTTGTACATATTCTATTTATTTTATTTTGTTAATATGTTTGGTTTTGTTGTCTGTCTCCCCCTTCTCGACTGTGAGCCCTTTGTTGGGCAGGGACCATCTCTATATGTTGGCAACTTGTAATTCCCAAGAGCTTAGTACAGTGCTCTGCACACAGTAAGCGCTCAATAAATACGATTGAATGAATGAATGAATGATTAATAAATAATCATTATATCTATTATTATTATTATTATCAATAATAATCAATCAATAAATACGATTGATGATGATGATGATTAGCTTGTATCTACCAGTGCCTGCCACTCAGTACTAGTTTAACAAATACCATTCAAAAAAAAAAAAAAACAAAAACAGAAGAGGATTTCGATATTAGATTCCTTGCCGTAAATTATTCCCTTTAGTGACCCATCCTGGATGTTACCAACCGTAAATTTATCCAAACCCTCCTTGAACTTACTTATATTTTCTGCCTGCACAGATGCCTGCGCTAACGAATTCCACATGCTGACCACGGGTTCCTTCAGTGCTACGCAATGTGGATTTGCAGTAAAAGTCAAGGAGGGTCTTCTAATGGTTTCCTCATGGAAAAGAGACTCACCTTCCCTACCTCATCAGCCTTTCCTCATGTTTATTCTAACACCTTTTACTCGATATGTTGCCAACCTGTACTTCCCAAGCGCTTAGTACAGTGCTCTGCACACAGTAAGCGCTCAATAAATATGATTGATTGATTAGCCCATCCCTGAAATGGTTGCAAACTTCCCTCAGAGCATTTTTCTTTGCCTTCTTTAGGATGTGTTCGGTCACGTTCTCTCCTCTGAAGGCCGAACTTCGCCTTCTATTTCTCTGAAAGCCGAGTCCTTCCAGATAGAGCCCGTTCTCCCATAACCTGTCCCTTCCCTCCACGTTCGGGATCGAATGCCGTTGAGGAATCTGGGAATGGTTTTTTTTCCCACAGTGCCCGTCTCGAGCGGAATACAATGCGGCATCTGAAGGAATGGGTGTGGGTTTCTGTGTGGGGTCAGTGGAGGCGGGAGTGTTGTAGAGAAATAATAACAAAAATGATGGTATTTGTTAAGTGTTTGCTGTATGTCAAGCATTCATTCATTCAATCGTATTTATTGAGTGCTTACTGTGTGCAGAGCACTGTACTAAGCGCTTGGGAAGTACAAGTTGGCAACATATAGAGATTGTCCCTACCCAACAATGGGCTCACAGTCAAGCACTGTTCTAAGCACCGGGGGATATACAAGCTGCTCAGGTTGGATGGTCCCTGTCATTCATTCATTCATTCATTCAATTGTATTTATTGAGCGCTTACTGTGTGCAGAGCACTGTATTAAGCGCTTGGGAAGTACAAGTTGGCAACATATAGAGATGGTCCCTACCCAACAATGGGCTCACAGTCAAGCACTGTTCTAAGCACCGGGGGATATACAAGCTGCTCAGGTTGGATGGTCCCTGTCATTCATTCATTCATTCATTCATTCATTCAATCGTATTTATTGAGCACTTACTGTGTGCAGAGCACTGTACTAAGCGCTTGGGAAGTACAAGTTGGCAACATATAGAGACGGTCCTTACCCAACAACGGGCTCACAGTCAAGCACTGTTCTAAGCACTGGGAGATATACAAGCTGCTCAGGTTGGATGGTCCCTGTCATTCATTCATTCATTCATTCTATCGTATTTATTGAGCACTTACTGTATGCAGAGAACTGTTCTAAGCGCTTGGGAAGTACAAGTTGGCAACATATAGAGACGGTCCTTACCCAACAACAGGCTCACAGTCAAGCACTGTTCTAAGCACCGGGGGATATACAAGCTGCTCAGGTTGGATGGTCCCGTCATTCATTCCTTCATTCATTCAATCATATTTATTGAGCGCTTACTGTGTGCAGAGCACTGTACTAAGCGCTTGGGAAGTACAAGTTGGCAACATATACAGACGGTCCTTACCCAACAACGGGCTCACAGTCAAGCACTGTTCTAAGCACCGGGGGATTATACAAGCTGCTCAGGTTGCATGGTCCCTGTCATTCATTCCTTCATTCATTCATTCTATCGTATTTATTGAGCGCTTACTGTGTGCAGAGCACTGTACTAAGCGCTTGGGAAGTACAAGTTGGCAACATATAGAGACAGTCCTTACCTAACAACGGGCTCACAGTCAAGCACTGTTCTAAGCACCGGGGGATATACAAGCTGCCCAGGTTGGATGGTCCCTGTCATTCATTCATTCAATCGTATTTATTGAGCGCTTACTGTGTGCAGAGCACTGTACTAAGCGCTCGGGAAGCCCAAGTTGGCAACATATAGGGACGGTCCCTACCCAACAGTGGGCTCCCAGTCTAGAAGGGGGAGAGAGGGGAAGTCCCGCTTGGGACTCACAATCTTAATCCCCATTTTACAGATGAAGTTACTGAACCCCAGGGAAGTGAAGTGACTTACCCAGGGACTTCATGTCAGACTGGATTTGTTTGGAACCGTCTTGGGATTCCCAAAGTAGAGAGACTCAAATTCCTCATCAGTAAAACTACAACTGAGTCGCCTAGTCCTCCTCTTCCTCCTCATCTTTCTCCTCATCCCATTAATGATGATGATGACTACTTGGATTCAGAAGGACCTGGGTTCTAATTCCGGCTCTGCCACTTGTCTGTGCTGTGACCTTGGCAAGTCACTTCACTTCTCTGGACCTCAGTAAGCTCATCTGTAAAATAGGGATTAAAACTGTGAGCCCCATTATAATGGCATTTATTAAGCGCTTACTATGTGCAAAGCACTGTTCTAAGCGCTAGGGAGGTTACAAGGTGATCAGGTTGTCTCACGTGGGACTCACAGTCTTAATCCCCATTTTACAGATGCGGGAACTGAGGCTCAGAGAAGTGAAGTGACTTGCCCAAAGTCACACAGCTGACAAGCGGTGTGAAGCAGCGTGGCTCAGTGGAAAGAGCCAGGGCTTTGGAGTCAGAGGTCGTGGGTTCAAATCCTGGCTCCGCCAATTGTCAGCTGTGTGACTTTGGGCAAGTCACTTAACTTCTCTGTGCCTCAGTTACCTCATCTGTAAAATGGGGATGAAGACTGTGAGCCCCCCATGGGACAACCTGGTCACCTTGTAAGCTCCCCAGCGCTTAGAACAGTGCTTTGCACATAGTAAGCGCTTACTAAATACCATTAAAAAAAAAAAGCGGCGGAACCGGGATTTGAACTGATGACCTCTGACTCCAAAGCCCGTGCTCCTTCCACTGAGCCACACTGCTTCCCCATGTAATAATAATAATAATAATAATAATAATAATAATAATAATAATAACTGTGGTATTCATTAAGCACTTACTATGCACCAGGCACTATACTAAGCGCTGGGATGGATACAAGCAAATCAAGTTGGACACAGTCCCTGTCCCACCTGGGGCTCACAGTCTTAATTCCCATTTTACAGATGAGGAAACTGAGGCCCAGAGAAG
Organism: Tachyglossus aculeatus; assembly: GCF_015852505.1. Classification (NCBI taxonomy): domain Eukaryota; kingdom Metazoa; phylum Chordata; class Mammalia; order Monotremata; family Tachyglossidae; genus Tachyglossus; species Tachyglossus aculeatus. The sequence continues at coordinate 2,021,422 of NC_052075.1, forward strand.
CCAAGTGATCTCCCCAAAGTCACACAGCAGACAAGTGACAGAGCCAGGATTGGAACCCCCAATGGAAAGAGCCCGGGCTTTGGAGTCAGTGGTCATGGGTTCAAATCCCGGCTCTACAATTGTCAGCTGGGTGACTTTGGGCAAGTCACTTCACTTCTCTGGGCCTCAGTTACCTCATCTATAAAATGGGGATTGACTGTGACCCCTGTGGGACAACCTGATCACCTTGTAACCTCCCCAGTGCTTAGAACAGTGCTTTGCACATAGTAAGCACTTAATAAATGCCATTATTATGATTATTATCATTATTATTAATAAACCTTTGGACTCCCAGGTTCATGTTCTATCTACTACATCATGCTGTTTCTCCAGTGGCTTGGCACATAGTAAGCGCTTAAGAAATACCATCAAAATGAACAAAACCAAAACAAGGCAGTGTGTTTTTCAAGGTGCGGAGCTAATAATTGTAGCATTTGTTAATCAATCAATCAATCAATCAATCGTATTTATTGAGCGTTTCTAAGCGCTTGGGAAGTACAAGTTGGCAACACATACAGATGGTTCCTACGCAACAGTGGGTTCACAGTCTGTTAAGCACTTACTATGTACCAGGCACTGTACTAAGCGCTGGGGGAGATATGAATTTGTCAGGTTAGACCCAGTCCCTGTCCCACATGGGACTCACAGTCTTTGTCAGCTGTGTGACTTTGGGCAAGTCACAACTTCTCTGGACCTCAGTTACCTCATCTGTAAAATGGGGATTAAGACTAAGAGCCCCACGTGGGACAAGCTGATCACCTTGTAACCGCCCCAGCGCTTAGAACAGTGCGTTGCACATAGTAAGCGCTTAATAAATGCCATTATTATTATTATTATTCTTTTGGCTCAATGGAAAGAGCCCGGGCTTGGGAGTCAGAGGTCATGGGTTCAAATCCCGGCTCTGCCAATTAGCTGTGTGACTTTGGGCAAGTCACTTCACTTCTCTGTGCCTCAGTTCCCTCATGTGTAAAATGAGGATGAAGACTGTGAGCCCCCCGTGGGACAACCTGATCACCTTGTAACCTCCCCAGCGCTTAGAACAGTGCTTTGCACATAGTAAGCGCTTAACAAGTGTCATTAAAAAAAAGTCACTTCAATTCTCTGGGCCTCGCTCACCGCATCTGTAAAATGGGATTCACTCATTCATTCAATCGTATTTATTGAGCACTCACTGTGTGCAGAGCACTGGACTAAGCACTTGGATATATGTATATATGTTTGTACATATTTATTACTCTATTTATTTTATTTGTACATATCTACTCTATTTATTTTATTTTGTTAGTATGTTTGGTTTTGTTCTCTGTCTCCCCCTCTTAGACTGTGAGCCCACTGTTGGGTAAGGACTGTCTTTATATGTTGCCAATTTGTACTTCCCAAGCGCTTAGTACAGTGCTCTGCACATAGTAAGCGCTCAATAAATACGATTGATGATGATGATGATGATGGAAAGTAAAATTCGGCAACAGATGGAGGCAATTCCTACAGGTTCACAGTCTACAAGGTGGGAGACAGGCCACAAAACAAAACGAGTAGACTGGCATCAAGAGCATCAAAATAGATAAATAGATATAAACACATCGTTAATAAAATAAATAAAATAATAAATACGTGCAAATATACACAAGTGCTGTGGGGCGGGGAAGGGGGTAGAGCAGAGGGAAGGAGTCAGGGTGATGGGGAGGGGAGGTGGGGTAGAGGAAAATCCCCCTTCTAGACTGTCAGCCCGTTGTTGGGTAGGGACCGTCTCTATATGTTGCCAGCTTGGACTTCCCAAGCGCTTAGTACAGTGCTCTGCACACAGTAAGCGCTCAATAAATACAATTGAATGATTGAAAGAATGAATGGGAAGGCCTCCTGGAGGAGGTGAGCTCTCAGTAGGGCTTTTCACAATCCCCACGAGGGACAGGGGCTGTGTCCAACCCAATTTGGTTGTATCCAGCCCAGCGCTTAGTACATAATAATAATAATAATGGTAGCATTTATTAAGCGCTTACTGTGTGCAAAGCACTGTTCTAAGCGCTGGGGTAGATACAAGGTAATCAGGTTGTCCCACGTGGGGCTCACAGTCTTCATCCCCATCTTCCAGATGAGGGAACTGAGGCCCAGAGAAGTGAAGTGACTTGCCCACAGTCACCCAGCTGGCAATTGGCAGAGCTGGGATTTGAACCCATGACCTCGGACTCCAAAGCCCAGGCTCTTTCCACTGAGCCACGCTGCTTCTCTGTCACGCACAGTGAGGTGCGTGACAAATACCACAATTATTATTATTATTACAATCCAGGAGGTTTCGGGGCCGAGCAATTCCACACGCTATATCCGGCCCAGGCAGAGGCCCGGCCTTCGGCCTGGAAGTCTGTCGTTCATTCAGTTGTACTTATTGAGCGCTTACTGTGTGCAGAGCACTGGACTAAGCGCTTGGGAAGTACAAGTTGGGAACATATAGACCGTCCCTACCCAACAACGCTCTTCCGGCCTTCCAAACCCCGCTTCCGGACGCTCTGCTTCTTTGAACCATTTGGTGCAGGATGATAAAGGAGCCTCCAGACAGACGGGTTGACGCATTTCCTTTTTAAATGCGGCAGTGGACGTCTTTCCATCTCGTCGGCTCGCCTGCCAACAATCTCCCGCACGCTCGTCCGGGATGTTGGCGATGCACGTTAACGAGGGCGATCCCTCCTCCCTCCTCGACATCTCGCTAAAAGCTTCGGGAGCACCGGGATGAATAGTTTGACGTGACGGCCGTCCGCTCGGGCACTCAGTAGAGCTCCAGGAAGATGTGCTCAGATGCCAATTGATGCCGCCGATCTATTATAAATTCCAAGTCTCCTCCCCTTCCCCGTGTCAGTTATGGTGGATGCGCCTCTGAGAATTAAACGATGGGCCGGGATTGTGCGACGGAGAACGCCGCGGAGGCCTTTTTCATTAGGAAGGGCCTACGGTTCACTAAAAAAAAAGAACAATAACTCAGATTTTTATGGCACCGATTCCGTAGCCCACGGGGCGTAAATCCCAAACCGATAGACTCGATTTCCTTCCGAAAGAAAATGCTGACGAATCAGTCGGTGAACTGGATGAATTGAACGCCTAAATGGGCCGAAGCACTAAGCATTTCAGAGGGCCTGGAAGTTAACGGGATACGATCTCTGTCCTGACCGTCTTGCAGGGAAAATAGACGTTCGAATATTAGAGCTTTCCATTTCCAACTCCCCACATCATCAATCGTATTTATTGAGCGCTTACTATGTCAGTCGATCAGTGGTATTTATTGAGTGCCTCCTGTGGGCTGAGCACTCGGACTAAGTGCTTGGGACAGTACGTTGTTGTTGATGTTGTAAGGTTATTTGTTAAGCGCTTACTATGTGCCAGGAGCTGGGGTAGATTCAAGATAATCGGGTGGGACATTCATTCATTCATTCATTCATTCATTCATTCAATCGTATTTATTGAGCGCTTACTGTGTGCAGAGCACTGTACTAAGCGCTTAGGAAGTACAAGCGCTTGGGACATGGTATATTAGAGTTGGTAGCCCCGCAGCTTGGCTTAGTGGAAAGAGCCCGGGTTTAGGAATCAGAGGGCGTGAGTTCTAATCCCGGCTCTGCCACTTATCGCCTGTGTGACTTTGGGCCTCAGTTCTCTGGGCCTCGGTTACCTCATCTGTAAAATAGGGATTAAGACTGTGAGCCCCAGGTAGGACAAACTGATAACCATGTATCTCCTCCAGCGCTTAGAACAGTCATTGGTACATAGTAAGCGCTTAACAAGTACCTTCATTAATGTTATTATCTTTAATATTTTTTGCTTAAATGTTATTCATTCATTCATTCAATCGTACTTATTGAGCGCTTACCGTGTGCAGAGCACTGTACTAAGCGCTTGGGAAGTACAAGTTGGCAACATATAGAGATGGTCCCTACCCAACAACGGGCTCACAGTCTAGAATATTCTTTTATTATTTCCAGGACCGAGCAAGCACACTGATGAGTCAAAGTCAAGCGATGAACAAACATCATCACGATTATCACCGCCAATGGCATTGAGAAGCATGGAAAGAGCCCGGGCTTTGGAGTCAGAGGTCGTGGGTTCAAATCCCGTCTCCGGTAATTGTCAGCTGTGTGACTTTGGGTGAGTCACTTCACTTCTCTGGGCCTCAGTGACCTCATCTGTCAAATGGGGATGAAGACCGTGAGCCCCCCGTGGGACAACCTGATCACCTTGTAACCTCCCCAGCGCTTAGAACAGTGCTTTGCACATAGTGAGCGCTTAATAAATGCCATCATTATTATTATTATAATGGTATAGAGCACAGGCCTGAGAGTCAGAAGGACCTAGGTTCTAATCTAATTTGTCTGCTGTGTGACTTGAGTAAGTCACTTCACTACTCTGTGCCTCACTTACCCCATTTGTAAAATTAGAATTGAGACCGTGAGCCCCACATGGGACAAGGACAGCATCCAGCCCAATTTTGCTCATATCCATCCCAGTGCTTAGTACAGTGTATATATATATATATATAATACATATAATATATATATATATTTGTACATATTTATTACTCTATTTTACTTGTACATATTTATTCTATTTATTTTACTTGGCTTATATGTTTTGTTTCGTTGTCTGTCTCCCCCTTCTAGACTGTATGAGTCCGCTGTTGGGTAGGGACCTGTCTCTATATGTTGCCAACTTGTACTTCCCAAGCGCTTAGTACAGTGCTCTGCACACAGTAAGCGCTCAATAAATACGATTGATGATGATGATGCTCTGCACACAGTAAGTGCTCAATAAATACGATTGAATGAATGAATGAATGGTACATAGTAAATGCCTAACAAATACCATAATTATGATTATTTATTGAGTGCTTAACTGCGTACGGAGCACCGTACCCAGCAGTTGGGAGCATCCAATACAACAGAGTTGTTTTAGACAGATAATTGTTCCAGGAGATAATCATCAGATGGATAATTATCGAAGGCCCCATCTCCTCCAAGAAGCCTTCCGTGATTGATTCCTCCTCCCCTCTTCTCCCACCCGTGGCTCAGCGGAAGGAGCACGGACTTTGGAGTCAGAGGTCAGGGGTTCAAATCCCGGCTCCGCCACTTGTCAGCTGTGTGACTTTGAGCAAGTCACTTCACTTCTCTGGGCCTCAGTTCCCTCATCTGTAAAATGGGGGTGAAGACTGTGAGCCTCACGTGGGACAACCTGATTACTGTATATCCCCCCAGCGCTTAGAACAGTGCTTTGTACATAGTAAGCGCTTAATAAATGCCATCATCATCACCCCTTTCTGCACCACTCCGACTTGCTCCTTCATTCATCCTCCCTCCCATCCCCACAGCACATCTGTAGATATCCATAATTTATGTATTTATGTATATTAATGTCTGTCTCCCCCATAGACTGTAGGCTTGTTGTGGAATATGTCTGTTGTTATATTGTCCTCTCCCAAGTGCTTAGTGCAGTGCTTTGTGCACAATAAGTGCTCAATAAATGCGATTTAATGAATGAATGAACATCATCATCATCAATCATCAATCGTATTTATTGAGCGCTTACTATGTGCAGAGCACTGGACTAAGCGCTTGGCAAGTACAAATTGGCAACATATAGAGACAGTCCCTACCCAACAGTGGGCTCACAGTCTAAAAGGGGGAGGCAGAGAACAAAACCAGACATACTGACAAAATAAAATAAATAGAATAGATATGTACAAGTAAAATAAATAAATAAATAAATAGAGTAATAAATATGTACAAACATATATACATAGATACTAATAGAGTTAGTAGACATGTTCCCTGCCCACAATCAGCTGGGGCATATTCTCTTTTTTTCTTTTCTTAAGCTTTCTCCTGCTGAGGTTCTGAAAACAGGTCCTTAGTATATAGCAAGCACTGTCACCCAAGGAGATGGTGTTTTTCTAGTAAAGATTGTTATCTTTGGGTTATTTTCTGTGAATCTGTGACCTGTTTTGTTTTGTTGTCTGTCTCCCCTTCTAGACTGTGAGCCCGTTGTTGGGTAGGGACCGTCTCTATACGTTGCCAACTTGTAATAATAATTTTGGTATTTGTTAAGCGCTTACTATGTGCGAAGCACTGTTCCAGGTGATCAGGTTGTCCCATGTGGGGCTCACAATCTCAATCCCCATTTTACAGATGAGGGAACTGAGGCCCGGAGAAGTTAAGCGACTTGCCCAAAGTCACACAGCTGACAAGCGGCGGAGCTGGGATTTGAACCCATGACCTCAGACTCCCAAGCCCGGGCTCTTTCCACTGAGCCACGCTGCTTCCCAAGCGCTTAGAACAGTGCTCTGCACACAGTAAGCACTCAATAAATACGATTGATTGATTGATTGATTGATTGAATAAATACGATTGAATGAATTTATTGAGCGCTTGGGTAGGGACTGTCTCTATAGGTTGCCATCTTGTACTTCCCAAGCGCTTAGTACAGTGCTCTGCACACAGTAAGCGCTCAATCAATACGATTGATTGATTGATTGATTGAATAAATACGATTGAATTGTCCCTTCCCCACAGCACCTGTATATACGTATATATGTTTGTACATATTTATTACTCTATTTATTTTTTTTACTTGTACATATCTATTCTATTTATTTTATTTTGTTAGTATGTTTGGTTTTGTTCTCCGTCTCCCCCTTTTAGACTGTGAGCCCACTATTGGGTAGGGACTGTCTCTATATGTTGCCAACTTGGACTTCCCAGGCGCTTAGTACAGTGCTCTGCGCACAGTAAGCGCTCAATAAATACGATTGATGATGATGATGATTGAATGAATTTATTGAGCGCTTACTGTGTATAGAGCACTGTACTAAGCGCTTGGGAAGTACAAATCGGCAACATAATTTATGTTATTAATTATTTATACAGTTTATTATATGACTAAATTATATTATAGTAAATTATGCTATTTATACAAATTTGCATGCCGAATTCCAAAAGCTCCAACTCCCAGTGGGTAAAAGGCAAGAAATGCGGCCCTGAAACGGGATTCGAGCCTGATTGCCAAAGATCCGCATTTGGGGGGATTTCGGGAACAAAATGGAGCTGGAGTGGAAAGTCCAAAGCCGGGATTTTCCCCCCTTGGAGAGGGAAGTCCAGGAAACCAATTCACATTCGAGTTTTCCGGGGGATGCAGAAAACTTAAAAGATCTCTCCAACAGCTTTGAAGTGTAAATCACCGCTCCTGCAAAGCCTGGTCTGAGAGGAAATGGAAAAGCACTTTACAATTGCACAGAGAAAGCCCCGCACAGCAAAATCATTCAAACGAAGATCATTTCCAGTTCCTTAGGAGGGAAAGATGAAAGGGCAGGGCAGGGATTCGCCGGGAAAGAGAAAAACCCACGGACCCCAAAGGGGATAAGGAATATCCATCATTCTTGCCTGGGTAGCCCTTAGACAATTCATTATTTTGTTTTTTATCTCCAGCTCACATTCCCCCAACAACAATCTCAGCAGTTAGTAGTGATCAGGGCAGTAGCAGTAGCTACTAAAGAAGCAGCGTGGCTCACTGGAAAGAGCCCGGGCTTTGGAGTCGGAGGTCATGGGTTCAAATCCCGGCTCTGTCAGCTGTGTGACTGTGGGCGAGTCACTTTTCTGGGCCTCAGTTCCCTCATCTGTAAAAAGGGGATGAAGACTGTGAGCTCCCCGTGGGACAACCTGATCACCTTGTAACCTCCCCAGCGCTTAGAACAGTGCTTGGCACATAGTTAGCGCATAATAAATGCCATTATTATTATTACTACTACTAAAGAAGCAGCGTGGCTTTGCTTTGCTTTGCTCATAGTAAATGCCATTATTATTATTATTATTATTATTATTATTACTACTAAAGAAGCAGCGTGGCTCTGTGCAAAGAGCCCGGGCTTTGGAGTCGGAGGTCATGGGTTCAAATCCCGGCTCTGTCAGCTGTGTGACTGTGGGCAGGTCACTTCTCTGGGCCTCAGTTCCCTCATCTGGAAAAAGGGGATGAAGACTGTGAGCCCCACGTGGGACAACCTGATCACCTTGTAACCTCCCCAGCTTTTAGAACAGTGCTTTGTGCATAATAAATGCCATTATTATTATTATTACCACTAAAGAAGCAGCGTGGCTCCGTGGAAAGAGCCCGGGCTTTGGAGTCAGAGGTCACGGGTTCAAATCCCGGCTCCGCCACTTGTCAGCTGTGTGACTGTGGGCAGGTCACTTCACTTCTCTGGGCCTCAGTTACCTCATCTGCAAAAAGGGGATGAAGACTGTGAGCCCCCCCATGGGACAACCTGATCACCTTGTAACCTCCCCAGCGCTTAGAACAGTGCTTTGCGCATAATAAATGCCATTATTATTATTATTACTACTAAAGAAGCAGCGTGGCTCTGTGGAAAAAGCTCGGGCTTTGGAGTCGGAGGTTATGGGTTCAAGTCCCGCTCCGCTACTTGTCAGCTGGGTGACTGTGGGCAAGTCACTTCACTTCTCTGGGCCTCAGTTCCCTCATCTGGAAAAAGGGGATGAAGACTGTGAGCCCCCCATGGGACAACCTGATCACCTTGTAACCTCCCCAGCGCTTAGAACAGTGCTTGGCACATAGTAAGCGCATAATAAATGCCATTATTATTATTACTACTACTAAAGAAGCAGCGTGGCTCAGTGGAAAGAGCCCGGGCTTTGGAGTCAGAGGTCACGGGTTCAAATCCCGGCTCCGCCACTTGTCAGCTGTGTGACTGTGGGCAGGTCACTTCACTTCTCTGGGCCTCAGTTCCCTCATCTGTAAAAAGGGGATGAAGACTGTGAGCCCCCTGTGGGACAACCTGATCACCTTGTAACTAACTTCCCCAGCACTTAGAACAGTGTTTTGCACATAGTAAGCGCTTAATAAAATACCATTATTATTATTAATAATAATAATTATGGTATTTCTTAAGCACTTAGTTTGTGCCAGACACTGTACTAAGCGCTGGGGTGGATGCAAGCAAGTCGGGATGGATATAGTTCCTGTCCCGCAGAAGGCTCCCAGCCTTAATCCCCATTTCACAGATGAGATCATCAAGGACTGTGTCCAACCCAATTTGTTTGAGAAGCAGCATGGCTTAGTGGCAAGAGCCACTCAGAGGTCGTGGGTTCTAATCTCAGCTCCGCCACTTATCAGCTGTGTGACTTTGGGGAAGTCACTTAACTTCTCTGTGCCTCAGTGACCTCATCTGGAAAATGGGGATTAAGACTGCGATCCCCATGTGGGACAACCTGATTGCCTTGTCTCTCCCCCAGCGCTTAGAACAGTGCTTGGCACATAGTAAGCGCTTAACAAAAACCATCATTCTAATTCCATTTTCCTTTCCCAAGCTCTGTGGACAGTGATCCGCGCACAGCAGACGGAGATGGAAGCTCCTTGGGGGCAAGGATAATGCTTAATAACTCCATTTTCCTCTCCCAAGCGCTCAATACAGTGCTCTGCTAAGCACATAGTAGATGCTTTGGTGTCTCTCCATCCTTATCACCTCGGCCACTTTGGGTTGGGTCAGATGTTTATTTAATTGTACATTCAAATATTTATTTTGACTGCTATGGTTTGAAATTCCTTAATGTTTGTGTACTCCAGTAGAGTGTAAGCACCTAATAGTTAAGGAAACATGCCCGGGTTTGGGACTCAGAGGTCGTGGGTTCTAATCCCGACTCCTCCACTTGTCAGCTGTGTGACTCTGGGCAAGTCGCTTCACTTCCCTGTGCCTCAGTTACCTCATCTGGAAAATGGGGGTGAAGACTGTGAGCCCCACGTGGGGCAACCCGATTACCTTGTACCTACCCCAGTGCTTAGAACAGTGCTCGGCACATAGTAAGCGCTTAACAAATACCATCAGCATCATCAGCGCCACCACTTCCTTTCACTGTTGGACCCAATGTGCCGACAATAAGTGCTGTGATTTTCTGTGCTCTGATTTCTCCTACACACATTTGTCTCTGGGCTGCTGGGGTGATATGGCATTTGTTTAGTACAGTGCTCTGCACACAGTAAGCGCTCAATAAATACGATTGAATGAATGAATGAATGAATAAAATGGAGGTGAAGGCTGGGAGCCCCCAGTGGGACAACCTGATCACCTTGTAACTTCCCCAGCGCTTAGAACAGTGCTTTGCACATAGTAAGCGCTTAATAATTGCCATCATCATCATTATCATTTGTTAAGAGCTTACACTGTCCCCGGCACTGTACTAAGCGCTGGGGTAGCTACGAGATTCACTCATTTGATCGTATTTATTGAGCGCTTACTGTGTGCGGATCAGCGAACGAAGCGCTTGGGAACAAGTACGATACAACACGGGTTGCATACAGTTCCTGTCCCACACAGGGCTCACAGTCTTAATCCACATTTTCCAGATAATAATGATGGTATCTCTGCGGCACTTACAATGAGGTAACGGAGGCACAGAGAGGTGAAGTGACTTGTCCAAGGTCACCCAGCAGACACGTGGCGGAGCCGGGATTAGAACCGGGGTTTTCTGGCTCCCAGGCCGGCGATTGATCCGTTATTAGTGTGGATTATTATTAGTGCGGATAATAATGCGGGGTGTGGTCAACTGGAGCGACAGCAAACTGGATTGGAGATTTCTCAATTAATTCTATTTACTGAGCACCTCCTAAGTTCAGAACCCGAGGGAGAGTACAACAGAGGGTGCTGCCTCACTTTAAGGTGCTTCTTATCTATCCGGCAAGGACAAAATGATTTCCAAATAGCAGGAGCAGGAAAAACAAAGACATGACAGGAAGTGACTCCACCTCTTGTCTGCTGTGTGACCTTGGGTAAGCCCCTTCACTTCTCTGTGCCTCAATCACCTCATCTGTAAAATGGGGATTATGACTGTGAGCCCCATGTGGGGCAGGGACTGTGTCCAAACTGATTAGCTTGTATCTACTCCAGCGCTTAGAACAGTGCCCAGCACATAGTTAGCGCTTCACAAATACCATCATTATTATTATTATCGACTCCAGCGCTTAGAACAGTGCCTAGCACATAGTAAGCACTTAACAAATACCATTATTATTATTATTATTATTATCTACTCCAGTGCTTAGAAAAGTGCCAGCCACACAGTAAGCGTTTAACAAATACCATCATTATTATTATCTACTCTAGCGCTTAGAACAATGCCTGGCACATAGTGAGCACTTAACAAATACCATTATTATTATTATTATTATCATTATTATTATTATTATTATCATTATCTACTCCAGCACTTAGAACAGTGCCTGGCCTATAGTAAGCATTTTTGTTTTTGTTGCCTATCTCCCTCTTCTAGACTGTGAGCCCGTTGTTGGGTAGGGACCGTCTCTATATGTTGCCAGCTTGTACTTCCCAAGTGCTTAGTACAGTGCTCTGCACACAGTAAGTGCTCAATAATACAATTGAATGAATGAATGAATGAAACACCATTATTATTATTATTATCATTATTATCATTATCTACTCCAGTGCTTAGAACAGTGCCTGGCACACAGTAAGCACTTAACAAATATCATCACTATTATTATTATCTACTCCAGTGCTTAGAACAGTGCCTGGCATACAGTAAGCACTTAACAAATATCATCACTATTATTATTATCTACTCCAGTGCTTAGAACAGTGCCTGGAATATAGTAAGCACTTAACAAATGCCATCATCATTATTATTATCTACACCAGCACTTAGAACAGTGTCTGGCACAGAGTAAGCGCTTAACAAATACCATCATCATCATCATCATCATCATTATTATTATTATTATTATTATTATTATTATTATTATCTACTCCAGTGCTTAGAACAGTGCCTGGAATATAGTAAGCACTTCACAAATACCATTATTATTATTATCATTATTATCATTATTATTATTATTATCTACTCAAGCACTTAGAACAGTGCCTGGCACACAGTAAGTGCTTAACAAATACCATCATTATTATTATTATCTACTCCAGCGCTTAGAACAGTGCCTGGCACATAGTAAGTGCTTAACAAATACAATCATCATTATTATTATTATCATTATTATCTACTCCAGCACTTACAGCACTGCCTGACACATAGTAAGCACTTAACAGATACCATCATCATATCATTATTATCTACTCCAGCACTTAAAACAGTGCCGGGCACATAGTAAGCGCTTAACAAATACCATAAAAAAAGTGATGTCATCCAAATAGATGAGATTGAAATAACTAATGAAAAAAATGGACTATTTGAATCAATCTATCAATAAAAGAAAATACGCCTATATACACGCTAACTTCTGAGGATATGAATAAAATATAAAAGTACTAAGGGTGGGATTGGGTTGACATGACTAGAAGTTTCTGGCCCATGCCAGATTCCAATTCTTTCAGTATGCTCGTATCGGTTTCTTTTCTGTTCTAAGCGAAAGTGCGGGGAGGCAGAAGAGGAAAATGAAAATAAATGATTGCAGGGTGAGGGCCTGAAAACAATTATATTGCGCCTAAAAGCAATCGGCCAAGTAAGACTTTTAATAAAAATGTAAAATACGATTGGCGGCCTTACAGATATCCAATCCTGTTGCCGTCCAGCAGATGTGAACGTCCGAGTCGCCGCAGGGCCGGGAGGTTTGGAGCAGTGGATGGGGAGAGCCGGGCCCTGGGAATGAATTGGGGAAGCGGATTGTGTTTCCCAGATGCTCGGGAAGGAGGGAATGGAAGGAGGCTGGAGGTGCCTTTTGGGTAGGTGGAAAGGAGTTGCAGCCCTGGTGGAAGGGGAGATTTTTATTTTGCTGCTCCGGGTTTCGATGCTCTGGCAAAGTGGTCTCTGCTTTTGCACTGTATTAAAATCTGGGGGGACTGGAGAGGCCAAGGATAGCATCCCGAAGCATATGACCCGGGCCGCAGTCCAGACCCTCTCCTGGTCCTCCCCCCCTTCTCGGACACTCAATTTCTCTGCGGTCTCTACCGTGAGTGTGTAAATCCTGTGTGGGGAGGGAACATGCCTCTTACACCTATTGAACTCCCCCAAGTCATTAGAACAGCATATGGCCTTCAGTGTGTACCCAACAAATACTGTTCCTCTTCCTCCTCCTCCTCCTTCTCCCTTTCCTTTTCCCTCCTACTTCTCCTCCCTCTTCTTTTCCTCCTCCTTCTCCTTCTCCACATCCTCCTCCTTCTCCTTTTCTTTTTTCCTCCTCCACTTCCTTCTCCTCCTTCTCCTTTTCCCTCCTTTTTCTCTTCCTCCTCCTCCTCCTCCTTCTCCTCCTTTTCCTTTTCCTTTTTCCTTCTCCACCTCCTCCTTCTCCTCCTTTTCCTTTTTCCTCCTCCACCTCCTCCTTTTCTTTTGTCCTCCTCCTCCTCCTTTTCCTTTTCCCTCCTCCTTCTCTTCCTCCTCCTCCTTTTTCTTTTTCCTTCTCCACCTCCTCCTTCTTCTCCTTTTCCTTTTCCCTGCTCCTTCTCCTTCTCCTCCTTCTTCTCTTCCTCCTCCTCCTCCTTCTCCTCCTCCTCCTCTTCCTTTTTCCTCCTCCACCTCCTTGTTTTCCTACTCCTTCTTCTCCTTTACCTTTTCCCTCCTCCTCCTCCTCCTTCTCCTTTTCCTTATTCCTTCTCCACCTCCTCCTTCTCCTTTTCCTTTTCCCTCTTCCTTCTCCTTCTCCTCCTTCTTCTCTTCCTCCTCCTCCTTCTCCTTCTCCATGTCCTCCTCCTCCTCCTTCTCCACATCCTCCGCCTTCTCCTCTTCCTTTTTCCTCCTCCACCTCCTTGTCCTCCTCCTCCTTCTTCTCCTTTTCCTTTTCCCTCCTCCCTCTCCTTCTCCTTCTCCTTTTCCTTTTTCCATCTCCACCTCTTCCTTCTTCTCCTTTTCCCTCCTCCTTCTCCTCCTCCTCCTCCTTCTCTTTCTCCACGTCCTCCTCCTTCCACCTCCTCCCCCTCCTCCTCTTCCTTCTCCTCTTCTTTGTCCTCCTCCTTCTTGGCATTAATGAGAAATAAAATTCAGATTCAGTTCAAGACATTGGTGGAACTCTGGCACCTACCACAATTTGTGTAGCATAATTGTGAGCCCATGAACATTATAAAAAAAAATTCATGGTTTAAGAGTTGCACACGGTGAGTCTTTTATTTTTCTATGATATTTGTTAAGTGCTTACTATGTGCCAGGCACAGTACTAAGCACTGGGGTGGATTCAAGCCAATCAGGTTGGACACAGACCAGGTTCCAAATGGGGCTCACAGTTTTAGTTCCCAATTAGTAGATAAAGTAACGGAGGCGCAGAGAAGGTAAGTGACTTGACCAAGGTCACACAGCAGCAGACAAGAGATGGAGCTGCGATTGGAACCCAAGTCCTCCAACTCCCAGGCCTGGGCCCTTTCTATTAGTCATTCATTCATTCAATTGTATTTTTTAGAGAAGCAGCGTGGCTCAGTGGAAAGAACATGGGCTTTGGAGTCAGAGGTCATGGGTTCAAATCCAGCTCTGCCAATCGCCGGCTGTGTGACTTTGGGCAAGTCACGTCACTTCTCTGTGCCTCAGTTCCCTAATCTGCAAAATGGAGATTAAGACTGTGAGCCCCATGTGGGACAATCTGATCACCTTGTAACCTCCCCTGCGCTTAGAACAGTGCTTTGCACATAGTAAGCACTTAATAAATGCTATTATTATTATTATTATTTAAGTGGTTACTGTGTGCAGAGCACTGTACTAAGCGCTTGGAAAATACAATTCAGCACAAAATAGAGTCCAGGCTGCTTCTCCTATTCAGTTGTCAAATCAATCAGAGCTTTGTTTTCTCAGAGTAAACATCCCTTGCCACGACTAAGAGTGCAGAACTTGAACTCTGTACTCTTGGCAACACTTGTAAGGTGCAAATCAACTTCCTCTCTGATGCAGAGCAGGTGTTGGACTTTTATCTAAATGAAGTAGAGAAGCAGCATAATAATAATAATTATGATATTTGTTAAGCGCTTAACTATGTGACAGGCACTGTACTAAGCTCTGGGGTGGATACAAGCATATCGGGTTGGACACAGTCCCTGTCGCACATGGGGCTCACGGTCTCAATCCCCATTTTACAGATGAGGCGTGAAGAGAAATCCAGATTATACAATCTGGATAATATAATAACATTATTTTATAATATATAATACATAATAGCGTGGCTCAGTGGAAAGAGCAAGGGCTTTGGAGTCAGAGGTCGGTGGGTTTGAATCCCGGCTCTGCCACATGTCTGCTGTGTGACCTTGGGCAAGTCACTTAACTTCTCGGAGCCTCAGTTACCTCATCTGTAAAATGGGGATGATGACTGTGAGCCCCACGCGGGACAACCTGGTCACCTTGTATCCCCCCCACCGCTTAGAACAGTGCTTTGCACATAGTAAGCGCTTAACAAATGCCATTATTATTATTACTATTGTACATAATATATAATATATAATACAGATTTTATCTCTCCCTCTCTTCAAAGCCCTCTTGAAATTACATCTCCTCCAGAAGGCCTTCCCTGGTTAAGTTTTCTTTCTCTCCCGGGCAGATCCCCAAACTCTTAAATTAGTACTTATGTACTAATATTATATATATAATATGTAATACAGATTTTATCTCTCCCTCTCTTCAAAGCCCTCTTGAAATTGCATCTCCTCCAGAAGGCCTTCCCTGGTTAAGTTTTCTTTCTCTTCCAGGCAGATCCCCAAACTCTTAAATTAGTACTTATGTACCAACTATGCGTTTATATACCTTCTCAGAGAGCTTTACACGACCTATATTTATGCCAACTTGTACTTCTGAAGCGCTTAGTACAGTGCTCTGCACAAAGTAAGCACTCAATAAATACGATTGAATGAATGAATGAATGCATCTCTCCATTTCTGTTTTCTCTTTTTCTTTCTGTAAATTTGGGACATGTATCTGTGATCAACCTGACTTGCTTCTATCCACCCCAGTGCTTAGCTCAGTATCTGGCACACATTAAGCGCTTAACAAATATCACAATGATAAATTATTGTTACTTACTCTATTTATTTATTTATTTTACTTGTGCATATCTATTCTATTTATTTTATTTTGTTACTATGTTTGGTTTTGTTCTCTGTCTCCCCCTTTTAGACTGTGAGCCCACTGTTGGGTAGGGACTGTCTCTATATGTTGCCAACCTGGACTTCCCAAGCACTTAGTACAGTGCTCTGCACACAGTAAGCGCTCAATAAATACGATTGATTGATTGATTGATTGAAGGCAGGGATGATGACTTCTAGCTCTACTGTCCTCTTCCAACACCTAGCACAGGGCTCTTCATCTAGTGGGTGCTCAATAAATACGATTGATTGGGATTTTGTTTTGGTCCACATTACACCGCACAGCTAGCTAGCAAGAAAACGTCCTGGAAAACATGTGTCTTTCCACTGCTGTATTCTCCCCAGTGCTTTGAATAGTGTCTAGCAAGTAGTAGGTACTCAATAAATACCACTGAGTGATTGACTGATCATGAAATGCTTCTTTCAAGAAAGCCTCCCCCCCATTCACCTCAAAGGAATATGTTATAATAATAATTATTATTATAGTGGTATTTGTTAAGCATTTACTTATGTGGCATGTGCCAAGCACTGTTCTAAGCGCTGGGGGAGATACAAGGTGATCAGGTTGTCCCACGTGGAGCTCACAGTCTTCATCCCCATTTTACAGATGAGGTCACTGAGGCACAGAGAAGTTAAGTGACTTGCTCAAAGTCACACAGCTGACAAGGGGCGGAGCCGGGATTAGAACCCACAACCTCTGACTCCCGAGCCCGGGCTCTTTCCACTAATAATAATAATAATGATGGCATTTGTTAAGCGCTTACTATGTGCAAAGCACTGTTCCAAGCGCTGGAGAGGAAACAAGGTGATCGGGTTGTCCCACATGGGGCTCACAGTCTTCATCCCCATTTTACAGATGAGGTCACTGAGGCACAGAGAAGTTAAGTGACTTGCTCAAAGTCACACAGCTGACAAGGGGCAGAGCTGGAATTAGAACCCACAACCTCTGACTCCCAAGCCCAGGCTCTTTCCACTAATAATAATAATAATGATGGCATTTGTTAAGCGCTTACTATGTGCAAAGCACTGTTCTAAGCGCTGGGGAGGAAACAAGGTGATCAGGTTGTCCCACATGGGGCTCACAGTCTTCATCCCCATTTTACAGATGAGGTAACAGGCCCAGAGAAGTTAAGTGACTTGCTCAAAGTCACACAGCTGACAAGGGGCGGAGCCGGGATTAGAACCCACAACCTCTGACTCCCAAGCCCGGGCTCTTTCCACTAATAATAATAATAATGATGGCATTTGTTATGTTGCCAATTTGTACTTCCCAAGCGCTTAGTACAGTGCTCTGCACATAGTAAGTGCTCAATAAATACGACTGATGATGATGATGATTTGTTAAGCGCTTACTATGTGCAAAGCACTGTTCTAAGCGCTGGAGAGGAAACAAGGTGATCAGTTTGTCCCACATGGGGCTCACAGTCTTCATCCCCATTTTACAGATGAGGGAACTGAGACACAGAGAAGTGAAGTAACTTGCCCAAAGTCACACAGCTGACAAGCGGAAGAGCCGGGATCAGAACCCACGTGTGAGCCCACTGTTGAGTAGGGACTGTCTCTATATGTTGCCAACTTGTACTTCCCAAACGCTTAGTACAGTGCTCTGCACACAGTAAGCACTCAATAAATACGATTGATTGATTGATTGACCTCAGACTCCCGAGCCTGGGCTCTTTCCACTCATCAATCAGTGGTATTTATTGAGCACTTACTATGTGCAGAGCAATAATAACAACAATAATAATAATAATAATCGTGGCATTTGTTAAATGCTTACTATGTGCCAGGCACTGTTCTAAGCACTCGGGTAGAGAAGAGCTGCACACAGAGGTTTGAGCAAAGGAAAAAAATCCAGAAAAAAAAAAACGACACAGAAGAGTGATAGAGTTAAAAAAGAACTAGGTTGTCCTGTGGGACAACCTGATCACCTTGTAACCTCCCCAGCGCTTAGAACAGTGCTTTGCACATAGTAAGCGCTTAATAAATGCCATTAAAAAAAAGCTAGGCACATCACATACTTCGATTGCAATGGAATAGGGATTGAGTGATCTGGAGTGAAATGCATGGCTCAGTGGAAAGAGCACGGGCTTTGGAGTCAGAGGTCATGGGTTCGAATTCTGACTCTTCCAATTGTCAGCTGTGTGACTTTGGGCAAGTCACTTCACTTCTCTGGGCCTCAGTTCCCTCATCTGTAAAATGGGGACTAAGACTGTGAGCCCCCCGTGGGACCACCTGATCACCTTGTAACTTCCCCAGTGCTTAGAACAGTGCTTGTGCATAGTAAGCGCTTAATAAATGCCATCATTATTATTATTATTAAATGCAAACTCATCAGCAAACCCAGGGGGTTAGAATTGACGGTACTTTGCAAAGGCATAGTACTACTCTCCTAAATGTACCCTTATCTTCTCAAAATTAATCTCTGTCTCATATGGACTTATTTATTTAAAATTCCATGAATATATGCATGAAGGCAATAAGACGGGGAGTTTGGTGGAGGTGGATAAAACAGATTCCCCTATTTCCCACCGAAACAATAATTTGCAAACGCCAGGTTTGCTAATAATCAGTTTTTTAAAGGAAACATCTGTTGGTCGTTGAGAGGGGAGGGGTTCGGTGGGGAGGAGGTGGGATGCTAAATTGAAATGCTCTTTTGTGTAGGACGGAGGGCTGGGGGCTACCCAGAGTTAGAGAGGCCTTGTCCATGTCCTCGAAGATTTTTAATCCAAGCAAGAATGTGCAACTACGGACCAATCAATCAACTGTATTTATTGAGCACTTACTGTGTGCAGAGCACTGGACTAAGCGCTTGGGAAGTCCAAGTCAGCAACATATAGAGACGGTCCCTACCCAACAATGGGTTCACAGTCTAAAAGAGACCTGATCACGGCGATGAGCCGCATTTAATGTGGCACCGTTCAGAGGAAGATATAAAATCAGAGGTGGTGGTGGTGTTAGGGTTGAGGGAAAAGTCTGACGTCGCTTTCATAAATGCATTTACGGCGCTGCTCGAGAAAAGGTGAGTTTGGAAGCATTTTTATGGTATAAGTCTGCAAAGTAACTTGCTGTGAAATTCACCAGTAAAAAGCTTACCACAGGCATACACACACACACACACACACACACACACACACACACACACACATATACATGTATTATATATGTGTGTGTGTGTATATATATATATATATATATATATATATATATATATATATATATACTTGCAGAGGACTGGGGGGAGATATATGTGTAAGTGTGTCCCCTCAATCACTCAATACTCATTCATTCATTTGTATTTATTGAGCACTTACTGTGTGCAGAGCACTGTACTAAGCGCTTGGGAAGTACAAGTTGGCAGCATATAGAGACGGTCCCTACCCGATGATGATGATGATGATGATACACACATATACATATATATATATATATATATATATATATATTATATATATATACTTGCAGAGGACTGGGGGGAGATATGTGTGTGTCCCATCAATCACTCAATAATCATTCATTCCTTCATTCGTACTTATTGAGCGCTTACTGTGTGCAGAGCACTGGACTAAGCGCTTGGGAAGTCCAAGTCGGCAACATCTAGAGACGGTCCCTACCCAACAGTGGGCTCACAGTCTAGAAGAGACCTGGTCACGGCGACGAGCCGCGTTTAATGTAGCCGCGGTCGGAGGAAGATATAAAATCAGAGGTGGTGGTGGTGGTGTTAGTGTTGAGGGAAAAGTCTGACGTCACTTTAATAAATCATCATCATCATCATCAATCGTATTTATTGAGCGCTTACTGTGTGCAGAGCACTGTACTAAGTGCTTGGGAAGTACAAATTGGCAACATATAGAGACAGTCCCTACCCAACAGTGGGCTCACAGTCTAAAATGCATTTACGGTGCTGATCGAGAAAAGGTGAGTTTGGAAGCATTTTTACGGTATAAGTCTGCAAAGTAACTTGCTGTGAAATTCACCAGTAAAAAGTTTACCACAGGCATACACACATATACATATTATATATGTATTATATACATATATAATGTATATAATGAATAGCCCCGTTCGGAGGAAGATATAAAATCAGAGGTGGTGGTGGTGTTAGTGTTGAGGGAGAAGTCTGACGTCGCTTTCATAAATGCATTTACGGCGCTGCTCGAGAAAAGGTGAGTTTGAAAGCATTTTAATGGTATAAGTCTGCAAAGTAACTTGCTGTGAAATTCACCAGTAAAAAGCTTACCACAGGCATACATATATATTATATATGCATTTTATATATATAATATATATAGTATATATATTATATTTATATTTATATTTATATTAAATATATATTTATATTTATATATATACTTGCAGAGGCCTGGGGGGAGATATATGTGTAAGTGTGTCCCATCAATCACTCAATAATCATTCATTTATTCGTATTTATTGAGCACTTACTGTGTGCAGAGCACTGTACTAAGCCCTTGGCAAGTACAAGTTGGCAACATATAGAGACAGTCCCTACCCAACAGTGGGCTCATAATAATAATGGCGTTTATTAAGCGCTTACTATGGGCAAAGCACTGTTTTAAGCGCTGGGGAGGCTGCAAGGTGATCAGTTTGTCCCACTGGGGATTCACAATCTATACCCATTTCACAGATGAGGGAACTGAGGCCCAGAGCAGTTAAGTGACTTGCCCAAATTCACCCAGCCGACAATTGGCGGAGCTGGGATTTGAACCCATGACCACTGACTCCAAAGCCTGTGCTCTTTCCACTGAGCCACGCTGCTCCTCAAGGGGTATTTACTGAGCGATTACCACGTAACGAGCACTGTGGTTAGCAGCGTGGGTCAGTGGCAAGAGCCTGGGCTTGGGAGTCGGAGGTCATGGGTTCTAATCCTGACTCCACCACTTGTCTGTTGTGTGACTTTGGGCAAGTCACTTAACTTCTCTGTGCCTCAGTTCCCTCATCTGGAAAATGGGGATGAAGACTGTGAGCCCAACGTTGGACAACCTGATTGCCTTGTATCTACCCCAGCTCTTAGAACAATGCTTGGCACATAGTAAGCGCCTAACAAATACCACCATTATTATTATTATTATTATTATTAATAATAAGCGCTTGGAAGAGTACAACAGAGTTGGTAAGTGCTTAACAAATTCCACACACACACACCCCAATTCCTCTACAATCTGTCGAGCACCACTCTAGCAATTATTGATAAATGTCGGTTGTGATTAGGGTGCATATCCATAGGCTTCAGATCCATATGTTGCCCGTTTGTACTTCCCAAGCACTTAGTACAGTGCTCTGCACACACTAAGTGCTCAATAAATGATTGAATGAATGAATTAAGGAGCTGGGATTCGATTTATGTTTTTTACAGGGAGTTGAGGATAACCTCACTTGGGTGAAGGGGGAACAAATCCAGTTTGAATTTGTCAAAATTGCAGTTTTAATACCATCAACAGTAGTGTTTATTTTTATGGTATTTGTTAAGCACTTACTATGTGCCAAGCACTGTTCTAAGTGCTGGGGCAGACACAAGATAATAGTAATAATAATAATGATGGCATTTGTTAAGAGATTACTATGTGCAAAGCACTGTTCTAAGTGCTGGGGCAGATACAAGGTAATAATAATAATAATAATAATAATAATGGCATTTGTTAAGAGCTTACTATGTGCAAAGCACTGTTCGGGATACAAGGTGATCAGGTTGTCCCACGTGGGGCCACAGTCTTAATCCCCATTTTCCAGATGAGGGAACTGAGGCTCAGAGAAGTGAAGTGACTTGCCCAGTGTCACACAGCAGACATGTGGCGGAGCCGGGATTCGAACCCATGACCTCTGACTCCAAAGCCCGGGCTCTTTCCGCTGAGCCACGCTGCTTCTCATCCATCTGATCTCGAGTTCGTCAGGTTGGACACAGTCCCTGTCCCACTTAGGGCTCACGGTTTTATTGGAGAAGCAGCGTGGCTCAGTGGAAAGAGCCCGGGCTTTGGAGTCAGAGGTCATGGGTTCGAATCCCGGCTCCGCCGCTTGTCAGCTGTGGGGCCTTGGGCAAGCCACTTAACTTCTCTGTGCCCCAGTGACCTCATCTGTAAAATGGGATTAAGACTGTGAGCCCCACGTGGGACAACCTGATCACCTTGTATCCCCCAGCGCTTAGAACAATGCTTTGCACATAGTAAGTGCTTAATAAATGCCATTATTATTATTATTTTACATTTTAACGATCAATCAATCAATCAATCAATCGTATTTATTGAGCGCTTACTATGTGCAGAGCACTGTACTAAGCGCTTGGGAAGTACAAATTGGCAACACATAGAGACAGTCCCTACCCAACAGTGGGCTCACAGTCTAAAAGGGGGAGACAGAGAACAGAACCAAACATACCAACAAAATAAAATAAATAGGATAGATATGTACAAGTAAAATAAATAAATAAATAAATAGAGTAATAAATATGTACAACCGTATATACATATATACAGGTGCTGTGGGGAAGGGAAGGAGGTAAGATGGGGGGATGGAGAGGGGGAGGAGGGGGAGAGGAAGGAAGGGGCTCAGTCTGGGAAGGCCTCCTGGAGGAGGTGAGCTCTCAGCAGGGCCTTAACGATGAACTGAGGCCCAGAGAAGTGACTTGTCCAAGGTCACACAGCAGACAAGTGGCGGAGCCGGGATAAAGACTCAGATCCTTGGATTCCCAGGCCTGTGCTCTTTTCACTAGGCCACACTGCTTCCCTTCTTCCATCTGATGGTCTCTTTCTACTACAGTCTCCTTAAATTGGTCCAAGGGTTGGTTGTAATGTGACCTCTCCTCTGTGCCCGTTTAAAGAACAGGAAAAAAAGAGCGGGGGGAGAGGCGGGGTGGTAATTACAAATCAAAATGATCACAATCCGTAGGCCTCATTAATGAGGTTTTGCTGAAATCTAATCCCTTTCTGCTACCACTAGATCATAAGCTCCTCGTGGGCCGGATTCGTAGCAACTCCATTCAATTTAATCGTATTTATTGAGCACTTACTGTGTGCAGAGCACTGTACTGAGCGCTTGGGAAGTACAAGCTGGCAACATATAGAGACGGTCCCTTACCCAACAGTGGGCTCACAGTCTAGAACTCTACTGTATTGTACTTTCCCGAGCGCTTAGTACAGTGCTCTGCTCACAGAAAGCACTCAGTAGATAGCACTGGTTGACTGACGGACCGAAAGTAATGAGGAAGATATTTTGACTGCAATAGATAAATGCGAAGTCACAATATTAGCACTTATTGTGTGAGGTGTCTTAGAACCGCCTGGAAGACAATTACTTGCTTCTTGTCACTGCCGATGGAAATTTCAGGGATAGATTTTCCGCTGCCGATGGAAATTTCAGGGATAGATTTTCCTGACTTCCTCGTTAGGCTAGGCTATTTTGGTATTAATAATAATAATCATGGCATTTAAGCGCTTACTATGTACAAAGCACTGTTCTAAGCGCTGTTGAGGGGGATACA